>NC_142039.1:27511560-27823893 GCF_982192425.1 Myodes glareolus | reverse complement strand
CAGTCAGTGAATTCCTCCCTATGTACCTACAAACCAGAGAGTTAAAAAAAAAACAAAAAATAGAGAACAGTGAAGAATGACAAAGAAATGAGATTGGATAAAAAGGAAAATCTCTGTCAGTGAAAGAATAGAAATAACAGCCATAATTTAAAACAAAGTTGAATATGGTCGAAAAGAATCAATCAATAATGTCAAATGTTGAAAGTTGAACAGAAAACAAGAGAAGCTCACTTTTTTCAGGATCACCCACTTTTGGATATCCAAGAATACGAGGAATAATTGAGTCCAAATCCTTATCCACCAACCAACTCCTCCTCTGTGATACAAGGACAAAACCCAGCCCCAGGCAGCTCCTTATATGGTCTGGTCTCTAGCTGATGTCACAATGACTCCCTGTGATTTCACTTGCACTGGGCCAATCACGGCTGAACTAAAAACTCAGTATTCTGCTGTAGTTGTTGCTGGATGGATGGGTGGGTGGATGGGTGAATGGGTTGATGAATGGATGGGTAGATGGATGGATGGATGGATGGATGGATGGATGGATGGACAGACGAGTGACTGGAAAAATTGACTTCATCTGTCCTGCCTATGGTAGTCTCACAAGCTTAGCTGCAACTGTTGGTATCCACTTGAAGGACCTTACAGTTGGAATGTCCTGTTATTCAGTGACAACATCTGAACCATGGTTTAAAATAACTATCCTCAGCCTTGTTCGAACCTTAATTACCTTCTGCGTTCCTGTCTGACTCCCCTTGTGGTTTAAATAGGGATGGACAGCCCCACAGACTCATAGATTTGAATGCTTGGTCATTAGGGGTTGGTGCTACTTGACAGGGACGAGGAGGTGTGACCTTGCTGGAGGAAGTGTGTCACTGGACGTGGTCTTTGAGGTTTCAAATGCTCAACAGGCCCAGTTTCTCTCTCTCCCTTTCATTCTAGCTTAGGTCTTTTCTAAAGCCACCAGTCCCTTGGGACAAGGGTCCCAACTCATGGTCTTATTGAATACTCATTATTCCCCAAATGTCTGACTTCCACAAAACCATGGTCAGGTTACATTTATACTCTCTTAAGTAGCTAAGAATGGGAATTTATTTCAGAATGATTTTTTGGGGAGCACCTTCATCTCACCCCATCGTTAAACTCATTTAAGGAAGCCCAGAGGGTATCTAGCCACACAAACAGCACCGGATGGATGTCTTTGGCTTAGGTTGGTTTGTGGTGTGGCAAATACAGTGGCAGAAGGGGGGCATGGTCTCTGGAATTTTAGTTTCAGGTTTTCAACATTACTTTGAAGAAAGCATGCTAGTTGGGAGCCATTCTGATAGTTGGTGGTTCCAACTCTTATGTGTTTCTGAATAACCAAGTGCTACAGCATGCAGTGTGTGTGTGTGTGTGTGTGTGTGTGTGTGTGTGTGTGTGTGTTTGATTAGTGGGATTATGCAATAAAGCAAGAAGGTCCTATTTGAACAACCCACTTCTTTTTCTCTTTTAAAACTGAAAATTGGTTCTTCTCTCATACAATCCATCCCACCCACAGTTTTCCTTCCCTCCAGTCCTCCTAGCTCCCCCACAGATCCCCCTTCTCCCCAGATCCATTCTCCCTCTGTTTCTTCTTCAGAAAAGAGCAGGCCTTTAAGAGATGACAGCCAAACAGGACAAAAGAAGAAACAATAATCAAGGCAAAAGCTCCCATATCAAGAGGGGACAAGGGAACCCAATAGGAGGAAAAGATTCCCAAAAGCAGGAAAAAAGTCACAGATGCAACCTCTCCCTCTGTTAGGAATCCCAGAAAAACACTAAACTAACAGCCATAACATACACAGAGGACCTGGTGCAGACCATCGCAGGCCCTGTGTTTGCTGCTTCAGTCTCTGGGAGCCCCTGTGAGCCCTGCTTAGAGACTCATGTTCTCTCGGTGTCCTCCATCCCCTCTGAACCCAAATGTCTTTAGTCCCCCTCTTCTCTGGTGTTTCCTGATCGCTGAAAGTGGGACCCGATGAAGACTTTCAGTTTTGACTGTCTTTACATAGTGTCTTGTCATGGGTCACTCCACTCACTGCCATCTGCTGCAGGAGGAATCCTCTTTGATAACAATTGGACAAGACACCGATCTATAAGTATAGCACAATATTAGAAATTAGGAGTCACATCATTGATTTCTTTTTTTTTTTGCCATGTGTGTTTGGTCTTACCCTAAGTCTCTGGGCTGTCCAGTCTCTGGCTTCTTGGTATCCAGCAGTGTTCCTACATGGGCTCCCTCTTGTGGTGCGGCCTCAAGATAGACCAGTCATTGGTTGGACACTCCCACAAGCTCTGTGCCACCATTGCTCCAGCACATCTTGCCAGCAGGTCAGGTTGTATGATGAGGCTTTTGTGACTGAGTTGGTGTCCATATTTCTCTTTTCATATCCTGCAGGGTACCATTTGTGCCAAAGACACTATAATGTGAGGCTGAAGAGTCCAAATGCTCACCAGCTCAACATGTCTACATCCAGTGAGCTGTATGGAAGTTGTCTTTGGAAACAGGGCACCACAGTCAGTTTTCAGAGGGTGACCTGGGTCCTAGCATCAGCCTGGGTTATTTAGGGATACCCATGGACAACAACTCAATCAAATGGAACCCAGTCCCACAACTGGAATCATTGCTTGACTAAAAAGATGGCCAGTTCAGACTCTGTATCCTCCATTGTCAGTTTTATCACTAGGGTCACCCTCCAAGATTCCAGGGAGTTTCCCATGCACTAGGATTCCACACCAACCCCAGATGTCTACCATTCCCAGGTATCTCTTTCCAAACTCTCCCTTTATTCCCAACATCCTGGCCCCATCTCACTCAACTCTACTCTACCAACAGAATTTATTCTATTTCCTCTTTCCAGGGAGATCCATGCTTCCCCTGTTGATTTCCTCTTTACCTAACCTCTCTGGGTCTCTGAGCTGTAGACTGATTAT
The DNA here is from genome assembly GCF_982192425.1 of Myodes glareolus. Taxonomy (NCBI): domain Eukaryota; kingdom Metazoa; phylum Chordata; class Mammalia; order Rodentia; family Cricetidae; genus Myodes; species Myodes glareolus. The sequence continues at coordinate 27,820,938 of NC_142039.1, read as the reverse complement.
AATTAACATAACAATTATTATCCACTTCTATTGAATACATACCACATCTGATTTTCTGGGTCTAGATTACAGCTCTTGGGATGAATTTTTTCTAGTTCTATCCATTTGCTTGAAAATCTCGAGATCTCTGCCTCTCTCTCTTTGTGTGTCTCTCTCTGTGTCTCTCTTTGTCTTTCTCTCTCTCTCTCCCTCTCTCTCGCCCGCTCTCTGACCAATGAGTAGTACTCCATTTTGTAAATGTGCCACATTTTCTTTCTCTATTTTTAAGTTGAAGGATATTGCTACATCCACGGCTGTCATGCCAGTGTAGCAGTAATGCTGACTGGGCAGGCAAGTGTTGCCGGAGGATTGGGATCTGTGCTTCTTGGAGCTGTGTTCTAGGCGGTCCCTTGACAATCAGCTGTGGTCATGATGCCACCTGTAATTGCTACCTGTACTGACTCGACCTGACTGTCCTTGGAGCCATATATGTCTTTCTTTTCCCTTGTCTGTGTGTTCTTTGTGATTCTTGCATATTGCTAACAGATCAGACTATTCCAGGCAGTTGCAGATACAAACAAGGCTGTTAAAAACATTTCAGCTCTGCCCCACTATTCATTAAAGCCTTAAAAGAAGTAGCCAGTTCTGGGAATTGGCAGGGTCATCATTAGGATAATTCCTTGATGATGTGGAACAAAAGGAATTAATTTTACTAGGAAAAACCTTAGAAACCTTCTACAGGAAAACAGTATTAGGCATTTACGTGCAATTTAACAGGAGGCCTATGTAGCCTTCCTTATGGTCAGAAAACCTAGGCTGATAACAACACCTGAACATCAGGAAGGGAGGAGAGTTGAGATCATGTCTTTAAAATTTCCTAGCAGAAAGTTTTCCCAGGAAGATAATGGCCTTCCTCTCTCCCACCCAGGATATTCTGAACACAAGGTCACCTAGCTCAGACCAGCCGGCCACCTGGTATAAGCTGATAAAGATGGCCTAACTCAAGAACAGTGGTCTCTCTAAAATCAAGAAAAAAGACTGACTTTACAAAATGTGAGGGAGCAAAAGTCCTTGTACCCATGCCAAAGCATCTTCAAAGATTCTCTTTGTAAAATTGTTTTGTGCTGATCTTTTCTATTTTATAATCTGATGATGTATGCCTTTACCAAGTTCTTTGTTTGTAAAAATATAAAAGCCTCACACTGAAAGAATAAAGTTGCAGCAGCATGTCTCAAATACATTGAGAATGGTCTGTCTGTAAATTTCCTCGCCGTATCCTGATTACTCCTATCCTTCGCCCTGTTTTCCCCCATGGTCTGAGTGGCTCCCCTGAGCCGGTCCTTGGCAGGATATCTAGATTATTTCCATTTTCTGGGTATTACGAATAAACCTGCAATGAACATAGTTGATCAAGTGTTCTTGTGGTAGGATGGAGTGTCCTTTGTGTATACGCCCAAGAGAGGTATAGCCTGATCTTGAGGTAGATTAGTTCCCAGTTTTATGAGGAACCATCATATTGATTTCTGTAGTGGCGATACAAGCTTGCACTCCCACTAGCAAGGGAGGAGTGTTTCTCTTGCTCCACATTAAGGCCAGCATGAGCTGTCACTTGTGTTATTGATCTTATTCATTCCAATAGGTATAAAATAAGATCACAGAGTTGTTTTAATTTACATTTTTCTGATGACTAAGGATGTTGAACATTTTTTGAAGTGTTTCTCAGGCATTTGAGATTTTACTGTTGAGAATTCTCTGTTTAGATCTGTACCTCATTTTTAAATTGGATTGTTTGGTTTGTTGATGCCTAATTTCTTGAGTTCTTGATATATTGTGGTCTGCTGTCAAATGTGGAGTTGGTGAAATATTTTTCCACTCTGTACGCTACTGTTTTGTTCTATTGACAGTGATATTGCCTTATAGACACTTTCAGTTCCATGAGGTATCATTTATGAATTATTGATCTTAGGGCCTATGCTATCAGTGTTCTGTTTAGGATGTTGTCTCCTGTAACAATGTGTTCAAGGTCGTTCCCATTTTCTCTCCTGTTAGGTTCAGTGTGTCTGGTTTAATGTTGAGATCTTTGATTCACTTGGACTTGAGTTTTGTGCAGGGTGACAAATATGAATCTATTCACAATCTTCTAAATATCTGTATTGAGATAGAACAACACTATTTGTTGGAGATGCTTTCTTTTTTCCATTGTGTGTTTCCTGCTTCTTTATTAAAAATCAGGTGCCCATAGGTGTGTGAATTTATGTATGGGTCTTCAGTTCCAGTAAATGATTATACCTGCCTGTATTTTTATGGCACCACCTGATGTTTTTATTGATTTTATTGAGCTATACATTTTTCTCTGCTCCCCTCCCTTCCTCTCCCTCTCCTCTTCAGCCCTCTCCCATGGTCTCCATGCTCCCAATTTGCTCAGGATATCTTGTCTTCTTCTACTTTCCATGTAGATTAGATCCAAGTAGGTCTTACAGGTGTAAGATGAAATCTCAGAGTTGTTTTGATTTGCATTTCTCTGATGACTACGGATGTTGAACATTTCCTTAAGTGTCTTTCAGTCATTTCAGATTCCTCTGTTGAGAGTTCTGTTTAGGTCTGTACTCCATTTTTTTTAAAAATTGGATTATTTGTTCTTTTGATGACCAATTTCTTGAGTGCTTTGTATATTTTGGAGATCAAACCTCTGTCTGATGTGGAGTTGGTGAAGAAATTTTCCCATTCTGTAGTCTGCTGTTTTGTCTTATTGACTGTGTTGTTTGCTTTACAGAAGCTTTTCTAGTCCCATTCACCTGATTTTCGTTTGTTTGTTTGTTTTTGTTACTACAGTTCTGTAGCAGAGTTTGTGATCAGGGATATGAAACCTCCGGAAGCTCTTTTCTTGCACAGGATTGTTTTATCTATACTGGGCTTTTGTTTCTCCATATGAAGTTGAGTATTTTTCCTTTGATGTCGTGTGAAGAATTGTGTTGGAATTTTGCTGGGGATTTTGTTGGATCTGCAGATTGCTTTTGATCAAATGATCATTTTCACCAGGTTAATCCTACTGATTCATGAGCATGAGGGATCTTTTCATCGTCTGATATGGTGGATTACATTTACTGATTTTTGTGTGTTGAACCATCCCTCGATTTTTGGATGAAACTTTCTTGGTTGTGGTGGATGGTGTTTTTATATGTTTTTGATTCTGCCTGCAAGTATTTTATTGAGCAATTTTACATCTACATTTATGAGGGAAACTGGTCTGTAATTCTCTTCCTTGGTTGAGTTTTTATGTAATTTGGGTATCAGAGTTTGTGGAATCATAAAATTGTTTGAAAAATATTTCTTTGTTTCTGTTTTGTCAAGTATTGGTATTACCTCTTCTTTGAAAGTTTGGTATAATTCTTTTATAAAATCTTCTGGCCATGGGCTTTTTTTGGGGGGGGGACTTTTAAAGCCTGCTTCTGTTTCATGAGGTGTTGTAGTTTTATTTACATTGTTTATCCGATCTTGATGTAACCTTGGTAAGTGGTGTCTATTGAGAAAACTACCCATTTCTTTTAGATTTTCCAATCAGAGGAGTCCAGGTTTTAAAATGTATGTACTTATAATTCTCTGGATTTCCTCAGTGTCTGTTGTGGTATCCCCCTTTTTTCCTGATTTTATTATTTTGGATATCCTCTGCCTGTCTTTTAGTTAGTTTGGATAAGAGTTTGTCTGTCTTGTTGATTTTATCACAGAGCCAACTTCCACAGATACAAAAAAATATTAGTAACCACCTGTGTCTTGTCGGATCACCATGGAATAAAGTTAGAATTCAATAACAATTCTAACACCAGAAAGCCTACAAACTAATGGAAACTGAACAGTCAACTACTGAATCACCCTTGGGTCAAGGAAGAAATAAAGAAAGAAATTAAAGTCTTCCTTGGATTTAATGAAAATAAAGACACAACATACTCAAACCTATGGGACACAATGAAAACAGTGCTAAGAGGAAAGTTCATAGCACTAAGTGCCCAATTAAAGAAAATGGAGAAAGCACACATTGGAGACTTAACAGCACACCTGAAAGCTCTAGAAAAAAAAGAAGCAGACTCACCCAGGAGGAGTAGAAGACTGGAAGTAATCAAACTGAGGGCTGAAATCAACAAAATAGAAATACAGAGAACAATCCAAAGAATCAACGAAATGGCAATTCTACCAAAAGCAATCTATAGATTCAATGCAATCCCCATCAAAATCCCATCAAATTTCTTCACAGACCTTGAGAGAACAATAATCAACTTTATATGGAAAAACAAAAAAACCCAGGATAGCCAAAACAATCTTATATAATAAAGGAACTTCTGGAGGTATAACCATCCCAACTTCAAACTCTATTACAGAGCTACAGTATTGAAAACAGCTTGGTATTGGCATAAGAACAGAGAAGTCGACCTATGGAATTGAATAGAAGACCCAGATATTAACCCACAAACCTATGAACACTTGGTTTTTGACAAGGGAGCTAAAGGTATGCAATGGAAGAAGGAAAGCATCTTTAACAAATGGTGCTGGCATAACTGGATGTCAACCTGTAGAAGAATGAAAGTAGATCCTTATCTATCACCATGCACAAAAATCAAGTCCAAATGAATTAAAGACGTCAACATTAACCTGACCACTTTGAACCTGATAGAAGAGAAAGTGGGAAGAAGTCTACAAGACATAGGCACAGGAGACCACTTCCTAGGTAGAACCCCAGTAGCACAGACAATAAGAGAATCAATGAATAAATGGGACCTCCTGAAACTGAGAAGCTTCTGTAAAGCAAAGGACACTGTCATTAAGACAAAAAGGCTACCTTCTGACTGGGAGAAGATCTTCACCAGCCCCTCATCAAACAAAGGTCTGATCTCCAAAATATACAAAGAACTCAAGAAACTAGACACCGGATTCTCTGAATGTGGCTGGCACGGGGACTGTCTGAGAAGCCATTGATAATGGCACTGGGACTTGTTTCCTCTGCATGTTCTGGATTTTTGGGATCATAGTTAGTTTGGATGCTCACCTTCCTAGACCTGGAGGGAGGGGGGAGGAACTTGAACTTCCCACAGGGCAGGAAACACTGACTGTTCTTAGGGCTGGAGAGGGAGGTGTAGAGGGAGTGGGAGGAATGGGAGGGTATTAGGAGGAGGGGCAGAAGTGGAATTTTTTATAAATTAATAAAAAAAAATAAATAAAAATACGGATCTATTCACAATCTTCTAAATATTCGTATTGAGATAGAACAACACCATTGATTGGGTGCAAGTTTGGTTCCTTGGTTTCCCTTTTCTCTATATATTTTCAGAGTACGGTTTGTGTGTGTTGTCTGTTCTTGAGGCAATAGTCATGGCTGAGTCTTCTCCTGCAACTAGACTGAGAAGAGCCAAGGATGATGTGGATCCCAGGTTCATGTGGGAGATGCTCTTCTCAGACTTCTGCCTTCAGGTTTCCAGCACTCATGTAAGTCCATGATGCCTTTTGTGGTTGACGATGAAGCTGCTCCAGGTGTCTGTATTTGAACATTTGGTTCCCAGCTTAAAGATACATATATTTTTGGGGGGTTGTGAATCTTTTGAGAGATGGAGCCTTGCTGAAGTTACTGGTTTTATTTTATTGTCCCAGTTGCTGATCCCTGCCTCTGTGTTCCCTCTCCCTCCCCCATCCCAAGATATCTCAGTGTGAATACAGTATGTTTGGTCAGTTTCCTTCTACCATAATACAACCTTGTTTTTCTGCATCACAATTAATTAAAAGCCCAGATACAGATATTGAGGTTTGACTTGAAGATTAGAAAATAGAAAAGCAAAGCAGCCAAGGCACAGGAGAGCTCCTACCTCTATAAAATATTCAAACTTAAAGAGAGTGAGTTCCTGTCTTTCCTGCATTTTATTCCTCTCTAGTGCTGAAGTTAAAGACATGTTTTGCCACCACCTCGCCAATGTGTCTGACTAGTGTCACTGTTTTGCATTGTGATCTTCAGGCAAGCTTTACTTATTAAAATACAAATGAAATATCACTATATTTCCTCTTTTTGTCTAAAATAAAAAAGAAGTCTATAACTAATAAAAGAAAAACATACAATAAATACAATAACTATGCAATATATGCAGGCAATAAATACATTAACAATATCTTTATTTTGCATTTGATAAGTTCATAGAAAATATTCCATATCTATCCTATCTTGTTGAGTCCAAAGTCTTGTACCTAATTTACTTTCTACCATAACTGTCTAGTCTTCACCTCCCTTGGAGACCCAAGAAGGAAATATTATTAACTGAGTAAGTAAGAAGTGTGAGCAAGTCACTTCCAAATTGTGAGAAATGACAGAAACAGCTGGCTTCCTGGACAGTTAACCAAATTTCCTTTGCAATATTGGGGCATCTATCTTCAGCCTACAGACCTAGCATATCCAACAGACTTTTTTGTGAAGCAAGATATTCTGAAGGGCTGTCCCTCATTGTCTTGACAATGTTTAATAGTCACTTTATTTTTTGTCTTGCTTGTCCAATTAGGACAGGATACTGTTAACAGTTGAGGCAAGGACATTTTCTTACCCAGTGGATTAATTTTGCCACAAAGAATGTAAGCTATATGTAGAGTTTCTTTGATGCCCATTGTCTTCTCTGAAGTAGATTTGTGCTGTCAGGATCAGACATATCTCATTGTCATAAAAAGAGCCTATGTTATTAAAACATCTTAAGTGCCACATTCTGTAAATCTGTGAAGTGTTTGAAGATAACCTGTCTATCTAAAATTTATCTTTGTTTGAACTTGAAAACATACCTAGTTTGACTACATGTTTGATTATAATAGGTGACTAATCTGCATTTCCTTATTATCCTAAGCAGTTAGTAATAATAACTTTCAAGGACTACAAATTTGCATAACACTGTTAAATGAGCTATATATGTATAATACCTTGAACAAGATCAGAAATATATGTATAGTATGTTTTAACAAAATTAGTCTCAAATTTGTATCAATATACAAAATTTGTATACATTATGCAAAAGTTCAATCCAATGTAAAACATTTAAAACTTGTAGCTGCTTTTCAAAAATGGATTCGATAATCTACCTTTTCATCATATCTATATCCTCCCTTTTTTCTTTCCAGAGTAGATTCAATAAAGTACCCTTTTATAGTGTCATATCCATATCCTCTTTGTTTTTTTCCAAAACAAGAACCTTAAATCAAATTTCTGTTGCCTAGCTTTTTTCCTGGCCATTTCCAATAATAACTTGTAACCAACACTCATAAACATTGACAAATATTCATAATGCATTGAATGACCAAAAACCACCCAGCCTACCTCTTGGGAATTTGGGTGTTGTGTTCTTAAACTTATTTCTTGCTATCTGGGGGTGACAATATCTTTAGGGGATTCTTAAAAAGAAAATTTTTGGTTAATTGTCAAGTCCCGAGAGAGATAGCTTTATCATTTGTTGTCTAGTCTCTGCATAATGGGAAAGAGCAGGGCCTGTCTCAAGTTCTGGTTAGAGTAGAATGTTCGGCTGGATCATCTCAGCTAGCCACCTCAATACTGTCCTGTGCAGTTTGTAGTCTAAGGCCAATATTTAAATGATGCTATCCCCTGAATGGCAACATACAAACCAGGTGAAATCATTGTTGTGGGGCCCCATCATCTTCTTGGAGACTTCCAAGATTACTGTATGAAAAGTTATTGCTCATTGTGGAAAACTTGAACATTGTTCATATTGAAATGGAAAGTCTGAATTTTTATAAACATATATTAAAAGGAAGGTAACACAGAGATAAAAATGGGTATGGGGAGAAGTAGAATTTTTGAAAGCAGAATTTTGATAACCTTAGTCCCTGGGTTTTTATTTCCTCTGTCCTACACCAGGTGGCTTTCCTGATATGAGACAGAAACTCTGCATTTTTCTTTTAACAACATGCTTGGATTTAGAAAGGAGAGCTACAGTCCAACTCCACAGTCAGTTTGGATTTTTAAGTGAGTTGGGACTACCATTATACTGAGAAGGAAGAAGATATGTATCTTTAAGTAATGAGATTTCACCCTGCAGAGAACATTGCTATCATAAGTCAGAAATTTATTTGCTTAGTGATTATTTCTGGATAGCTATCTTTTCTTCTTTATGTGTCTAGATGTCTAAGGTCTCTTGACTTCTCAAATGTGGGTATTTTCTATTTTTCTGTAGTCACAAGAACAGAACCCTGCCCCAACCCTTGTGAGGTTTCCTTACAGCTTGTAGATATGTCAATTCTGTGGATGAGTTGTCATTTCTCTTTATCAAGAAGTCTCCCCTTTTCAAAATGAATCTTGAGTAATTTTGATGGTATCCACAGCTTTTTTTTCCCTGTGGAAGAAAAGAACAAAACCTTTCTTCAACATAGCACTTGTCCTGGTTTCCATTCTGAAATCAACTCATCCTTGAAGTACACTGATTGATTTAATTCAGAAGTTTTCCTATTGTCCAATGTCTTTTTACAGCTGTTGTTCCTTTCTCATTGACATTAACAAAATTCAACATAATAAAGCATTATGCAATCTATTTCTAGGGACTACTTATCATCCTTTTTCTGCTTCTTTAACATATCCTTTATAGTTTAATTTAATCTTTCTGTAACTGCCTGACCTGTAGGATTATTTAGTATACCTGCAATATGTTTTATAATGTAATAAGCAAAATCCTGTTTTGTTTTCATAGAGACATATGCTGAAGCATTGTCTTTATTTGTGCAGGTATACCCTAAATGGCCGTAACGTCTAATAAATGTGAGATTACTGAATCAGTCTTTTATGAACTCAGATTCATATCAATGGTGTGGTGTACATACTTTAGTTTTCCAAATTCTACAAAATAAAACAGAGCCATCTGTCAGATTTCATTCCTTTGAGAGCCCTTTGGGTTACTTCCTGCAGGCAGTGGTGTTTGGTTGTATAAAAGCAAATCAGACATCATACAATTTCCTTGCCTTGTTTCCATGTGATGGAAAAGTCCATTTTTAAACCTTTGCTATTGACATATTTTTTATGAAAATCTGAAGTCTTCAGCACATTTCCAGTCAATAATTGATCAGTTTCTTCATTACCTATTAGAGGACCTGGCAGACCTGTATGGGATTATATGTGTCTTATGTATATGGGACAAAGCCTATTCCTGATTATGTCTTGAACCTGAATAAATAATGAAGTTAATTCTATATCTTGGTGTAAATTCAGCAGTTTCAATATGCAAGACAACTCTTTCTGCATATTGTGACTCAGTAACTATGTTGAGAGGTTCTTAAAAATCCTTTAGTACCATGAGATTAGCATATAATTCTCACTTTTAGACAGAATCATAAAGACTTTGTTCTACATTGCTTATATTTTCTGATTTGTAACCTGCCTTTTCTGAATTTTTGCTTTAGTATAGAATTCATTTGGCTCCAGTTATTGATGTGTCTCATACATTGTGAGGAAGGATCTAATTAGTTTTTTTTTTATTTAAGTCAAATTCTCTCCCTTTTGGGATAGTTATTGTTAATCTCTTTCAAAAAATTACTGCAAGCTCTTTGCCAGGGTTCACTTTCTTTCCATAATTTGTTAATTTCATCATTAGCAAATGATATTACACTCTCTACTAGGTCTATTTCTGCTAATTGATGCAGTCTCAATTTTCTTTTTACAATTAACTCAGAGACCTTTACCACATAAATTTTTTTCATTTTTGAGTTGGTTTATGTGGCAAAAAGAGTCATTTGAAGATAATATCTTCCCTATGCATTAAAATTTCTGTAGGGGAAATTTTGGAGAGTAATATAATCAGATTACAGTTAAGACTCAGATCCACAGGTTCTATCCCAATATTGGGCCATAGATGGGATATGTTGTCTAGCAATCTTTGGAAGTCATTAAGAGTCCGCAATTGATCTCTCCTAATTTGTACATTTTGAGATCTAATTTTCTATAAACCCATTTTATAGTTTAAATAGTTAATAGAATCTCATCTTTGTAGGTTTTTTTTTTTTCGGGAGAAGTTTATAATCCCTAATAAGGCTAAACTTTCTTTACTTCTTCAAATATTCTTTCTAAAGCATCTACATTTGAATCAGATAGTAAAATGTCATCCATGTAATGGTAGACTATAGATTCAGAAAATTACTTATGTATCATTTCCAATGGCCGACTTGTAAAATATTGGCACAGAGTGGGGCTATTTAATATTGCCTGTGGGAGAAACATTCATTGATATCTTTTAGCAGGCTAATAATTATTATATGTAGGCACCAAGGAGGCAAATTTTTCTCTGTCTTTTTCTGGTAAAAGTGTAATGAAGAAACAATCTTTTAAATTAATCACTGTAAGAGGCCATCTTTTAGGCAATAGGGAAGGCAAAGGAATTGCAGACTGTAGAGTGCCCATTGGCTAAATCGCATTATTAAGAGCTTTTAGGTTGAGTGAACTCCTCAGGAGCATGACTGAGCCAGCGATCTGGGCCAGAGCAGGCCTGAGGCAGCAAATTCCACAGGAGCAGAACTGAACAAGCAATCTGGGCCAGAGTGGGACTGGAATGGTGAGCCCCACAGGAGCAGGAGTGGATCTAGACCAGGGACATTTATAGAAACAGTGAACTCCACAGGAACAGGTACAGGGCAGCAACTGCTGAGTGAGTGGCCTGGAGCTAGAGACCTATGCGGGTCTGTGCATGAGTCTGGGACATTTGGGGAACGAGACCTGAACCGGGACCCCTGAGGGTCCAATCATCAGTCTGGGTCCTCCAAGGAAGTAGGCCTGAGCCAGGACCCCTGTGGGATCCGGCATGAGTCTGGAACCTCCAAGGGAGTAGGCAGGAATCAGAAACCTCTGCAGGTCCAGGCAAGAGTCTGGGACTTATGAGGGAATAGACCTGAGCCAGGACCTCTGCAGGTCTGGGTGCACCTGAGTCTGGGACCTCCAAGGGAGTAGATTGGAGCCAGAGACCTGTGCAGGACCAACCCCAAGCCAGGAACCTCCACAGACGTGGATCCAAACCAGGGACATTTACAGAAACAAGTCTGAGCCAGCAACCTGAGCCAGAGCAGGTCTGAGACAGCAGACTCCATAGTAGTGAAGCAAACCTTGGCAGTGCTGAGTGACCTCCAGGAACACAGAGTGACCAACAAGGTAACTGGAACCATGGCACAGGCTGCTTCATGAGAAGCAATCATCTGAGCCTTGGCTATACTGCCACCTGGATTGGTCACCAGAATGGCAGACAGGGCAAACTACACTAACTAGAGGAAAAGACACAGAACCTGGAAACAACCTAGATGCCCCTCAATGAAAGAATGGATAAAGTGTGGAATATATACACAGTAGAGTACTACTCAGCAGTAAAAAAACAATGACATCTCGAATTTTGTATGCAAATGGATGGAAATAGAAAATACTATCCTGAGTGAGATAACCCAGACCACAAAAGATGAATATGGTATATACTCACTCATTAGTGGATTCTAGCCATAAGCAAAGAACATTGATTCTATAGTTCATGATCCTAAAGAAGCTAAATAATAAGGTGAACCCAAAGAAAAACATATATAGATCCTCCAAGAAATTGGAAACAGTGAAGATCGCTGGGCAGAAGTTGGGAGCATGGGGATGGGTTAGGATGGGGGAAGGGGAGAGGGGGAGAAGGAAGGGCTAAGGGGAGAATTGGGGAGAGCTTGGGGGAGTGGGGCGGTTGAGATGGAGAAAAGTTGGATATGGGAGCAGGGAAGAAGATACCTTAATTAAGAGAGCCATTTTAGGGTTGGCAAGAGACTTGGCTCAAGAGGGATTCCCAGGTGTCCAGGGGATGTCCCCAGCTAGGACCTTGGGCAGTAGAGGAGAGGGTGCATGAACTGGCCTTGTTCCATAGTCACACTGATGAATATCTTGAATATCACCATAAAACCTTTGTCTGGTGATGGATGGAGATAGAGACAGAGACCCACATTGGAGCACTGGACTCAGCTCCCAAGGTCCAGTTGAAGAACAGAAAGAGAGAGATGATGACCAAGGAAGTCAGGACCGGAAGGGGTCCATCAACACACTGAGACAGTGTGCCTGTTCTCATGGGAGCTCACCATATCCAGCTGGACTGGGCCTGAATGAGCATGTGATCAAACTGGACTCTCTGAATGTGGTTGACAATGCGGGCTGACTGAAAAGCCAATGATAATGGCACTGGGATTTGGTTCTACTGCATGTACTGACTTTTTTGTAAGCTAGTTTGTTTGGATGCACACCTTCCTGGGCCTGGATGGAGGGGTGATGGCCATGGACTTCCCACAGGGCAGGGTTCCCTGCCCCCTCTTAGTACTGGAGGGGGAAAGGGAAGGGTGAGTGGGGGATCAGGAGGGAAATGGGAGGAGGGAAGGAGGTAGAAATTTTGAATGGTATTATTTATAAAGCAATTAAAAACTCTAAAGAAAAAAAAAGTAAGAACAAATGCAACACCACAAAGAACAACACTGGTAAAATCTAGTGACTCTACAACAGCAAGACTTGAACAACCAAATATAGATGAAGCAGAAGAAAATTACCTAAAAAAATAACTTCAGGAGAATGTTTGATGCCCTTAAAGTGGAAATGATAAATTTTCTCAAAGAAATGGAGGAAAAGACAAACAAAACTGGAAGACATCAACAAATCCATAAAAGAAAACCAAGGAAAAGCAATCAAACATATAAAAGAAACTATTCAAGACTTGAAAAATGAAATAGAGACAATAAAGAAAACACAAACCAAGGGGTTATTCCAATTTTTTTGTTTTTGTTTAGATTTGTTTTGTTACCAAATATGTAGTCAATTTTTTAGAAGGTTCCGTGAGGTGCTGAGAAGAAGGTATATTCTTTATGTTTGGGTGGAATATTCTATAGATGTCTGTTAAGTCCATTTGAGTCATAACATCTGTCAGTTCCCTTAATTCTCTGTTCATTTTTTGTCTGACTGACCTGTCCAGTGGTGAGAGAGGAGTGTTGAAGTTTCCCACTATTAGTGTGTGGGGTTTAATGTATGATTTAAGCTTTAGAAGTGTTTCTTTTACATATGAGGGTGTGCTTGTATTTGGGGCATAAGTGTCCAGTATTGAGAATTCCTGTTGATGGATTCTTCCTGTGACTAATACGAAATGTCCTTCTTTGTGTCTTTTGATTGATTTTAGTTTGAAGTCTATTTTGTTAGATATTAAGATAGCTACACCAGCTTGTTTCTTAGGTTCATTTGATTGGAATATTTTTTCCCAACCCTTCACTCTGAGACGATGTCTGTCTTTTAGGTTGAGTTGTATTTCTTGTATTTAGAAGATGGATGGTTTCTGTTTCCATAGCCAATCTGTTAGCCTGTGCCTTTTTATAGGTGAGTTGACTGCATTTATATTAAGGGATATTAGTAATCAGTGATTTCTATCCCTTGTTAATTTAGTTTTCATTCTTGGTGATGTTAATTTATGCGTTTCCCCTTTCTTTGGATTTGCTGCTATGAGGTCATCAATTGTCTGTGTTTTGGTTGATGTAGCCAACTTCCTTGGGTTGGAGTTTTTGTTCTAGTATTTTGTGTAGAGCTGGTTTTATGACTAGGTATTGGTTAAATCTTTTTTGTCATGGAATATCTTGTTTTATCCTTCTGTGATGTTTGAAAGTTTTGCTGGGTGTAGTAGTCTGGGCTGGCATCCATGGTCTCTTAATGTCTGTATAACACTTGACCATGACCTTCTGGCTTTCATTGTCTCCAATGAGAAGTCAGGTGTAATTCTGAAAGGCTGGCCTTTATATGTTACTTGGCCTTTTTTCCTTTGCAGCTCCTAATATTCTTTACTCTGTATGTTTAGTGTTTTGATTATTATGTGGTGAGGGGACTTTTTTTGATCCAGTCTATTTGCTGTTATATAAGCTTCTCATATCTTCACAGGTGTATCTTTCTTTGCGTTGGGAAAGTTTTCTTTTATGATTTTGTTAAACAATGTTTTCTGTGCTCTTGAGTGGACCTTCTTCCCCTTCTTCTATACCTATTATTCTTAGGTTTGGCCTTTTCATGGTGTCCCTTATTCCTGGATATTTTGGGTTAAGCTTTTGTTGGATTTAATGTTTTCATTGACTGATGAGTCTATTTTCTCTATTGTAGCTTCAGTTCTTGAGATTCTCTCTTCCATCTCTTGTATTCTGCTGTTCATGCTTGCCTTTGTGGTTCTGTTTCTATAATTCCCTCAGCTTGTATTTTCTTTATTGTTTTCAAGTCTTGAATACTTTCTTTCATATGTTTGATTGCTTTTCCTTGGTTTCTTTAAGGGATATGTTGATGTCTTCCAATTTTTTGTTTGTCTTTTCTTCCATTTCTTTGACACAATTTTTCATTTTCTCTTTAAGAGTTTCAAACATTCTCCTGAAGTTACTTTTAGGTCATTCTCTTCTGCTACATCTATATTTTGTTGTTCAAGTCTTGCTGTTGTAGGGTCTTTAGCTTTTACTGGTGTCATGTTGCTCTCCATTGTGTTGCATGTGTTCTTACCTTTTCTACTCATCTTTTCCTCTAATAGGTGTCTTTGGGGGCTGTCTGTGATTCTGTTGATTAATCTTCTATGTGCCAGTGAGTCCAAGGCTCAGATGGTTGTTCCTCATGGTACAGTCAGTGCCTCGGTTCTAGTTACCCCTTTGGTCACTACATGTTCCTGGAGGTCACTCAGCACTCCCAGGCTTTGCTCTACTCCCTTAGAGTTTGCTGTCTCAGGCCTGCTCTAGCCTAGGTTGTTGGCTCAGACCTGTTTCTGTAAATGTCTCTGGTCTGGATCTGTTCCTGCAGAGGTCCTGGATTGGAGTTGTTCCTGTAAAGGACTCTGGCTCTTGTCTACCCCCCTCGAAGTACCCAGGCTTGGGTACACCCAGACTCACAGAGGACCTGGCTCAGGCTTACTCCCTCAGAAGTTCCAGACTTAAGCTAGGACTCGCTGAGGGTTCTGGTTTCTGCTTATTCCCTTCATGTCCCAGACCAACACCTGGACCCACAGAGGTCCTAGTACTAGGCTTAGGCCTAGTACCTTTGAGGTCCCAGACTCACACCTGGACCTGCAGTGATCTCTGATTCTTGCGTACTCCCTGGGAGGTCCCAGATTCATGCCCAGACTGGCAGAGGTCCTGGCCCAGGCCTGGTTCCTTGGAGGTCCAAGACTCATGTCCTGACCCACAAGGGTCCTGGCTTAGGTCTACACCCTTGAAGGTCCCAAATTCACGTCCAGACCCTCAGCAGTCTCTGGCTCTGGCTCACTCACTTAGCGGTTACTTCCCTGTACCTGTTCCTGTGGAGTTGCTGTCACAGGTCTGCTCTTGCCCAGGTTGCTGGCTCAATCCTGGTCCGCTAATGTCCCTGGAACGAATCTGCTCCTTCTTCTGTGAAACTTGCTTCCTCAGGCCCACTCAGGCCTAGGTGGCTCGTGCATGGACATCTTATGTGCCCCTTCCTGCTGCACCTTGGACATGGACATCACATTTTTTTTTCATACCACCTCCCAGTGGATCTTCAGAATATATTTACACACTTCTCCTTGTTCCTCTGTGTCAGGGAGACTGTTGTTGGCCACCTGGGTGGTCCTGGGTGACTCTGTGTGTGCAGAAAAGTGGTCTCTGTGGGGACTGGAGTAGCGATTGGATTTATTCTTCTTGATGGGAAACAGTTTCTGCGACCACAGTTGCAAAGTACCAACAACCTAGTAGAGCAATCCCTTTCTGGTGCGGACAAGCACATCTAGAAAGCAGTCAGGAGGTGCTCCCTGGAGACTCTGTCCAGATTGTATGGCATCAGAATTCTCCTGGCCTCATGGTAAAGAAACAGATATTCTTAAGTAATCAATTGTACTGGAGTGAGGGTCCTCATGCTTCTGGGGACATTGCTTCTGAGGGATCAGATAAGAGCTGTTGCCCAAAGGGGCCAACAAAGTGAAACTTATGCACTTATCCCTCACACAGCACCACACTGAAAAGAGCTGCTTCCTGGCTCCTTTCTAGGCACTGGACCAGGATGTCATAGGAAATCCTTACAGTAATGTAGTCCACTATGTACACAACTACTACAGTGGGGCATCTGGCATGTGCAGGCTGTCCCAGAGATCCTTAATAACTTTGGATAATGACAGGGCAATTCCCAAAATGTAACTTAGGCATGAGTTGCATGCTGCATTACCACTGAACCTGGACCAACTGCACTGAGAACCATAAATGCATCATGCATCCCCCTGCTGTCCAGTGACAACCTGTCCCCTCATTCCCACATTAGTAGTGTTTGTCCACATTCTGACACAATCATGACTCTTACCCAGAGTGAGCAGAAAATTTAATACCAGCTGGTCAAAAGTGGGAACTTAGGGTCTGCAAGGGTCTATCCACAATCGGATTCAAGATTTCCATTTGTGCTTTTTTCCATGGTTCTCATAGATTCTCAAGTCTGTAAGGTTGGAGCTTTGGTATTATGATTATTT
This sequence comes from Myodes glareolus, assembly GCF_982192425.1. Classification (NCBI taxonomy): domain Eukaryota; kingdom Metazoa; phylum Chordata; class Mammalia; order Rodentia; family Cricetidae; genus Myodes; species Myodes glareolus. The sequence continues at coordinate 27,804,481 of NC_142039.1, read as the reverse complement.
CCTATGCCTTGGACATGAATGCTGCCATATGCAGATCCAGAAGTTGTACTAACCAAAAACTAAAATCCTCAGAAGACCATGCCTTTTTTTAATTTCTCTTGAGAAGGGAGAAGAGACCCACAAAGCTCTCCTTCTCTGAGGTCATAAAAATGGCAAACAGCTGCTGGGGTTTCGAGTGGGGCATCTCAGGTGGTGTAATTGTCTGCATGACACTGAGCAAAACCTCCTGTAGCTGCCTGTGCACCCTTCTCGCTCCCATAATAACCCCAGGAAACTCTTGCATCACCACTCTGGCCTGGGAGGAGCCTCTCTTTGGTTTGCCATGGGCTACTCTTTACTGCAGGCACTTCCTTAACATCCAATCCTCAATTTTCCCTTCTAAGGATTCATTTTCTCCACCAGCTGATGCTCACCAGCAGATTCCTTTTCTGCCTCTACCACCAAAAAATGTGGAGATCTTTCTCTGTGTCAAAAGCCTGACTGACCTGCCCAGATCACCCAACTTCCTAGAATCTCACCACCAGGACCATCTCGTTACTAAGACTTCCAGGCATATGTCCTGCCTTGTTGATGCATCCTCCCTGGGGTGATCAGTGTCACCATGATTTTGTGGCTAAGCATTTCCCAGGCTAACAAGCAGAGCTCTGAAGGTTTGGTTTTCTACCTGGCTGGACTGAGTGTCTAAGATGGGTAGCAGACATTTTCGTGTTTGTTGGAGAATTTTCAGAGAAGGTTGGCATTTGCAACAGTGGCTGGAGAGAGAAGACCCACCCTGATAGTGAATGGTGCCCTCCAAAGATCTGGGAGCCAAGTGAGGAGACTAGGAGACTTGGGTGTGCAAGTTTCTTCTTCTTCTTTTTCAATTAATTAATTTATTTATTAAAAATTTCCACCTCCTCCCAGCCTCCCTTTTCTCTCCCCCTTCCCACCTCCTCCTCCCTCCCTAGTCCTAAGAGCAGTCAGGATTCCCTGCCTCATGGGAAGTTCAAGGTCTTCCCCCCTCCATGCAGCTCTATAAAGGTGAGCATCCAAACAAACCAGGCTTCCACAAAGTCAGTCCATGCAGTAGAATCAAAACCCAGTGCAATTGTCCTTGGCTTCTCAGTCAGCCTTCATTGCCAGCCACTTTCAGAATGTCCAGTTTGATTACATGTTCCATCACTCCCAGCCCAGCTGGCCATTAGATCAGTCCCACCGCCTCAGTGGGTTGATGCACCCCTCATGGTCCTGACTTCCTTGTTCATGTTCTCCCTCTTTCTGCTCCTCATTTGGACCTTGGGAGCTAAGTCCAGTGCTCCCATGTGGGTCTCTATCTCTATCTCCATCCATCGCCAGATGAAGGTTCTATGATGATATGCAAGATATTCATCAGTGTGGCTATGGGACAAGGCCAGTTCAGGCACCCTCTCCTCTGCTGCCCAAGGAACAATCTGGGGACCTCTCCTTGGACCTGGGAACCCCTCTAGAGTCAAGTCTCTTGCAAACCCTAAAATGGCTTCCTTAATTAAGATATTTACTTCCCTGCTCCCATATCCACCCTTCCTCCGTCCCACCCATCCCATTCCCCCAAGCTCTTCCAAATCTTCCCCTTCTCCCTTCTCTCTACCCATCTTCCCTTACATCCACCCCCCACACCCCGTGCACGCAAGTTTTGCCTGGTAATCATATCTACTTCTTATATCCAGGAGGATAACTATATGATTTTCTTTGGGTTCACCTTATTTAACTTCTCTAGGATCACTAATTATAGGCTCAATGTCCTTTAATTATGGCTAGAATCCATTTATGAGTGAGTACATACCATATTCCTCTTTTTGAGTCTGGGTTACCTCACTCAGTAAAGTGTTTTCTATTTCCATCCATTTGCATGCAAAATTCAAGATGTCATTGTTTTTTTACCGCTGAGTAGAACTCCAATGTATATATGTCCCACACCTTCTTTAACCATTCTTCTATTGAGGGGCACGTAGGTTGTTTCCAGGTTCTGGCTATTACAAATAGTGCTGCTATGAACATAGTTGATGTTCATAGCAAGTCTCTTCTTTACCTGAGGATTCACCCATTGTTGTAGCAATCCTCCATGGACATCACGCTACCTCCTTCTGCCTTCAATGAAACCAATGCTTGGGAGTTTCTACGTCTTCAGCAGCAGATTGGAACTGCTGAGGCATCCACATCTGTACTGGACATGCAGCTGGCCAATGGTGGACCATGCCAAACCTTATGTTAACCAGTCCAATAAATCTTCCATGGTCAGAGAGATTGCTCACCAGGTAAAGCTGCTTGCCACCAAGCCTGATGAGTTGGGTTTGATCTCCAGAAACTATACACACAGTAATAAAATACTAATATAAATTAAAATATTGTATAAAATATTAATAGCACAAATGATAAGTAAATCTCCTTCTATGCCCAACTCTTCCTCTGGAGAATGCTGACAAGTACAAGGGCCAACTGTGAATGCTTAATTGGCTGGGAAAACTGAAATTGAGAGAGAGGTGGTCTAGATATTTCTGGAATGAGAGCATTAGCTACGGAAAAAAATTTGTTCACACCTTGTTCAGAGGCAGGTATTGGAAAAGGTGATGTAAATAGTTTGGGTTGAACTGGTACAACCTCATTCTCACACCTTCCCCTTAGTCATAGTGCAGATGGAGGTGACCAGAAAAACATAAGCTCACATTGACAGGCATGAAGTTTCCTGATTGCATGCTGCCTCTTCCTATTCCCTCTCTCTGCTTCTTTGCTTCTTAGTAGTTTGTATGGCTGTCTCTGTGTGTGTATGCATGTGTGAGAGAGAAACAGAGATAGACAGAGACAGAGTTACAGAGAGAGGCACACGTGTGCACACGTGCACACACGCGTGCATACACAAATCTACACACACATACACACAGAGTACAATATGTATGACAGGGCTATGTGTGTCACAGAACACACATGGAGGTCAAAGGAAAAGTTTGGGTGTTGGTCCTTGTCCTCCACCTGTTGGATACAGAGGCTTACAGCCACTGTATATTCAGGCTAGTGGTCTGTGAGCTCCTGGGAACTGTCCTGCCTCTACCTCCCATCTTGCTGTAGGAGTGCTGGGATCACAAATGCACAAACCAATGACTCTGACATTACATTGGTGCTGAGGACTTGAACTCGGGTTCACAAGTTTTCACAGAACCACCTTCCCTCTTACTGCTGATGAAAAGTGGTAATGGTACCTGCTATTGCAGCAGCCACCTTGCAAACTCTGAAGAATACGAACTGAAAGTAAGGACCATCAGATGTTTTTCTTTAAAGAGTAGAGTCAAGTGTCTGGTACTTGCATCCCAAGTACTCCTAATGATGAGTGTGAGGAGAGATTGGACCCACTTCTAACAATAGATAAACTGTCAAAGGCAATAGAAGCTGTTTTGTAGAGTCCTGGACCCAGAAGTTTTGTGATCTCCATCAATTCTGCCACCGAAGATGAAGATTGCATTATTCTGCTGCCCAGAGGAGCCTCAAAATTAGAGATTAAAATTTAAGACATTGTTGAACAAAGATTTATGTTACATTTGATTCCCTTATTGTTCAATTAATCTGAATTGCTTTTTATTCCATCCTCAGCTGACCTCAGGAATGGTTGCTACCATTTTCCCCCTTTTCTTGGGAGATGAGTACATTAAGTGTATCTTCATTTATGTTGGGTGCTTTAGCGTACTCATCCTGGCATTAACATCTATTCCTTTTACTTCTTCACAGATCTGATCTCACAAACCTCCAATCTTTACCAGAGATTTTATCAAATGAAAACTAGGGGTAGTTCTTAAACCACATGTGGTCACAAAGCACCCTCTCTGGGTTAGCTAGAGAACAAATGAAAAATGTGGCCTGACTTCAAACCTTCCTGCTGAAGGCAGAGCGACAAGCACACGGCAGAGCCGCAAGTCTCCCCGGGTGTATATATGGTTGCTGTCAAGAGGAAAGGCCTGAGTTTGATCCCTGGGACCCACATGGCAGGTGAGAGTTGACTATCAGTTATTCTGTGACCTCCAGACATGTGAAATTAAAATTCTAAAAGTGAAGAGAGAAATTACAAGTTTTCTCTGGGCAGAGAGGTTTGGGTCAGTCTTCCAGTGGAATGATAATGACATGACAACTAAACCTGCCCTTCTGTCCCTGTGACTGGTGTCCTGAGCCTGCTTTCATCTTTAGCAGGAAGCTGGCCTGCACCCACACCTGATAACTGCCCTTCTTTTCCAGTCCATTGCTTTGCCTTTACTCTCAGTGTCTGTGCTTCTAAAGAAATTAGTTTCATGAACAGCCTGGGTAGTCTTATGACTCAGGCCTGGCCAATCAGAACATCATACTACCTAGGACACAGTGATTGACTCAACAATAGCCTCGTGACTAGTCTGGGCAATGAAGCTGAAGATACTCAGATAGGACTTTCTGTGAGGCAGACTGGGACTAAATGTCCTCTTGTCATAGGTGGCCTGGGAGGACAGAGTGGGCTGATGTTGCCTGGGCTCCTACTGAACCAGGACAAGATGAGATGGTGAGCTCCTGAGAGTCACCTGTGAACAGAGGCCACAAAAAAAAAGAGAGAGAAGAAGGGCAGGAGAAGGAGGGGGAGATTTTTGAAGGAAAACTGAGCCAAGATCAACCTGAGTTGAGGCAACCCAGCAGGGAAACCACTTGTGGGAGGGGGCGAGAAGGCATGGAGCCAACCACATAGACTCTGGAAGTCTGGTGACTACGAAAAGCCAACTCCTTTATTGAGAGTATGGGCAGGCCTCTCATATCCCATCCCAAGGTCCCATTGGCTCAGGTGGCCAATTCTTCGGTGTTGTTCTTCCTTCATTGGCAACTCCGGTCACATGTCCATTAGTCAGCACTCTCTGGGCATAGCAGCAGGCCTTCGATTGGTTAAGGGAGGAAGTTCCTGCCATGCATGCTCATGTGGGCTGGTTTTGGCAGGATGGCTGAGGCTTGGGTAGGCTGGTTTTGGCAGGAGAGCTAAGGCTTAGGAAGGCTGAATGACAGTTTCTCCTACAAGCTAGGACAAGAAGCTCCTCTCTTTTTTTGGCTAATATTAATATTTATTGTCCACATTAGGCTTTTATAGTAACTAATGAGTGTTCAGATATTTACATGAAGCATTAACAACAGAGGGAAAAATCATATATGTACTACTTTCTCTATTTAAATTGTACTTCCAAAGTATACTAATTAAAACATTTTTTTGAAATATACAAAAATTAACAAATAACAAGTAATAACTTAAAAAAGCAAATAACACCAGAATCAGAACTAGTGAAGGAGTGGGGGTTCAGACTCAAGCATAAGCTCTAACTCTGTATCCATTGTCCCTGCCAATCAGATTCAAAGACCTGCATTGTTGCAGGTCTGCCTGACAGACAGTCATAAATTAAGTTGGAGAGGAGGAAGTGACCAAGATGATGATCAGCATGAGGTGGACATCCCAGTCATTGCTAGTTGCAGAGGGAGATGTGTTATATGTTGTGGGTAAGAGTCCTAAATGTAAACCAAAGCTGGGGAGGTGGAGGCTCAGTGGGCAGATGGGCCTTCTGTCCAGCCCTGGATCTGGCAGCAGTAAGCTAAAGGAGAAATGGACAGGCAGCTCAGAACCTGTAGCTGGAGTATGGATGCAGGGGCCTGTTGCCCTTGATTGCAGGACCACAACCCTCTGAGTTTCTGCCTGGCTCCCTCCTGCATCAGGCACTCCTTACCAGGGCCAGAATTCTCCTAGGCCTCTTCTGCTTGCCCACGTAGGGCGGGCAGGCAGCAGAGCACAGTGCTCTCAGTGCCCGGGAAATTCTCTTCTTCATCAGCTTCCAGCCCCGGAGTGGCCTGTGTTTCCCGGAGTTCCAGAGGCTGTGGGTACAACCTGGGCCTGTTCACTGGTCACCTCTGGCTCTGTGGATTGTTCTTCGCTGAAGACCATGTTCACCAGCCCTATGCATTTCCCATTCAGAGGTGGCTCAGGGGTGGAGGATTCATCAGCCAGGCTATCCAGTGACATCATGTTGACTGTGGTGTCCCCTGTAGTGGATTTGATGGTTTCAGTGGCCAGTGCATCTCCTTCTGTGGCTGTGTTATCTGAATAGTGCAGCACCTCCGGGCAGGTGTGTGTGTGGAGCCGCGCTTTGCATCTGCTTCTGGACAGCAGAGCCGGTTCACTGTGGTTCCTCTTCATGGCGAAAGGGACACTAATAGTGACTGCAGGGATGATATTTTGCAGACTGCTGTCCCCAGAGCTCACTTTGAATTTTAGGATGTTAATCGTTGCTGTTAGGTTTGACTCTGGGTCTTTTAGCGACGATACAACCTGCTCACAGGTGTACCCGATGTTACACATGGTCTCCACAACCTTGGGGAGGATTTCCTTGGCAGGAGATGTTACGTGTTCCTGAATATGGCCCAGCCAAGGTCGTTCCATAAGCCGAGATGATGTAAGCCTGAACCAAATGTAACCCGTGATAACAGGCCTTAGAAAGATGGTATGGAATGCGGCACGGGGTGGTGGTGATCAGATGGTACATAGCTTCGGGGGTCGATGCTACATAGGGTAATTTTCCAGTGACCAGGACGTCGAAGACAACCCCTAAGCTCCACATATCCCCTGCCATAGCGTCATATGGTGTTCCGGCCAAGATCTCAGGGGCCAAATATGGGAAGGTGCCCCACAGCTCCTCCAGCATCTGGCCCTCTGTAAGCTGAGTGGCCAACCCAAAATCACAAAGTTTGACTTTGCTGCCTTCTCCCAGCAGGATGTTTTCTAGCTTGATGTCGCGGTGCACGATCCATCTTTGGTGTAGGAAGTGCACAGCAGATGCCAACTGATTGATTATGGGCCTAGCCTCCTCCTCCTTTAGACTGCCCACCTCCCTGATCAACATCACCAGGTCTTTTCCTTTAAGGTATTCCATGATGAGATAGGTGGTCTGCAGTGTGTTGATAGCATGGAAGACCTGGATGATGTTGCTGTGTTGCAAGGACTTATGGATCGCAACTTCAGACCTGATGTACTCCTCATCATTGTACTCTTTCTCAAGCACCTTGAAAGCCACCTGCGATTTCATGGAAAGGTGTTGGGCAATTTTCACTTCCTCAAATGCAGCACAACCTAGAGATGTTAAAAATTTATAATTCTTCTTCAGGATGTCTTCTTCCTGGGTGCTGGCCATGATGGTTACCTCACATTCTCTGTATTTTGGAAAATTTCAAGGACACACGATGCTCGGGAAAAAATGATTATGGTTTTAGAATGTAGGTTTAGGTATGAATTCTCTGTCTTGAAATCTGAGATAACCCAAACAACCCTATTATGCCTTTAAGACCAAGAAGTACAAGAATAATCCAGAGGATAATTGACATAAAGACACTGAATAAGAATGTGGCAGCATCTGTTCAGATTCTGGGGAGGAACCCATACTCAGACACAGGGATCACTGATCACTTATGCTCTGGGAAAGTAGCTACACATAGAGTAAATCTCATCTAAGAGAAACAAAGTCCACAAAGAGAAATATGATATTTTCTTCTTCTGCGCGTTTAAGGAAGAGGAGGGCAGAGCATTTATCCAAGAAACAGTATTAGGCACAGAGATGGAGTGGAGGAAGCGATAGAGCAGGAGAGTTTGACCAAAATACAGGCTAGAAATGGATGGGAAATATATAATGTAATTGCTATGGTTAGTTTACAGTAACACATGTTCCATCTGAAGAAAATTGAAACCACAGTAGAAAAAAGTAAAGAATAAATGAATTTTGAAACAGAAAATTGGGTAATAATGAAAAAATAGAACATTCATAAATCAAACCTAGGATGTAAACTAATAGCATACATGTAAACATGAAATAGCAAAACTTAACCCTGGAACCAAAACCAATAACTGGAAAGGAACTCACTCTATCAAAGTCTAGTAGACTGGAGATTACCAGTCTGTCACAGTCAATATTCTGTAGACCAGCTACTTCGAGATAGAAGGACAGGAGCCCAATGCAGGCAGTGCCTAAAACAGAGTAGTTGTTAGCATACTTCATAATGCTTCCTTGTGATGTCACCCAAAATGCCAGACTAATCATGGCTAGCCATATCTAACAGTGGTTTGACCAGGTTCTGTAACATAACCAGTATCTTGTGTTATTTGTGTCTATGCGTGTGTGTGCACATGTGTATATGCACTTTCAAGAGACACTGAAGCCATGGTGGTGGCACATGACCTTCCTTGACCTGGAGGGAGGGGCGAGGAACTTGAACTTCCCACAGGGCAGGAAACCCTGATTGCTCTTAGGGCTGGAGAGGGAGGAGGAGAGGGAGTGGAGGAAGTGGGAGGGTATTGGGAGGAGGGGTGGAAGTGGAAATTTTTATAAATTAATAAAAAAGAATTAAATTAAAAAACTCAGCAAATTGCAACCAAATAAAAGCACACAGAAGAAGAAAGAAAAAAGAAACAGCGGTCCAGTTCATTATATGTTGACCAACTATTCCTGAACATGAGCTGTTTCCTGGAGGGGTTGGTGTACCTAGCACCACTCCTTTAGAGAAAACTGATTTCCCTAGCCAGCAGGAATAAATGATAGTTCGTTGTTGACTTTCACCCTAGTGGCTATGCTTTCATTTATTCATTCATTTCTTGAAAATATAACAAAATAAAATATAATAAGATAAAACAAAAGTTTTCACATTGAGGTAGGATCGGACAAACCAAGAGAAGACCCAAGAATTAGAGACCCATTCATTCTCACACCTGGGAATCCCATAAACATACTAAACTGGAAGCCATGTATTTTTGCTGAGAGCCTGGTACAGAGTCTTACTGGTCCTGTGCATGCTGCTTTAGTCTCTGTGAGTTCATATGAGCTTTACTCATGTTGATTAGAGGGCTTTATTTTCCTGGAGTTTCTCTGCACTTGCCTCTATTATGCCTCTATTATGTTGAGGTATGTCTCTTGTTTCCCTAAGCTCTACAGGACTTTTATCATGAAGTGGTATTGGGTTTTGTCAAAGGCCTTTTATGCTGCTAATTACCATTTTGTTTGCACATATTTTATTGGGTGTTTTGCATCTATATTCATAAGGGAAATTGGTCTGTAATTCTTTTTTGAGTCTTTATGTTGTTTGAGTGTCAGGATAATTGAGGCCTTGTAAAATCAACTGGTCAGTTTTCCTTCTGTTTCTAGTTTGTGGAATAATTTGAAGAGTATTGGCATTAACTTTTCTTTCGAAGTCTGGCAGAATTCTCAAAAACCATCTGGCCTTTTTTTTTTTTTCTTGGCAGGAGACACTTTTAATGACTGCTTATATTTCACTAGGAGTTATAGGTTTGTTTAATTGCTTATTTGATTTTGATTTGACTTTGGTAAGTTGTACATATTAAAAAATTATCTGTTTCTTTTAGACATTCCAATATTGTGGAGTACAGATTTTTAAAATATATCCTATTGATTCTCTGGGTTTCTTCAGTGTCTGTTAGGTACTACTTCTCATTTCTAATTTTGTTAATTTAGATATTTTTTCTGCCTGTTAGTTATTTTGAATACTATTTTCGTCAATAGTATTGATTTTCTCTAAGATTTGTATTATTGTATTTTTTTGTTGTTTTGTTTCTATTTTATTAATCTCAGGCCTGAGTGAGACTATTTCTTGCCACCTTCTCTTTTTGGGTGTGGTTTCTTCTTCTTCTCCAGAGTTTTAAAGTGTGTAGGTAAATTTCTGTTTCGAGATCTCTCAATTTTTTTTTAATGTAGGCAATTCATGTTATGAACTTTACTCTGTAAATTGTCTTAATTGTGTCCCATAAGTTTGGGTATGCTGTGTATTTATTTTTATTGAATTCTAGAACTTCTTTAATTTCTTAGTTTGTCTTACCCCCATTTTTATTCAGTTTAGAGTTATACATTTTTCATAAGTTTGTAAGCTTTCTGTAGTTGATATCCAGATTAATTAATTCACAGTGGGCAGATAGGATGCAGGCTGTTATTTCAATTTTCTTGTATCTGTTGAGACTTTCTTTGTGTTCAAGTATGTGATCAATTTAAGGTATATCCTTTTGTGTCTTAGTGCCATCTTAAACTTCAGATATCTAACACTGAGCTATTTATTTTTCCTTGATCTCCACACTCAAATATATTCTTGTTAATTATTTTAGGAATGAACCATTTTATTCTTCAAACTACCTTGGTAAAAATCAATAGATTATAAAATTTAAATGAGATAATAAATTATATATCTGTAAATACTTTGTTAAAAACATTAATTCACAGAAACATGTGTTAAAAATACCTGTGAATACATTGTTTATATCAGAAACCAGAGATTTATTTGAACAGACAACTAATATAGAACAATTAAATTAATATGGAAAAGGAATGTTAAAATTATTACTGTATTTTCAGTTTTACATGATAGCATGTGGCTAATTTAGGATGCTTAAAAGAAAAAGAATCACCTTGACTTAATCACTATTAGCTGAGTACTTTCTTATATTTCCTAGAACTGTTGTACATATAATTTAGGCTGTACTACATTAGGTTTTCATATCATTTGCTGGAGACATGCTTCAGTGGGGGTTCAGGTCCCAAAGACTACACCTTTTATAGCACGTAGGATTAAACAGAACAAAAGGGGCTTGTGAGGTGGGATGTGCCTTGAGATCAGGGACTGGAAGAAGAAAGCCTTGACATTGATGAGTCTGTATGAATGAAAGAGCCACAAGTTTCTTTGGAGATAGATAAGACTGTCTCCCTTTTTAGCTAACAGGAATTTTCCTCAAAACCTGGAGGATATAGATGCCCTAATTCAAATGCCTGACCTTGGGAAAATACTTCTTCTGGGGCCAGACACTAGGCTACAATTTAAGAGCAGTTCACCCAGCTATACACACTTTCCCAGACTCCCTCACTTGTAGGCAGGGGCGTCCAAATGACAGAGTTCTAGAGAAAGTTTGGGGAAGCCTATACTTTCCTTGTCAAGAGGGTAAGCACTGAGATGCTCCCTAATTGTGTTTTGGTCTTACTATATAGACCTGTTTCCCTCAGAACACTCCCAAAAGGGAAGGTCATGATGTCTTACTCTTTTTATGTCATACTGACTCCTCTATGCTTATTAACTGAACTCTTGACCTCAATGGCCTCAGGTTCTGGTTCTGAATTATAAGTCATTTCATCCTTGGGATCAGGTGTATCTAGAAAATCTCTAATTTTCCCATTCTTGGTGTAGATTAGGAGGGCACAATGGAATTCCTACTTTCGAGGTGGTGGGATTTTTTTTCCCAAGGAATTATTTTGTTTAGAGAGGCTACCATTGTGGACATTTTCATCTGTTACCAAAGCTTGCACAAAATTTCTCAAAAGGAAACACATTAATAGCAAGAATCATTAAAAATGAAAGTAAAAAGGTACTGGAGAAGTATGGTCTGCAATGTTGAAATGCTGGAACTTTGTCAAGCAGCAATTGTCACGATGCAGCCCACACCAATCACTAATGACAATTAGTAAGAAGTATGTATCTTGGAGTTCACGTGGCACGTTTTATCATGTCATCAAGTTTATAGCTTATTCAAAACTTGCAATCAATTAGTCTTCAGAAAGAATGTAGGTTATAGATTTTTGCGTGTGGAGTTAGTTGGACTCAGAATTTTGTACATTGTAGTGATTGCTCTTTTTACTATCGAAGAGTTTTCTCCAGCTCCAAATGTATGCCATAGCAAGCTCTGTGTACAGTATTCCTCATCTCATAATTTGGCCTTCCTAAGCTATTGTCTTAGAAAATATAAAGAGGTTTAAATACTATCAGTGTGTACTTAACATTTATAAACAATTCTGGGTGAAGATATTATTAAAAATATTCTCTTTTAATAATAATTTCCATAAACTGTATATCACAGTGTTGATGTACATGTAATACCTGACATATTTGATTATAAAATCCCTGGACTATTAACATGTAATGAAAAGCTTTGAAATGAGTATACCATGTCATCCCAAGTTTAATTCTCATTCTACTGGAACCTCAAAAGAAAATAAGAAAACATTTCCTAGGAAATAAATCTAGTATTAATTCACAGAGAATATAAAGTTATAGTTTTGCTTCACTATAGAGCAATAAGGTAATTTTTCATATTTGCACAAATATCATTAGAATAAGAATGAGAAGTATGAGCCAGGAACTTTTGGTGAATTTATCTTATTTTGCCTATAAAGTAAAGAATGATATTCTTCTTTTAATAACATGGTCCAATGAGATAACACAGAAATAAGATTTATATGCAAAACTGCCTTTCCCTGTCTATGATGAGAATTTGGAAATAAGTTGCATGTTTTTTTTTAAAAAATGATATATACACACATCGATTTTTGTTTTTTTTTCCAAGAAAGGGGTAATTAGTACATGCAAAGATGATAGAATCTTTTAAGATCTTTCTTCTGTATAGGAATTCAGCCATTTATTTAGAATGGAGATTATAACTAACATAGAGGGCATGCAGTATGAACACTGCCCAGGGTTCTTTATAATAATGGCTTTCATTGCTTTATTTGTATAGTTTTCTTTCAAGCTCTACACTTCACACTCAGTTGTTTTTTTTTTACATTTTGGAGTGCATTTTAATATTATTGTACGCCTTGAATGTGAATATTTTGTTTTGTCAAACATGCCTCAATAAAATATTATTAACCTCATCAATCAAGAATAAGACCACAACCACAGTTTAAGGCCAAATTTGAGGCAAGCTTTAATTAATACTGGCTAGTGGAAGGACTCTGCCCAGGTCCATAACTAGATTCCTGAGAAATGGCCCCAAGTCATGGTTTTCAGTGATTTAAGAAGGAAAACTCATAATTCATTGCATTTCCCCATCAGGTCCAATCATGGGCAAGCATATATCCTGACGTATTTCCTGTCTTTCAAACTCCTACCCACATGTGATCAAGCACATCTAGTACAGATGAGTCAAAACGAACTTTTTTAGGTGAGTAAAAAAAATGTGACTTATTATCTCCCATAAACAATAGGTTCCAGCATTTCAGGAACTATCTGAACTTGCACAAGCAGATTCCAGATCAGAGGCATTTTTGTTTTATGGATCTCTAAGGCATAGTAATTAAAGCTTTGACTCTCACAATATGTGTGTGAGAGGAAAAGGTTCTGAGCTCTGTAGTTATGAGAGACCCTTACAGTTTAAAATATATTCTGCTTTCCAAACAAATTAGAAGATGAGAGCAGTAGAAATTTAGGAATTTGTCTTTGCACAGCAAGTAAACTCACAGAAATAAATCTTTCACCTATAAATGAATAAGTTAGAAAAAAACAATTTACAGAATGACCCTTTTAAAAAATATATTCAAAATGTCTAAAAGTGGTACTTATACATAGCAAGACGTACACAAACATGAAGATATTCCGGCTATTTAAATATTTGGCCAGTAGGTCACACAACATAAAAATCTTTGTCTTGTATGAGGTATATATATACTGTGAGATAAACCATATGAGGTCATTGTAGAATATCAGTGTGCAAGTGCTGCATAAAGACATAAATCTAGAAAGTGGAGTGAGAATATTAGGGGAATAGAGAACATGTTTCGTGAATTGAGGTGAATATGTCAAGAGGAAAATTTCAGTTTCAGTGTTCTTTCGAAACTATACAAGAAAGGAAAATGTAAAATCTGATCAAACTCTGGATTTTTTGGGGGGTGGATGTGAATTGAACTTTACAAAAAGTAAGTAGGTTTGTGTTTGCTGTCAGAGGAACAAGGAGACTTAGGTGGCAGAACTAAAGTCCGCTTGTTAAGAGGGAAGCAGGCTGTAAACTGAGCTGGAAATCCCCACCATAGGACCTGACATGATGTAGGATTCCCATCTGTATGATGTGATATATTTTATTACCACTGGTTAATAAAGAATCTGCTTTGGGCCTATGGCAAGGCAGAATAAAACCAGGCAGAAAAATATGAACTGAAATGCATAGAAAGAGTAGACAGAGTCAGGAAGACGCCACCTAGCTGCTGAGGGAGACAGACACCTAAGAACCTTTACCAGTAAACCACGGGCCTTGTGACAATACATAGATTAATAGAAATAAGTTAATTCAAGATGTAAGAATTAGCTAGAAATGTGCATGAGCTAATTGGCCAAGCAGTGTTGTATTTAATATAGTTTCTGTGTAATTATTACCTGTCTGGGCAACCCGGAAATGAACGAGCAGAACAGTCTCTGCCTACACTGACTAACCATCAGGACAGGTTCTAAGTGAAGTGTCTTTAAAACTTACAGGGTTTTGGTCAGTGTGCAGAACTAAGACTTTCTCGGGTTTTAGAAGATTAGCAGGGAAGGAAGTTTTCTACTCAGCAATTTCATTGTAGGTGAGTTAGAGAGTCATCCACAGTCTTGTTATGCCAACCCCTCACCTTCACACACAGGTTTTATTTGATAAACCTCTGCAACTCCTGGGAGTCCCGCAAATGATGAGAAGGAGTGCTCCTCAAGCTCAGGTACTTTTGTAATCTGGTATCAAACATTTTGAGCTTCAGAGGATCAAAGATCTCAGGATTATTGAAAAGGATTTTGATCCAGTTCTTTTGCTTTGATTTGGGGTAAAATGTGCTGGAAAATCTCCCCTGATAAGGTGAGTATTTGAACTAACATGTTAACATATTCTTGGTTTCTAGGTCATGATTGTGAATCTAGCATCCTAGGTTGTGAATTGAAGTTGCTAGGTTGAGGGTTTGCGTCTTGAGTGCACAGCTCTGTGCACTATGTAGCAAGAGGCATGTCCCATGCTTTATTGTTTTTTATCTATCTTGTATACAAATATGTCACAGGTAAGATTCACAATGTGTACCTCCTCAGTCTTGACACTTTGATGTTTTTAAGTTAGTATTCTTAATTAGCTCATTTTCCTGAGGTCTTTCCCATTAGGATTAGCTCAGAGTGGAACTATACAAATATGGGTACATATTTTTGTGTCTACGTTTGTAGGCACACACACACGTGTGTGTGTGTGTGTGTGTGTGTGTGTGTGTGTGTGTGTGTGTGTAAGTGTGCTCATGTGTAGAGACCTGATGCTGGATAGAGGTTGGGTGTCTTCTTCAGTTACTTTCCACATTCCTCGTTGAAGCAAGGTCTCTCAATGGAACCCAGAGCTCACTAATCAGGCTAATGTAGCTAGCCAACTTGCTCTGGGGATCTCCTCTCTGCCTTCTGGGTGATGGAATTACAAATATGATGTCCTGTGAATATAGGCATTTGTGTGGGTTCTGGCATCAAACTCTGATTCCCATCCTTTTGCCCTACGTGCTTTATATACTGAACCATTTCCCCAAACACAAATTAATTTTATTCTGTTTTTTGTATCAATATTTTCCTTATCAGTTTTAAAATTCTTTTTATTGTTTAAATCACATGGCAGCATGTTGATATTATGTTATCTATAGCTTTTTATATCTATGGCTATTTTCAGTCTGACAATCTCATTACAAGAGCTAATTAAAAAGTGTCTTCCAAAGCTAAGTGAGATGTGTACCTGAAACAGTATCTAAGTGCTTAAGTTTTCATCACACACAGTTAAAAACAGTTCTACTCAGAAGTATATGATTGATGCATCATCTTTGATCTCCTAATGGAAATCAGCAGAGAAGGACTACAATTTGCTTTTTATTTCATTCTCCTGTCTGTACAGTTGGTATTTTCAAAGTATATCCTGAAGTACAGCAAAAAGACCATGCTCCATGACGTGCCCAGGAACAAAAGCAACCTGATACAATTCTTTAAGGGTCACTCTCCTGCTGTATCTTCTGTTCTGTCTGCATCCTCTCTACCATACCCTCTGATGTGTTGACATGTGTGTGCTCATGATTCGCATGATTCAGCTGGAACTTCTTCTCATTAAACAAACAGGAAGGTTACTAGATAGACATGGTCCCTAAGCTAGAAAGACAGAAGAAGGCATGGCAAGGACCCATAGACTGTCATCCTCTCTTGAATCAGAATCTCAGCCTCTGTTGAGAGTTTCCCCTTGGCCACCGGGGTGCTTGTTTTCCTGCCGACTCAATCAGTAGCTACTCAGGAAGATGTCAGTAAATCCATCTAGGATCCTGAAAATCTGCTACTGGGAAAACTTAGCAATCCCATGTCATTGATAAGCCTCCATGCTTATGGTCAAATAAACCCTGGACAATATTTCTAAATAACTACACTTTTAAAAAACACATGCAGACCAAACTTACAGTTGAATCAAGTGTACAGAAATGGCTCAGTCAGTAAAGTTCTTTTTGCACAAACGTACAGGGCCAAGTTCAGATACTTAGGATGTATATTAAACAGCCAACTGTGGGGGCAAATGTACTGTGTCTTGTAATTCCAGTGCTGGAAAAAGATTCTTGGAGTTCATTGCTAGCCAGTCTAGCTGAACTGGCAAGTGCCAAGCTCAGTAGAAAACCATATCAGAAAAGCTAAGGTGGAGAGATATGGGAGAAGACAGCCAATGTCCACCACTGGCTTTCACATACACAGACTCGTAGATGCATGTACACATAGACTCTCTCTCCCTCTCTTTCTCTCTCTCTCCCTTCCTCCCTCCCCCCCCCACTACTGAGATGTCTTAGGAAGGAACGCTATGTCTATTCATCTCAGCCTGTCATTCTCACAGCAGCAGAATTAAGCAGAAGTCTGTCATTTGCAATGGTGTCCTTTGCTCTGAGCATGTCCTCACAGCCCACTCACAGCAAGCTCTTCAAGTCGTCATGACGGTTCAGTTTTTATGTTTTTCCCGTTTTCATCATTAAACTTTACCCCAGTAATTACCATTTCAGAGATAATAGCAATGTGTTCAATCAGATATGCCTCACAGCAGAATGTCTACTTTGAAAAGATAATTATTAAAAATAATAAAAGAAAGGGCACAGTATTATATGTATATGTACCATAATTTGTCTATTTTTGAGTAATTTGCCTGAACTTTACTATGATATATATAGTTTTTATTTTAGTTTTGCTTATTTGGATTTTAGGAGAAGGTCCCACGTAGGTTCAGATAACCTTGAATTTGTTATGTGATTGAGGATGATCTTGTACTCCGGTTAATTCTGCCTTCATCTCCCAAGTTCCAGGATGATGGGAGTGTGTGCCATACCCTTCTAACATCCAGATATTTTGAGATAATTTGTAACTATTTAGAAACCCAATGCTTCATTAGTTTTAAGAGCTAAGAAGAAACAACTGGCCTGCTTTAAAAGTAAAAAACAACAGCCTTACTTCTTCTGAATAGCTAGTTCTGCTATTGGAGCTTTAGGCAAAATGTAGTCCCTAATTGCAACTCTCCATAGTCCAGAAAGCCAGAAGATTCTGCCTATATTTTTGTATCATATAAAAAAGTTCATCAGGACTGGAAAGATGGCTCAGAGGTTAAGAGCACTGGCTGCTCTTTTAGAGGTCCTGAGTTCAATTCCCAGCATGCTCATAGCCATCTATAATGAGATCTGGTGCCTTCTTCTGGACAGGCAAATATGCAGACAGAATAATGTATGCATAATAAATAAATAAATAAATAAATCTTTTTTTTTCGGAGAGAAATCCATCAGTTAATTTTGATTTTCAATTTGCCATTTAAATGTTAAAAATCAACTGATATCACCGGTGTCTGTCTCCTACATCCAGAAGACTCTGTTACTTTCCCCACCCACTTTTTAAAACCATACAGACCCCATTAATAACATACAACAAATTAAAATACAAGCTTCACAGACCTTTTCAACACTGTTAAACACTGAATACTCATTTTGACAAAAAGTACAATTAATGCCCTCTAGGAACTGTTTTGAGAAATAAGACAAACAGAAACCAAAGAGCTAGGTGGCAGAGAGTAGATGATATGAAATTGAATAACAAATGCACGGAGTAGATAAGAGTCAGGGAGAGGGCCAGGGCGAGCCGCCAGCCTGGGGGACAAACTGGATTGTTTTGTGTAGGCAGCGGTGCAGTGAACTAAGCCTGCCCAGGTGCATCTGTAGCAGCCTGGTGGCCTTCTGCAAATGTTAATTATATGGTTCAGTAACAAACAGATGAGGATGGGAGGATGGGTGAGATGGAGATCCAAAACAGATAACAACGGCACTGAAGAGAATTATGTAGAACAGTGGTCAAGCAGGTGACTAAATCTGACAGCAAGGAGAATGGACCCGAAGGCCCACTGTAGCTTAGCAAGGCTGAAAGCAACTTCCCTTTAGATTCGGGACCAGAAGGGTGCCGGAACTTATGGTAGCAAAGACTGGGTCCTAAGACTCCTGCAGGGCAGGGCACATGGCAGAAAATATGCTCACTTCTCTCCGATAACGGTACTTCCTTTTATAAAACTGGTTTTATAAAACTGGAGCCTAATGTTCCCCAAGTTCATGAAATCTGCAGTACAAGGTGTTACCCATAGTTAAAACTATTGTAATACATTCTAGAAAATTTCAAAGTGGAGATTTTGAGTATTCTTTTCATATAAAAGTAGGTATGCAGAATAATATACATTAGCCCTCCCACAATGTATACATACTTCAAACCTGTTGTACGGGAAGACTATAAACTGTTTTATGTTCTCAATTACACAGTTCTTGTTTTTAAATCTGTAATTTTTCCACAAGTGAAGGGTCTTTTATAGTCAATAAGAAATTTTAGACTTATGTGCTCCTTTTCCATAACTGGCTTGGGAAAGCACAGCCTAGAATGGAGGGTGTTTTTACATCTGCATGAACATAAAGGCCTGTAGTTGTTAATTGCTCATTGTCTTACTAAAGACCATCAATTACATCACACAAATTACAATGTGGGAATTAGAATAAAGAATAAGACAGATGTAAAAAGAGAAACTGCAATATGGTTGTAGAATTATGAGCAGAATGGAATTGGGAATTCCTTTTGATTGTGACAGATTGTTCCCTTTTCCAGTGCTGGCTGGCAGATCCCTTGAATGAGCAGATTACCTACCATACATTTCAGTAAATAGTTGCAGCACATTCTTTGCCGGACAGGGATGTTTGGGAGAGTACTCTTTGTACTAGAACACACGCCGCTGTTAGCCAGTCCTCTGGGGTCCAGTGCTAACTGCAGCATTGACTCTACCAGATTCTACAGCCATCACAGGTTCTGTTGAGATTCTTCCAGGAGCCTGAGGCCTGTGACCACACGTCTAAGCAAAGGGCAGGCTTGTTCTAAACTTCCGGGAGAGTATTAGAACGAGAAAAACAAAATGAAACACAAGGAAGCAAACAATGTGAAAATGAGAAGGAAATCAGACTTTTTGAAGATGGTTTCTCTTGCAGTCTGTCGCTGAGAAATGTTAAGGCAACCTGCATACATTCTTCGGAATGATATTAAAATGTTTAATTGCTGTTCAAAAGAGCAATACCAATAGTATCAATACTTTTTAATGATTCTTTTCTGTTTTCAAATTACTTGGTAGAGTATTACATATATGATATATATATATATATATTATATTATATTCATATCCATACGATGATGATGGAGAGAGAGAGTCAGTCTCACTGTACAGCCCAGTGATCACAACCCATATGCTAGCGTTCTGGGCATAAACTCCAGTACCAGCTGTTTATTATTTTTGAAGCAAAGTGTAACTTAGGTCTTAACTTTACCAATGTCTGAGAGATGCATGTACTTTCCATGTGAGCATGCTACTCTATGGTGTTAGTTTTGAGGCTGGTATCTAAGGTATATATTTGAAGACATATTGATCACTTAGAGTATACTTGAAAATGTTAAAAACTTCTAATATTTTGTGGGTTTCTACATATCTGTATTGAATACAATTATAGGATATACCTAATAGAGGATTTTAAGAATGAAAACAAATAACCCAACATTATTTTCTTTAAAAGCTCGTTTTGTTAAAATTCCTAAGGCAAATGACAGTGTTTATTTGGAACTTCCAATAGGCTTCTGCGTAGGAAAAAAAATTGTCTTGGTTTGGTATCAGGAAATAAAACCTTCTTGATTTCTGTTTTTCCATATATACATTAAAAATTAAATTATGTATTCTACAGTGATTCTTGTAGCTGAAAATTTTATATCTTTCTTTATCCATCTCTTTAAAACCTGAAGGTTTTTATCACTTATATTACTGAAATTAAAATTCATTGAGCTATAGGATGCAATATTTGACCCTCCTTAGCAGTCATGATGTCCATTTTAGCATGGATTGAATGCAACAAGTTCTTTCTTTCCTGGTAAGAAAACCAGGTGAAGGGAAGATTCATTCAGATCTCCATGTTTAGTAGTAGATGCCAATCTCATTAAAGAATCATTGACAAGATCTGGAGGTTTACCATATGCATCTTTCCACAAGTGTACATATAGTCTTAATTTCTGATGAACTAATTCTCTTAGTTATGTACAACTGACCCCTTGTCAACTTAAAACACAAACGTATCATTAAGTCACATCCCTTGCTTTTGTATTCATTCCCAAGATAGCACATCAATCATAAATAATTTTATAAGTCCTGTCGTCTTTACCAATTCAAACACGTCAAAATTTCATTCTTTTTAGAAGAGCCAATCTATTTTAAAAGTTTCAGCTGTGGGCTCGTTTAAAAATCAAAATTAAACACCTCTTCCAAAAGGGAAGAACCAGGGTACTGTCACAATCTTAACCAAGCAAACCCAACTCCAACACATAAATAACTCAATGTCAAATTATCTGGGATTTACTCATGATCCTCTGGACTCCTCCAAAGGGCTTGGGACACTTCTCCAGCAATGCCTTCTGTTGCTTATGCTATCTTCTAGACTCTGGCTGGCCCCACTACACTGCTGCTACTGTTCTTGGTAGTCTTCCCATGGTACTGGCATCACCAAAATCCTGGGATCCTTTGCTGCAACTGGACTGCACTTTCACTAGTAGCCTCTTAAAGGCTCTCTTCATGGTGCCAAGCCTCAACTCTTTGCATGACCCCTTGAGCCCTTGACCTTCAACTGCCAATGAGGTTGCAGCTTCAATGATGACCTTTCTTGGCCTCTCGTAGTGCCAACTTACGCTGTTCTCCATGACTTCTTCGTGAATTCAAAACCTGGGTGACACTTATGCATTACCAAGTTCCCACCAGCATGATGGACAACCTTAGCTGCCTCTGGAACAGTTTCTCTGTGCTCTCAGAAAACACTTCCCAGAAGATATCACCAGTGATGCTGGTGTCTTCTTACTGCTAAGTTCTTAGTTGCAGCTGACCAGCATCAATTGTCCCAGTAATGTAAAGGTTTCACTTCAGTAGTTTTGGCATCTTGTTAATCATAGTGGATTCTTCAGCCCCTGCTAACCAGAATCACGGAATCTCAATTCAAAATATCAATGGCTCTGATAGAGTCTTTAAACCTCCCTCTGAAATTTTGCAAGGCAAGATTCTGTTTTCTGCACTCTCTTACCACCCAATGGTTCTTCTAGCTGAAAGTTCCAACGTCCTTGCACAGTCCTCTCCACAGCATCATCAGATCTGTCATAACAATGCCCCACTACACTGGTATCAATTTTTCTTAGTGTTTCTTTTACTGACATTTAACACCATGACCAAAAGGCAAGTTGGGGAGGAACTAGATTTTTTAGGCTTATACTTCAGCTTGCTGTTCATCACTGAAGGAAAACACGACAGGAACTCAAACAGGGCAGGTCCCTGGAGGCAGGAGCTGATGCGGAGGTCCTGGAGGAATGATATTTACTGTCTTGCTCCCCGTGGCTTTCTCAGTCATCCTTCTTATAGAACTCAGGACCACCATCCCATAGACTGGTGCCTCCTCCAGTGATCACTATATGAGAAAATGCCTTATGGCTGGATCTCATAGAGGCATTTCCTCAACTGAGGTTCCTTTCTCTGATGACTCTAACCTTTGTCAAGCTGACACACAAGACAAGTCAGAACACTGATTTTGTTTTTAGACAGGTTTCACTCTGTAGCCTACTCTCCTGTCAAACACACATCATCTGCCTTCATCAGACTCCTGAGTGCCATCAAAAGGGACATGAACTAACTTGCCTATTTTTGAGGTGCCTTTTAGACTTAGATCATAATCTATATTTAAAGCATGTTTTATTTAAGAGCTGAATATAAAGGACCATTAAATGTGAATGTTTACTTAGCACAGGGCCAGAAAGGCTAGGGAAATAGAATGGAATGGTCTGCTGAAGCAGAAGTCATGCCTATTTTCTGTCCCAGTTTCTCCCATGAGTCTGGCACAAATATCTCTTCTCACACATCTCCAAAGCATTCAGATACTTGAATTTTTCAGTAAAACCCCTAATTTGAGGATGCTTTTTTGTATTTTTGGCCTCAATTGTTTTCTTAAAACCAGTAATTATCACATCAAAGGATGGGATTATATAGTATCCAGATGGAAATTAATCCTGTATATTAGGTATATCTTTAAATTCAGGGACTTTTATTTTTAGTTTCTTCAAAATGTTCTCCTTAAAATAAATGCATGACATGAAACAGCTTATCAAGAGCCACTTTTAATAGAAGCACTTTTCTCTCCATTTACCTTCTTTATTAATGGGAAACAGTATCACAGACTAATGAACTGAGGGTTGTTGAGTAGACTCCATCCAGTGGATCACAGAATGTCTTCTGCTTATAAAAAAACTCTAGAGTAAAAGATCTCCCACACCAGCTTTGTAGATCTTTAGAAAGCTGGTTCTGTCTAACCGGAGTCTCCAGTTGAACGAATAAGCTAATTCCCACTCAGAATCTTACAAAAAAATAAACAAGAGTATATCAGTGCTCCACAGTCAATAAACAAAGAGCTTGAATCTTTAGTATATGCACCTGTAACATAAAGTCATAATAACAGTTGAAATAACATACATTTATTGGTCATCAAACTCATTTTAATTCTTAACTTCAAAATTTGGATTCTTATAACTATTTTTAAAACAAAAACATTACTGGTTATGATGTAGAGAAACTTTCAATACTAATTTTAGCTTTGAACTAGTGTCACAAATAGAGAAGCGGTGTTGATGATATTCATAAATTATAAGCATATGTTATATTGCATTGCAGCAAGTCAAAAGTGTGTGCTATTAACCCTAGTATGTGCAGTAAAGATACCAAAGGACTAAATAATGAACTTGTTTTTATGTGGTGGGACATAGATGAATAACAGTTAAAATTAGTTGAAGTAACACAAAATATGTCTTGAATAGTGTTGTAAAGCTTTGTGATAATAATATCTCAACATTCTAAGGGACTAAATCTTTTCTGGGATCTCACAGCCAAAGTTAACAACACACCTTGAGGTCATTTAAGACAGTTATTGTAATGTAGCCTATCTGTTTTACTAGCCTACCAGAGAACAATGTAACAACCATCATTGCTTTCTTGGATTTTTTTTTATTTAATTAATTTAAGGGAATGTGTAGGTGTTATCTTAAGTTATGCAGTCTTCTATGTCTTTGACCCAACGATAACTTGCATACATGCACTGTGATAATTATTTGATGAAAACAACATATATAAGTTGAAAGTAATTTTATAAAATGAACATCTGCCATAAATGTTAAATGCAACATATGGATAATGTTTGATTAACAAAGATATTTATAGAACTGTTGTTGCCTGAGTCATTTGGGGTCAGTTGAACTCAGTGACTTAAGCCCTTGTCAAATTCTGTTAAGAATTAATGTAAAATGTTCAGTATTTTATTCCCATGTGATACTTTCTGTGCTTTTCAATAAAAAAGAGAGCAAAGCTCTTTGCTAGCAAGAGACACACCCAAACAGACACATTCAGACACAGATGTACACACATAGAGTTAGGAACAGACAGAATCAGAAGACAGCATTCAAGTAGGGACATAATCAGATTGATAGACTAGACAGACAAGGACAAAAGAACACAGGGAGAACTAAGAGAACTCGAATCTGGGATTGCTTTTGGCTAATTGACAGCATTGGGGGGTGCTTTTATTTTATTCCCTTAGTCAGACAGCAACACATTATTGGTGACTCTGAGTTTATTATTAATGTATTAAATATATTGATGCCTCATATTAGGAATCATTAATGCATTAAATATGCAGTGCAGAACTGAAGAGAAAATTCATAAATATTAAAAATCCATTATTACATATAAAAATTTCAATTGGTATATAGTTAAAAATAAGAGTACATTAGGGAATAGAAAAGTGGTTCTGCTGAGACACATTCCATTCACAAAGTGAAGACATGCATCATGGAAACAATAACCATTGTATAGCAGATTTCAAATGACAAAGGGGTTAATCCAATAAGATAACTGTATTTTCTCTTGTTTTGTTTATTTGTTTGTTTTATTGAGACAGAGTGTTTTTGTGTAGAGGCTGCCATGGAACTCGCTCTATAGACCAGGGTGGTCTAGAAATCACAGAGATCTACCTGTCTCTGCCTCCGGAGTGCTGGGATTAAAGACAACAAAGACATTCTATATCCATGCGTATTCCACATTCTGTCTGTAAAATATCTAAAGAAGAATAGATTGAACTAAGAATAAACACATACATCTATCAATGTGATCTTAATTCATGTGACATTATTTAGAATATGATGTTTGCCAGTAAAAAAAAAACTAAATTATACACAGTATATTAATATATTAATTTTGCATATAAGCCAACTGAATTATATATAATGGTGGGTCCAGCTTTGAGAAAAGGCATGTTCTGTTCAAGGACACATGAACCATGAATCAAAAATGACCACAGGAGAGAGACAGTTCCAGAAAGATTTCAATCCCTCAAAACCTGTTAGGGCCCTAAAACTAGGTTTTGAGGGATTGTAATCTTTCTGGTTATGATAAAACAGACCATTTCTAGCAACTTAGAAATAA
The DNA here is from genome assembly GCF_982192425.1 of Myodes glareolus. Classification (NCBI taxonomy): domain Eukaryota; kingdom Metazoa; phylum Chordata; class Mammalia; order Rodentia; family Cricetidae; genus Myodes; species Myodes glareolus. The sequence continues at coordinate 27,779,625 of NC_142039.1, read as the reverse complement.
AGCCACTATACCTCCAAACGAATGACAATTGAAGAGTGAGGAGAAGGATGGGGTGAGGGGGAGACAGAAAAAGATAAGAAGACAGAGACAAAAACAGACAGAGAAAGAGAGAGGGAGAGACTTATTCACTTCAGGACTTACTGGCCCAGCAGTCTAAATAAGGAGGCTCCAATTTCAGTGAGAAAGCCTGTCTCTAAATATAACATTGAAAGTGACTGAAGTTAAAAGTCAGTCTTTACCTCTGACCTCCATACCATGTACAGACAGTTGCAAGTACATCCATAAACACACATGCACACACAGAAAGAAAATTGAAGGCATAAGCAAGTAAGGCATTGTTGAGAACACAGTACACATCTATAGTGTCATAGACATGGACACACTTATTTGCACTATGTAGACCCAGGTAGTATCATGTAATATATATGAAATTATCACTCCCTGAGTTGACTGGAGTCATTTACAATTTGGAAACTGGAGACGAGGTGTGGAGTAGACAGATGCACAGACACACATGGGAACTTTGTGGCAAAGCTTAATTCTTCATTTTAGTTTTTCTCTCTGCTCCTATCCTGTTCTGTTCTTCTACCCTGTTGTCTTCCTTCTCTTCATTCTCCTCCTCCAAGTTCTTCTCCTTCTAACTCTTCCCTGAAATTTTCCTTCTACTCTTCCCCTGATATTTTCCTTCTATATCTTCTCTGATGTTTTCCTTCTACTTCTCTTATTTTTCTCTTATTCCTTTTATACCTCCTAAGATAAAATTTTCTATGCAAGAAAAGATTACCTAACAACCACAAGTTACACATTTTTCAAAAACAGGTTAAAATCTTTACACAGGAAAAAATCCCATTATGATCACAAGTTGCATAATTTTCTTAGAAGCCCACAAATAGTTAAACATTTGCTTTGTATTAATTTTCCCACTATAATATCTTTAACCTTATGCAATGATTCTTTTATAATTGATTAACTAAATTTTAAGCAAGCCAAGGTATTTCAGCCCATTCCCTTTGTATTGGCAGGTAGCTGTTTTCAGCTGCAAAGAAAGAATCAATTACTTATTATTTATCTCAAAAGGTAATCTTACAGAAACCTTTAAAAGTGTAATAAACCAAAGAATGGATAAGAAAAATGTGGTACATTTACACCATGGAGTACTCACAGCAGAAAAAAATAATGGCATGTTGAATTTTGCAGGCAAATGGAAGGAGTTAAAAAACATTATTTTGAGTGAGGTAACCCAGACCCAGAAAGACAATTATCACATGTACTCACTCATAGGTGTTTTTTAAACATAAAGATAAGAAAACCATCCAACAAACTACAATCCCAGAGAATTTAGACAACAATGAGGACACTAAGAGAGACTTACATAGATTTAATCTACATGGGAAGTAGAAAAAGACAAGATCTCCTGAGTAAATTGAAAGCATGGGGACCTTGGGGGAGGGTTGAAGTGGAGAGGAGAAGCAGGGAGGGGAGCAAAGAAAAATGTAGAGCTCAATAAAAATCAATAAAAAGATAAATAAAAAATGAAAAGTCACTATCAGAAAAAAAGAGTTGAGCTATTTAAAATGCCCAGTAAAGAACCTGACTCATAAAAATAAAAGTTCTATCAACAGTGAAAAAAAAGAACAACAAATCTAAACTTTTATATATAAAAGTAACCAGCCATCAGCCATTTCTACTTTAAGTCCTCAGAATGCACACCTACACATCAACAATTTGTTATTAAGTCATACCAGGAAACTGAGGGTGAAAATGGCCTTCCTTAGCAAGAAAGGAACGTCAGCTCATAATAACTGGGCTGCCTTTGTTCTTGTTCTTTGACCTTAAGGAACCCCTCGCCCAACTATTGAAACTGCATTTCTAAACTTTAAATTGTTTCCCAAGATTTTCTACATCAAAACCCTTTAAGAAAACTTCTTAACCAGGTTGGGGAGTGAGGAACTCAACCAAACGCAACCTAGACTTTCTAGCCCTGGCACTGCTATGTTTAGCAGAAGTATGGTGTGGTATGATCGAGTGAGAGAATTGTCCTGTGAACAAAGGCATACCTGAAGAGGCAAAAGAAGTGAAGAGCTGGCTGGGATGGGTGACTTGATTACTATCCAGGACCATAATGATGTGTGTCCCTAGATGGCTGCTGGAGGCCCTTGTTTGGGTTTATGGCTCTGATGTGGAATGGCTTCTATTGATTTTTGTGGTTCCTGATACCACTAAATGCCAATTGGGTAGAGCTGTATAGCACTGGCTCCACCCATCACTGGCTGCAACACTAGGGAGATTTGGTCCTACCCCCCACCTGCTGAAATATTCAGGAGAGAATGTCCTATGCCTCATCCAGAAAGCACAATTGAGCTGACCCTGTTCACAGGGCATGGGTAAGCTGACCCTAAGGTCATGAGAATGGAAGAGTAGGTCACTCCCCTCTTGTATGCCATGTGGTGTCATGGGTGAGGGAAATGCCCTCCTCCTTTCGTCCCTTGCCACCTACACCAGGCAGGGGACCTAATCCAGCCCTTTATCAGCTTCAGTGCTCAGGAGAACAAGTTCTGCAACTTGCCTGGGCAGCACAGTAGAGATGACCCTGTAGACAGGGACATGAGTAAGCAAGCTTCGAGAGTATGTGAGGGGCATATCTGGGACTGCCTCCCTCAATTGTGGTGTGGTGGTAGTGACGGAAAGATGCCCCTACTTTGCCCCTATTACCTCCAGCTGTCGAGGGAGCTGACACTTGTCTTTACCAGCAGCAACACTGGGGAAAACAAGCTGTGCACCTCATCTGGGCAGTATATAGCAAAGCTGATGCTGTTTGCAGGGGCGTAGGTGAGCTGGCCTAAATACATGAGCAGGAGAGATTCGACCCCACCCCTCATCTGCCACATGGTGGCCTGAGCAGGGAAGAGATACCCTCCCTTACCAGGATCCAGCCTCAGCTGGGGTTCAGATCCCGAGACAGGGGAGGGCTGTTAACACAAGGAAAACTTCTGACCACCAAGTGGATTGCACTCAGGTGGCCCCAAATCGCTTGAGCTGTCTTTGTACTTAGAGTTTTTCTTTCCAGGGTTACACGAACAGCTTTATTATTGGCTTCTCTTTTTGACTTTTAAGAAGTACGCTATATCTTAAGTAATGCATCCTAATCACTATGAAAGCTCCCAATATTCCCCCTTATGTTTCCCCAAATACACCTTCCCTGCATAAACTTTTTCTAGGCATAGAGTTTAGCAGTTTTGCAGGCTTAAGTAAATATCGAGGCAGACACATCCTGCTCTCTGAACACTTACAACAGCTGGCAGCTACTTGCAGTTGCAAAGTTAGAAAATAGACGTGGGTGCAATACTTTAAGACAATAATATTAAAATCCAGACAATTCTTTCATGTCTTCAAGATATGTTTTTATACAGTCCCCTTTTCTACAAGAGGATCCCATGTCTCAATCTCTCTGTAAAGGGCAGACCTTGACAAAGCTCTATTTCCATCCCACTAAGCCATACTTCTTCTAACAATAGAGGATCCTATATATGTTCAAGATGGATCTATCCATACCACATTTTTTATTGTAGTGTTTCCTCTTGGAGCATACCAGAACCTACCAATGATTTCATGCTTAGTGCCCAGGGAACTTACTCTCAACAGTTGGCACTGTGTGTATTCCTGAGACTTTTCCCCTGTTCCTTCTATGTGTGCTTTCCTTTCCTTCCCAGAACTGTGAGATATGCTTGGAGTTCCAAGTAGTGTTTTCTCTTATCTACCTAACTATCTTTATTGAGTCAGAAAAATTCCCAGGATTAGGAGTAGTAATTAGTAATAGTGAGTAATTCCAGATAAGAGATTTGAGAAGCAGTAGGCCCCTGTTGAAATTTAGGGGAAAATATTCAAAAAAGAACAGAACTTCTAGGGAAACTTACAGGTATTGCGTTTGTGACTGACAAAGTAAAACTAAAAACTTCCCAAAGAATCACCAATATAATGAGAGAGAAAAGAACATGCAAGCGGCAGGAATTTGCAAAATTCCCATGTTGTACCATGGATCCTTGTCGTTGAGAGCCTGTTTCCACAGAAGCCTTACCCCGGAACTTGGATGCAAAGCTCCCAATGCCCCCCTCAAACCCCCTGTGCCTGAGGTGGTGGGTGGAAGAGCTGGTCCTGAGGAAATAAGAGCAGAAGAGTTGGTCCTGTACTTTGCCACCTGCAGCCTTTGTGAGAGCAGGTCTTGCACCTCACCTGGGCAGTACAGTAGAACAGACCCTGTTGGTAGAGGTGTGGCCGAACCAGCCCTGAATTTGTGACTGTGGGAGAGTTGTCCCCACTACTTGTTTGGCATGCGAGTGTGTGGTCAGGGGAGAGATTTACCCTCACCCTATCACCTTTTGACCCTCAAAGCCTGTGACAGATGAGGGAGTTGTCCCTCCCACTTACCAGCAGCAACACTCAGGAAAGAGGGCTCTTCTCCTTGCCTGGGCAGCACCGAAGAGCTGACCCTGTTGGTGGAGGCATGGGTGAGTTGATGAAGAGGGTGAGAAAATGAGATAGCTGACCACACTGCCCCCTCAGTCATTCGATGAAGAGAGTGGGGGGAAAATGGTCTCCTCCCCATTGACCCTGCCACCTGTAGTTGACCCTCCCCCTTGTCAGCGGCATCACTCAGGAAAGCAGACCCTACACTTCTCCTGGGCAGTACAGTAGAGCTGAACATGTTGACAGGTATATGGGTGAACTGGCCCCAAACATGAGCAATGGAGATCTGGTCCCACCCCTCATCTGTCAGTTGGTGGTGTGGGCAGGGAAGAGATGCCCCCTGCCCTTCACCATCTGTGCCGGGTAGAAGAGATGGCCCTGAGGTCATAAGAGTGGGAGAAATGTTTCTGCCACTCAGCAGAGCGGCCCCTGCACCTCACCTGGATAAAACTGTAGAGCTGGCTCTGATGGTACAGGTGTAGGAGACCCGAGCCTGAGGGCTTGAAGGCAGGAGAGAGTCCTGTCCCTTGCTCATTGCTGCAGGTGCTGAACTTAGCTGCGGCAATGTTGGAGAGCTCACCCTTGTGGTGAGGACAGGTGAGAGCTTGTGAGCTGACCAACCCTGCAACTACCCAGGCCCAGAATCAGGGCTACGAGCTGGCCCACGTCAGCATCCATCCCACCTATGATTAGTGGGGACACATGAAGGTCCAGTCCTGCAGACCCAACGCTGCAGGACCTCCATGACACAGGAATAACAGGTCATACAGAAGGAGTCCCAGTGAGGACTCCAGAATTGATAGTGTAGCAGAAACCAGAGGAATCAACCCCAACCATGACTCTTTGCAATGAACACTTGCAAGTAAAGATAAATGGACAACAAAGTTTACTGCATGGCTCACTGTGGCGCACGACAGCTGTCATGAAGAGATTTTTCCCGTTTTTTCCTTTCTTTTTTCTTTTCTTTTTTTCTCCTAAATTTTATTCTAATTTTTTTGGGGGGGCGGGCGAGCTTGCAAGGACAGAGGATAGATACAAAGAGGCAAGGAAACTAATGGGATTGAGATGCATGATATGGAAGACACAAATAATAAACAAAAAGAGAGTTAAAAGTCATCTTAACCTAACTTTAGTAACTACAGTCATTATCACCGAATTCTTTCTAAGGGCAGTAATCATTAATCTGTTCCAGGAGCAATGCTTGGGAAAAGGTAATCACTATTATTGTAAGTAACAGTGGCACTGTCCAGTGAGGGCTAGAAACCCCCTTAGAGTTTTCATACAACCCTTGTTTATGAAGGATGTGGTGACCACTAGGGCAATAAACAGAGTAATGCTCAATGACAGCATGAGGTCCTTAGGATACATGGTCCTCCTGATTCTGCCTCTCCTAGTCACACCAACCATGATGATGCTGACTGATGAGCCATTTTTTTTATGAGTTCCCAAATTGTTTGCTGTTTCTCTTGCATGGCCCCCGAAAAGTAACCATTTTGTATATTTGCTTAGTATATAGTAAAATAGTACTTAAGAAATAACAAGTCAATATTGGCATTATTGCTTTAAATAATCGAGTTTTTGCAATTGCATGATGTCTTCAGCCTTCGGATTTTATTCTTAGAAAACCTTCCTGACTGACAATGTATCTGATATCTTCCCCTACACTTTAGATTAATTAAGATTTAACTGATAAGAAAAATAATTAAAAATTGGACAATGCTATTAGTTTAGTTCTTGTTATTTGTAAATCACAATTTAGACAGGGAAGAGTCAACATTTTCATATTTATGTGAATATGTTGTTAGTTATTCTCTGAGAAATGATCTGTAAGTATTTTACAAACATAATAATAAAATTCTAGATGCTTCGATTTTTTATTTTCTATTAATTGATTAAACATTACTATCTCTACTTCCCTTTAATAAGTCATTTTTAACTTCCTTTAGTTAAATACAGTTTATCTTCAACCTCAGGTACATTATTCAAATGAATGGCATCATAACATAACATTTCACTTTTTAGCATTCCTGGGATTAGTGACCATAGTGTTGTTGGTTATGACAATGACAGCAATGAGACTAGGTCTATGTACTAATGTCTTATATTTAACCAAGTCAACTTTTCTATTTCTATATTTTTATATCTGTCAATGATCAATCTAGCATCTGTCTACTTAACACACATTTATCTATTATCTGTCTGACTACCTATATACCATCACTCCTGTATTACCTATTTATCAATCATTTATTTATATACCAAATATCTATCATCTATGCACCTACCATCAAACTACCTATATATTATCCATCTATCATATTTCTATACAGTTATCATCTCTTTACATATGCATACATATATGTATAATTTTTAGTTGCAAATAGTCAAATAGAGATGAGTTTTACTTATGTTCATTTTTTTGTATGGAGATTGAGGTACACAAAGATAAGTGTTTATTCAGAATCATTGAAATGCAGTGGTAGAACTTTATTTTGACCAAGTTACCTACCTTTAGAGCCTGGCTGATAAATATAATGGGATCTTGCTTGGATGGTAAACAAGACTAACAAAATTTTAACTTATAAAGGCATGTGTTCACATATCAGTTGGTGTTCATGATAAAATGACCTTCTATCCTAAACCTTCATAGACTAATGTGCTTAATTATGTGGTGGAATAGATTTATTTACAAATCTCCTTGAGTTGGCTGTGACCTTCAATCACCCATCTGTCATCACAGTCTTTGGGTACTTACAGAGTAAGCATCTCCAGAGAGTGATTTTTTTCCAGAAAATAACCCTAAAATGTGAATTGAAGATTATGGGAAAGGAGCACTTCTATGAAAAACAGATATAATGAGCAATATAGCAATGACGTAATACATTTTAAATGGCAAATAAATATTTAATACGAAACCAGTGAACATAGTTGTTCTTTACCTATTTATTTTTATTTCAAACTTTCTGGTTTTTTTAAGGATATCTATGTTTATTTGTACATATAAAGATAATATTTGTATGTTATGAAATAATTTAAAAGCCTTCCATCACATATATTAATTGAAGAAACAGACTACAGTCTAATAAATTAATATAATTCACTTCACTAAGTGAAGTTGGTTTTTTTGTTTTGTTTTGTTTTCTCTTTGAGGAATCTACCAACGAAATCTCAAATGAGACTTACTTATGAATGCCTGGTCTAACTTGGCTTGTTTTTAGCCAGCTTTTCTAACTTATCACTTTTCTATTTAACTACATTTTGCCTCTGAGCTTTTTACATTTCTTTATTCCAGATATCTTTCTTCCTTCTTAATCTCTCGCTGGATAAGTGGCTGGCCCCCGACATACTCCTTTCCTTATCCCTTTCTTGCTCCTCCCTCTCTTTCTTTCAAGTCTAGATTTCCCTCATATTTATTCTCTCTGCATGCAACTTTGCCTATTTCTCTCTTCTTCTTAGTTATTGGATTTTCAGCTCCTTTTTTTTTAAAATACCAACCAGGTGTTTTAGGCAGAGAAAGTAAGATAGCCTTACAGAGTAAAGCAAGTGTAACATCAAAGAATGCAATACATTTTTGCAGCATTAAACAAATATTCCACAGCATAAACAAATGTAACATTGGTGCAGGACAATTCTGTATTCTGTCAATACACGTGTATTTATGTTTTAAATACACGCTGATTGGCCAGTAGTCAGGCAGGATGTATAGGCAGGTTCAACCAGACAGGAAGTAGAGATGGGACAATGAGAACAGGAGAATTCTGGAAAGGAGAAAGCCCATTTCTCTGCAATCCTGTACAGACACCAAATAAGCAGGATGTGACCTGCCCCACTGAAAAAGGTACTGAGCCATGTGGCTAACATATAGTAGATAAGGAATGGGTCAATATAAGTTATAAGAGCTAATACGAAGTCTGAGCTAATGGGCTAATCAGTTTATATCTTATGTAGATCTGTGTGATTTTTGCTGGGACTTGGTAGGAGGACAGAAACCCTGACAACAAGCAGGCCCTCATGTTACATAACATCTCTGAAACAAATATTTCACATTTCCCCATTTTTGTCTAAATAAAAATAAAAAGCTTTATCTTTAACATAGTAAAACTATATACAACAAACACAGTTATCAAATGAGCGTTGCATGTACAAAATATAGTCTATTTGTATTTAGCAAATTTAGAAAAAACTCATTATCTATCTTATCTTTGTGATTCAAAATTTTATGCCTACTTTCTGTCATAACTAAGGAAAACTATAATCTAACTATTTAGTCTTTAACTCCATCAAAGACCACAGAAGGATATAAATTTACCTAACAAAAGAGACATCTGGCTGCTTGGACAGTCACCCAAAGTTCCTCTGCACATTGAGGCATCCATCTTTGGCCTACATTATCTGGAAGACTTTTCATTGAAACAGGAAATTTGAAGGACTGTCCAAACTTGTATTGGTAAAGTTCTTTAGTCACTTTCCTATGTGCCTTGCACAATAGCTGGCAGACTTTTCTGTGAGACAGAAATCTCAAAAATCTTTCCTGCCTTGTCTTGGCAAGGTTCAACAGTCTTTTTCCTGTGTACCACTTGTCCAATCTGTATATCATACTGTTAGCCATCATAGCAAGAACAGTTTCTCACCCAAACGGATAGCCTTTTCACATTGAAAGCAAACCTTCAATGAAGTTTCTTCAATACCCATAATTCTTTTATGAAGTAAATTGGTTCTGCAAGGAGATGTGTCTCATTTTCATGAAAAGATTTAGGTTATTAAACATCTTTAATGCCATATTCTGTAGGTATTTCAATCATCTGTCTCTCAAAAATATATCTGTTTAACCTTGAATGCATACCTAAAGTGACTACAAGTTTGATTATTATTTTAAAATTGCTTTATTATGCTATACATTTTTCTCCACTCTCCTCCTTCCCTCTCCCCTCCCATTTTTTCCCCTCCCATGATCCCCACACTCCCTATTTAATCAGGAGAGCTTGTCTTTGTCCACTTCCCTGGTAGATTAGATCCATATATGTCTATCTTCGTGTCCTTTTTGTTGTCTAGGTTCTCCGTGATTGTGATTTGTAAGCTGGCTTTTCTTTGGTTTATGTCTAAATGCCACTTATGATTGAATACATATTATATTTGTCTTTCTGAGTCTGAGTTACTTCATTTGATATGATATTTTCTAGATCCATCAATTTCCTGTTAATTTCAAGATGTCATTATTATTTTTACATTGTGGAGTACATAATAGATGAATTATTAACCTTGTTTCTAAATTATACATTACATTCTCTTTTCTTTTCTTTTCTTTTGGTTTTTGAAGACAAGGTTTCTCTGTGTCTATATTTGGAATCTGTCCTGGAACTTTCTTTGTAGACCAGTCTGGTTTCAAACTCACAGAGATTCACCTGCCTCTGCCTTCCAAGTACTGGGATTAAAGGTATAAACCACCATCACCCAGCTTACACATTACATTTTTAAATGAACTACATAAGCACAATAACCCAAACAAAAGTAGAAACATATATACAACATAACAAAATAACTTTAAATTTGTATCACAATTTCAAAACCCATACCAATGCAAAATATCTGAGATTAATAGTTGTGTTTTTATCCTATATTCCTTTAAATGATAACAAACATCCAAAACCCACCAAATAACCAACAACTCACCCAACTCTTGGGAATATTGGTGCCACGTTCTCCAGACTGCTCCATGTTACTGTGGGTGAAGGCATCTTTAGGGGTTCCTGAGAAAATTGAGATAATTTCCAAGTTCTGGGAAGACTAGCTGTAATCTTTATTGATATATATTACCTGTCAAGATTCAACAGCTCTTCCCAGATCAAACTTGAGCCATATTAATCCTAAAGAAATCTATAGACTTTCCTTTTCCATAGAAACAAAACCATAACCTCTTTCCCAAAGCATTTTTGATTTCCATTTGACAAATACATTTTCTGACTTCCATTTTGAAGTTAAGATATTCCTAAAGTTTGTAGGTTGGTTTATTCCAACATTCTTTTCAATCCCATGTCTTTCAGCAGCTGTTATCTGCTTACTAACAATAAAAAAAATTCAATGTTAATACAGCAACATACAGGATCCAGACTCTCTGTGTATTTCCTACCTCTATGTGACTTGTTTTTTTCATATTATTTTAATTCTTTATAAAGACTATTATTTTAAATGTTTTTCTTTCTAAGACTGTCTACATCCTTTCTCTGTTCTTTCTTAAGCCTATACACATTGTTAAAACACTGGAGCCTGGTTAGAGGTTCTTTCTCTCTGGACCTTGTTTACTATGTATCTCCAGCCTTTTTTCTGCATGAGCAAACCCTTAGACTGCTAAACTACAGCAGGTTCCTTAGTCCCTGCATAAATTTTCTGGCTGTCTCTGTCTCTTCTTAGGTCCTTGAAAGCCAAACATAAAGCTTGTGCGCTGGTTTGGAGATTGGGGACAGAGAACTGCATTCAGTCCTTTAGCTCTGAAATGTAGGTGCCCTGAACTGTGGCAGGTGTTTTTTACTTAGTTTTTTTTTTGTTTCTATTTAGCCTGGAAAGCACTGTTTAAGTACTCTGCTTGTGGTAGAACTTCTTAAAGTAGCTATTTAATATTTGTTTTCTTTTTCTTCTTTTCAAGTTTTCAAAAAACTCTATGTGGATATTCAGGCCTCATTTTGGAAGGACAACATGTACGGTTTTTTTTGTTTTTTGGATGTTGTTGTTGTTGCTTTTGTTTTCTTCCTGTTTGGGGGACTGCCATCCAACTCCCAAATAAATACACAGAGATTTATTCTTATTTATGAACGTCTGGTCTTAGCTTGGCTTGTTTCTGGCCAGCTTTCCTAACTTCAGTGATCCATTTCTCTTTAACTGCATTTTGTCTCTGGGCTATTAGCTTTCTCTATTCTCTATATTTTTCTTTCTTACTTACTTCATGGCTGACTGTGTGGTTGGGTGACTGGCCCCTGGCATCCTCTTTTCCCTTTTTTTTGCTCCTCCCTTCTAGATTTCTCCTCATATTTATTCTCTCTGCATGTCATTCTCACCCATTTCTCTCTCCTGCCAACTATTGGTCGTTCAGTTCTTCATTAGACCAATCGTGTTTTAGGAAGACAAAGTAACACAGCTTTACAGAGTTAAACAAAGGCAACATCAAAGAATGAAATGCATCTTTGCATCATTAAACAAATATTCCACAACATAAATGAATTTAACACATCTTAAACTAATATTCCATAACAACAAAATATCTTTGTAACATTCAGACTTGACAGTTTGTACACATCTTCTTCTCAAAAATTTAACAGGATTTTAATTGGTGAAAGAACTAAATGCAGGGGATCTTTTTGAATTGTACTTCAAAGGCACTGCAGAACTCTGTCAGCAATAACAAAAGCTTGAATTTCACACATCATTTTAAAAGTTAATCCATGGGAAAAGTTCTTAAAGCTTTACAGAAATAAATATAGTACTTTAACTCTTCATAGGAGGGCCTTCTTCATTCATTTGAAGGTCATTTGTATCTGATAAATACATTTTAGACTATAACTGTAAAAAAAGGAAAATATTCCCAGTTTGTCATCTCTATCTCTACATCTATGTCTATCTATCATTCTATCTATCTATCTATCTATCTATCTATCTATCTATCTATCTATCATCTATCTATCCATCTACCCATCTACTATCTGTCTATCCATCTACCCATCTATAATATCTCATACAGCTCAAAATGACCTCGAACTCACTATACAATTGAGTATGGCCTTGAATGCCTTCATCTGCTTATCTCAATCTCAGACATATTTTATCCCTGAGGCTTCATTGCCAGCTTATGTGATACTATGGATTGAACCTGGGATTTGTATGTGCTAGGTAAACATTTTGTCAATGAGGTACTTCTCTACCCTGTACTATTTATTTTGAAGCCTATTCATTAAAAAGATAAATGAAATTCGACTAACATCATTTTGCTGATTACAATGAAATATACAATGTCCTGAATATTTTGTACTGCAGGCACTATTTGAAAAATGACTCCCTGCTCTCTGCCTGATTTACAAAAGTTGGTCATGGATCTTTTATACAATGAACATGAACATCAAATGATATTTGGGAATATTCCTTCTGAAGGGACATTCTGATTAAGAGAAGCAAGAAAATCATGAATAGTCTTGTTCTAACTTCAAAAGGCTTAACCATTTAGTGAAGTATTGTGAGCAATCCATTTATTTTGACAACATGATCAACAGTACAGTCCAGGTTAACTTGGTTAGTGGTGATGGTAGGAAGAAAAAAAAATCTATAACTTCATGTATTTGAGAAACATGAAGTCAGGGCTTTATCCACAGGACAGAGTTTCCAGGGAAGAAACAAATTGGCTAGATTCATAAGCAACTAATATACAAACAGCCTTGGCATCATTACTTTGAAATGTTGGCACATCATTTTTCCTAATCCACCTAATACAATCCCGCTCTCTGCTTATAAGAGGTTAAAGATGATGCCAAGGCAAGCACGAGCAGACTGGAGCCCTAGTACAGGTAGGAAACGTTTATGGAGGACATTTTTAGATGTGGATACTAGGATGTCCTGTATCTGAAACCAGAAGCTGCACTTAAGGTGATAATGGTCAGATTTGTGTTATTTGTACTGGCTCACACACTGTTGACTGACAAGCAACTTTTCATTAACATAGGTGCTATAATGATAGGTTTAAGACTGGGGTAAATGTTGCTGAGAATCAGATCAGGCTAGATAATCATTCTTTTTTTTTCACTCCAGTTCTTTATTTTACTCAAATTGTCTTCTATATAACACTGAAATTTTTCACATGACCATGTGCTGCTGGAGAATTCTCTATATTATATCAATTATGTTTTAAATAAACACTGATTGGCAAGTAGCCAGGCAGGAAGTATAGGTGGGACAACCAGACAGGAAGTAGAGGCAGGTCAAGGAGAACAGGAGAATTCTGGGAAGAAGGAAGTCCATTCCACCCCAGTCCTGTCCAGACACCAAAAAAAACAGGACGTGCCCTGCTGAAAAAGGTACTGAGCCATGTGGCTAGCATAGATAAGAATAATGGATTAATATAAGTTATAAGAGTTAATAAGAAGCCTGAGCTAATGGGCCAATCAGTTTAAAACTTATGGAAACCTCATGGTGATTTTGTTTGGGACCTAATGATTGTGGGAACTGGGCAGGACAGAAACCCCAAGAAGCAGGCCCTCATGTTACAACCATATACTAATATTTTTCATTCATCCTTTTGGGCTTATTTAATCATATATTACACTATTGTAGTATTTATTTATTATTTAAAATTTCTACCTCCTTCCCTCCTCCCACTTCCCTCCCTTCCCCTCCTTCCACTCTTCCTCCCCCTCCATCTCTAGGCCAAAGAGCAATCAGGGTTCCCTACCCTATGGAAAGTTCAAGGTCCTCCCTGCTTCCCCCAGGTCCAAGAAGGTGAGCATCCAAAAAGACAAGGCTCCCACAAAGCCTGTCCATGCAGTAGAATCAAAGCCCAGCGCCATTGTCCTTGGCTTCTCATCAGCCTCCACTGTCAGCTACATTTAGAGAGTCCAGTTTGATCACATGCTCCATCGGTCCCATTCCAACTGGCTTCATGATCTCCCATTAGATCTGTCCCACTGTCTCAGTAGGTGAATGCACCCCTCATGGTCCTGACTTCCTTGCTCATGTTCTCCCTCCTTCTGAAAGCCAGAAGGTCTTGCATAGATGTGTTGCAGACACTAAGAGACCATGGATGCAAGCCCAGACTACTATACCCAGCAAAGCTTGCATTCACCATTGATGGAGAAAACAAGATATTCCAGGACAAAAACAAATTTAAACAACATGTTGCCAAAAACCCAGCCTTACAGAAGATACTGGAAGGAAAATCACAAACCAAGGAAGCCAACAACACCCATAATAACACAAGCATCTGACAACCCTCCACCAGCACAGCTCAAAGAAGAGAAACCCACAAACCCTACCACTAGATAATCATTCTTAAACACAGCAAGTTATTCACTGTGAAGAGTGGCATGGCAGAGAGTTTGACAATTCCAGGATATACATTTTCAATGCCAGCTTGGGTTTCAGAGTTAAGTTTCAATAGCTTGATATATCTAACATATTTTAACAGAGTATGTTAGGCATTGAAATGTGAAATTCGAAAAGTCTAAGTAGATATTAACAGTTGCTGGGAAAGGGAGAATCATTTTTTTTAAGACATGGCCATTGCTAGGATTTCTGCACTCCAATGAATGGCCCAACACCCATGCTCATGAGCAGCACCAACTAGACAACTAGACACAGCCAGTTGTCAAACAACAAAACAGACATGAAATTAGGGGAGTGATGTATTGGGGGGGAATTGAGGTAAATATGATTATATTTCATTGCGTATATATATATATGAGCTAAGCTTTATGGTAACAGCATCAAAAATACTTACCTACAAAATTAATTTGCCAAGAAGAGAGATTTATTTTGGCTCATGGTTTCATAGGTTTAAATCTATGATTACTTGGATTGATATGGGTTTGTGGTGAGAAAGAACAGCATGGTGGCTGGAATTTGTGGCAGATATATATATATATATATATATATATATATATATATATATATATATATATCCGTCAAAAATAAAGAAGCTTTGAAAAGAGAAATCATTATACCATCCAAGATCAAAATCTATATCCATCTTTTCTTATTAGAATTTGGATATCTGTATATCATACATATATTTTAAAAATACTTTGAACTATTATTTTGGTACAGGTTAAGGATGCAGTTCAGGATTTTTTTTCTAGGAAGATCAACAGCTGTTGAAGCATCATTGATAAGACTATCCCCTGGCCATTTAATCTTGACAATCTTTATCTTAAATCAGTTCTCCTTACATGCACAAGCTTACTTAGAAACTATTAATTACATATGATGGTCTTCACATCTATCTTTATGCTAGCATCACTGTATCATCATTATTCTAGTGTACAAGAGTGCCTTAAAAAAGAGACATGAAATCTTTTCCATTTTTTCCCTTTTGAGTATAATTTTAACAACTTGGTTTTTCTTACATTTTCATGGGACAGCTTCTTGATTTATCGAAAAAAAATTAACACCTGAGATTTTTTAAAAGGATTTTATAAACTTGGATGTATATAGAGGAGAAACTTAAAAAGGTTGAGTTGATTTCACTAGGAGCTAAGCTTTTTGGTAACAGCATCAAAAATACTTACCTACAAAATTAATTTGCCAAGAAGAGAGATTTATTTTGGCTCATGGTTTCATAGGTTTAAATATATGATTACTTTGATTGATATGGGTTTGTGGTAAGAAAGAACAGCATGGTGGCAGGAATTTGTGGCAGAGGATTGTACTCACATCATTACAGGAAAGAGATGGAGATAGAAGACACAGAGATAGACAAATAGACAGACAAACAGACAGACAGACAGATGGCTAGACGCATGGGTAGACAGAAGAACAGAGGGTGGATTGATGGATGTTAGATGACAGAAACAGAAAGAAACAGAGAGAATATATGTAATGCTGAAAATGTGGCATGAATTTCTTGTAGGGCACATCATTTGTTAATGTTCATCTTCCCATTATGGTTCATCGCCTGGTTTCTATCATTTCCAAATAATGTTCTCAAATTATGATTGCTGTAATGGTCCAATCCACTTATGAGGTCAGAGCTATCATGATCCAAGTACTTCTCAAAGGCCCATCAGTTGTTAACCATGCCTCTGACCAAAGAGTCTTTGCGGGGAATTTCAGATTCAAACTGTAACATAAGAATCTATACATTTTCGGTCACAATACATTTTAGTGATTAAAAATCTCAACATTTATCATAATGTTAGAAAAAGCATAAGAACCAGATGTCAAGTATGTAATTGGATTTCATGTATTAGATCTTTAGCTGACCTTTAATTGGAGATAGCTTCCTGAGCAAGTTATTTCCTTTTTTTATGGGTCTCAATGTTTTCTTATTTGCAAAATGAGGGTAGCAGAGTATAAATCAGACTATCATATTTTAAGTTAGAGAATCTCAACTTAGAGAAATGTAGTGGTATTGGCATGATGCCAGGCATATCTGTGCATGCCAATTGGCATTAGACATTACTTTGAAAATTAATTTCAGTGTGAAATCTGTATAAATAATAACTGAATTAATAATTCCAATCTGCATATATAACATACACAGTGAATGCTATTGCAGAATCAATTCAAATTTGCCTTACAGGAATTACATCATTTATACCAACACAATCTCGGGATGTGACAGTGTATTCATTTAAGTTGTCCTTGAACTCCACTAACCAAAAATTGCTTTCATAAGGCTGAAACTTGGAGTCTACTCATCATGAGAGGCAAGGTGATAGGGTAAAATTTCCTAAGGCAGTAAAGGGGAGGATCCATGTTAGCTTGGAGGAACTAATCACTGAATCCTCACAAAGGTAGTTTATGCCTCGAACAATTGAAATTTATTGGATTTGTATTGTCAATGATTGTCACTTCAATGCTTTATGATACACTTCAGTGGAGATCAAAGTAGAAGGTATCTAGAATGAAAAGGCTATTTTAGATTTATAACCAGGAGTTACAAACCATTTAGCTCACTATGCACTAACAACATTTAAAATATATAAATGTGAGAACATTTCGTTTGCTTTGAAAGACTTCAAATCTAAACCATAGCATTACTTCTGAGAAGAAGGGTGTGAAATACGATGTGACAATGCTTTACTGAATTAATTCACCAATAGCACCATAAATAAAACTCTTAGAAACATGAACTCACTAATAAATTTTTAGTTTATTCAATAGCAATGTGCATGAAGTTTCAATAAACAATAGAGATGTGCATGATATCTTGGCTTAGAAGTAATCGGGAATCACAATAGTATCTTTTCCCTTATTTATGCTGTATTAGAATTATACAATTCAAATTATGGAATGGAAGTCAGACATAATAAGGATATCCAGTCTTAAATAGCTGATTATGTAATGTCAAATTTTGATGGAGGGGTTAGAGAGTGGCTCAGATATTAATTAAAGGTTTTGTCCCATAAGCTTAAGACATGAGTTTGATGGTAAGGCTCTACTATTGAAGATACCACTAACTTTGGTCAGAGAACTTTCTTTTTGTAGCAGATCATAGTTAATACGGGGACTCTAAAGTTTTCTGCATAAGTATTCAGCTCTTAATAGTTTATTTGTATCAGTCTCCTATTGTCTAAGGTTTAATGAACTTCTAGAATGAGGGAAGAAAGAATATAGGACTTAACAGATGGAGAGGAGGCCATGTATGGATTTCTGACTTTTGGACATGGCATGGCTATTGTATATATCGACTCACAGAAGCTGTGTCTGCCTGCATAAGTCCTGTTCAAAATCAAGGAAGTCAAAATTTCAGAATGGATGAGGTAGTTCTTTCTGAGACTCCAGCCGTGTTGGATAAACTTTTGACAGTTGATGACTGATGAGGGGAGAAGTGTCACTCTCCTTGAGGAATGTGGCAGCTGGTAGGTTGCTCATGGCCCCAGCTGATGGCCAGACACCTATGGGCAGATGGGAAACACCCACTGTACTCAAGTAACTATTAACAATAAACAAAATAAAAAATCATCATAAAGTTGGAGGAGATGGACTAGAGGACATTAGGAGGAAGTTGGAGGGAGGGTTGTGCTGTGTAGATACCCTCAGCATACATTGTATAAATTTGCCACAGAGTAAAAATATTACCTAAAAATAAAATAACTATCAAAATATTTCTGTGAGATAGTGACTGAGGAAGATACTCAGTATGGAACTCTGACCGCTATGCACATGCACACATGGGCTCTTGCACCCTCCCACATATACATATACATACAAACATACATAGAGATACATAAACTTTTTAATAAAGTTATTCTCAATATTGAAAAACTGCAAAATAATACAAAATCAACATCACATAGTAAAGTCAAACGTATTTTAACATCACATCCCTAAGAATGTTTCATAGTAAGCTACCTACATTCCTGTAACTTGTTTCTACATTAGTAATTTAAGGCACTCAGATGTTAGGCCTTGATCACGGTTGGGCATGATTAAGATTCATGCTCTTGCATTTTATGCTTGGAAACAATATTTCTTACATTTCAAATCCAATTAATTTATTTGTTCACTATGACCTTTCCAGTACTTCTTTTCAAATAAGGAGTGTTGAGCTGTGCTTATCATTAGCAGCAAGAACTATGCCAAATGCTACTTTTAAAGACCTATTTCCTGAATCAAATTTAGTGGATATAATAAAAACCAAATACCTTAGGCTTTGCAGCTTCATCCATTTGTACATGCAAATCTAGTAATTGCCTATATAAATTGTGTAAACCATACATGAAAACAAGCTGTTAAATGTTCAATTAATCAGTATGAAAAAAAACCTTCCCAATGTTCTTGCTACCAGCAAACTCTTTCCAAGATAATTCATATAAGTTGGAAATAAACCTAATATTTCATGTGCACATGAAGTAAAAGTTTTCTTTATTTGTGGGGGCTGGCTCTGTTTCTTTCATTTATTCAATACTATTTTGTACACACATGATAGATATCAGTCCTGAAACTTCCATGAAAAATATCATTTTTCTGTTCACCCTGTGTCCATTTTGAGCTCTTGAATAAACTATCACAATTTAAAAATGTGTATCATTTCTCTTAATTTCTATTTTCTTGCATGCACTCTTCAACGATAAGTAGAATAGTGACATTGCAAACCTGAGATGCAGGTTTTATTCTTAGTTATTTAGAATTTGTTCCAAAATTCTTCGTGTCACAAAATAATATGGTATCAAATTTATGCAGTATATTTAAATGTATTTTTAGCATCGTGGACATGAACAATTGTCACAGTGAGATATCAGTACTCCTCTTCTGTGACTTGTTTCTACACTAATAATTTCAAAGTTAAGCTATTTTTAAACAGAGAAAATTATAACTGGTCTTTCTTTGGACTGCCGGCTTCTAAATAATAGCACAGAGACTTTTTATTTATTATGAAAGCCTCGTCTTAGTTTAGGCTTGCTCCCAACTAGCTCTTAAAACTTAAATTAACCCATTTATATCAATTTATGTTCTGCCACATGGCTCGTTACCTCTCTTCAGTATTGTGTGCCCCATTTCCTCCATGTCTCATTGGTGAATCTCCAAATTTCAGATTCTTCCACTGAGTTACTCTCTCTGCCCAGAAGTCTCACCTACCTTCTCCTGACTAGCAATTGGCTGTTCAGCTCTTTATTAAACCAATCAGAAGTTGTCTTAGATGAGGTAAAATAGAGACACATCTTTACACAGTGTGATCAAATATTCTGCAACAGGAAATTGCTACCAGGAATAAGGGTCTTTGCTAGGATTAAGCCTTACTATGTGGTTCTCAAGCCTTTGAAAGTAGTTCAAGAAGAATCTGGAAAACATTGGGGAAACCGGCTAGATAAAATGAAGGATGCTGCAAGCAGAATTTGGTGGGCAATTATGATGGGAGATCAGATGTGAAGGTTTATATAAACTCAGAGTTTAAAGGTAGGGCTTGTCAGATCTCTACTGGAAAGGAGGATTCTTGAGGATTAGAGTGGATTTCAACTACTTTGCTTTTATTTCCAGTGTCTTAAGAGTCCTCTGAATGATTCACTCACTTGCCACTCTCTATTTTATGTATGAGAGAAACAGTAGGTCGCCTAGTAGGGTGCCTCATTGCTTAGAGTTCACAGAATCTACCTAGGGAGCATGCTTGAAAAGAGAGATGGCAGTGGAGAGTCCATGTTTCTAACCAGGTGATACTGATTCTCCAGCTGCCAGAACTCTGGCCTGAGGAGCAGAAGCAAAATGTGTGTTTCCTGCCACATTTGTTTGTTTCATGTCATGGAATATTCTACTCATATTTTAAAAGCAAAGGCCCCTGATGTCAAGCAGTGCATGACAGGGTCATAAGCCCAATAAGCAGCCCCTGAGAGGGTAGTGCATGTAGCTGTGAAGGTGAGGCTGCAGATATAATGGTAACTCCAAAATGTGGAAGACATTCAGACTGGGAATGTTTTCAGGGTCATCAAGGGCAGTCAATATAATAGAGAGTCTCTACAGTATAAGACCACAAGAATGAGACCTCTCAACCTCTTTTAAAATTATATTTTAGTTACAGCTTTTCTCACTTCTCTTTCATCTCTTCAAATTCTCTCAATACCCCACCCTTCCCTGTTCTCCTTCAAAGAACAACCTTTTTGTTCTTATTTACTGCTATTACATGCATATCTGTTTTGTTTATGCATACTTATTGGTGTGGGAGAATTATCTGTATTCTGTCAATCATATATTTTAATAAAATTCTGATTGGCCAGGCAGGAAGTATAGGCGGGTCAACCAGACAGGAAGTATAGGCGGAGCAATGAGAACAGAAATATTCTGGGAAGCAGGAAGCTCCCTCTGACATTCCTGCCCAGACCACCGAGGCAGCAACATGTGAGCTGACAGCTGAAAAAGGTACCAAGCCATATGGCTAACATAGATGAGAATAATGGGTTAATATAAGCTATAAGAGTTAACAAGAAGGCAGAAGTAATGGGCCAATCAGTTTATAATCTTATGGAGTCCTGTGTGTGATTTTCCTTGGGGTATGCAGGCTGTGGGGTACTGGGTGGGACAGAAACCCCAACAAGCTAGCCAGACCTTCATGTTACAACTTATTCCTAAATATAACCTTAATAATCTGAATAATCTACCTGTGTGTTTGTTTTCAGGGTTGACAGGTTGGCACTAGACAGTCAGTTGGTATTTTATTTGGGGAAGACCACCTCTTCACTCCCAGCTCTCCTCAGTTGCAAATGGTTCTTTGTGAACAGTTGAGGCTTATGGGCCTTTCTCTGTCTGGCTTGGCAAATTTGTTGGTGTTACCTTGTTCAATTCATATTGGGCAGTCCTGCTGGCGAGACTTTATAGATGTAGTTTTTGCTATAACTAGACTATGCATTGGAAGAGTCAGAGAATAAAGCTCATATCATGACACATTTCCCAGATACCAGATATAGTTATAGGATTTAGAGCTTTCTCTGCTTGGTTTACTCTTCCTTTATCTGATTCTCCTTTGATATTCTTTTACTCATCTCTGATGGAATGAAAATATTTACTCCCCATTGCATTGGAAAGAAATGGTTTGCTCTTTATTTTATAGTAGTTCACAGCTAAAAGCTGTCTGGAGTCTTACTTAGGCTTTTGAAAATTTTGGAATTGTCAATTTTACTGTAGTAATGGAAAATAATGAAATGAGTTTCATATTTTGAGATGTATGTGAGGGTAGAATTTCATGATTTAAGGATATACATCTGGGTGTCAAGTCAACAAGGAGTGGGTGTTTGATGGTGAATCTTGATTAGCATCTTGATTGGATTAAGAGAAGCTTAGGGGTTATAGATCATTTCCTGTTAAGGTTTTGCTCTGCCTTTTTTGTTTGTTCTAATTACAATATGTTCTGTTGCTACTTGATGCCATGAGTCACAAATTTTGGTCCCACCCAAAAACAGAATAAAAGCTTTGAAAACATGAACCATAAATCCTTCTTTGCTTACATTGACTCTGTATTGTATTTCATCATGGCAGAAATAAAAGTAATATGTGGATTTAGATTACTGTATTCCTAATAGGAAATGATAGCACCAGAGCTAAAGAAGTGCTTACTAGGACATTTCTGCATGTTCTTTCCTCCCTGTCCAATACCCATGCATGGAGTCTAGCTACAAAACCTAGTCCTGAAGTGGGTAGGTAATTTTCCCAATTTCATTTTTTTCCATAGCATGGTGCAGTTCTGAGTCTTAGCCAATTCTGTGCAAATCCAACTTACAAGATGCAAAATCCTTCCCATCACTGCCTAGCAATTGCCACTTTCCATATCATAATAAAATCAGTAGTTTGGTTTTAGAAGGCACATTATGCAGAAAAGTGAAAGAACACTGATTTTTATCAGATGATATCATTTAATCCAGCAATATTACACATAATGCATGTTTCTATAAGTGGTGACCTTTTCAAAAATTTAGATCTCTGTAAGTTTCACACTTAATGAAAATACATATCAATGGCTATAGCATTGTATGAAATTTTGTATTAATATGCATGCATATCAGGAAAAAATATCTTATCACTCCTCTAGAGATACATTTGAATACTTAGTTTAAAAAATCATCTTTTCAAATTAGATAGTCTGTTCACAATATTTCTTCATAGAGATATAAGGACCACTTTCTTATCTAAGTTTTTTAAAAAATTGAAGAAACTTTTTTAAAAGTTAAAAGTCAAATGTATGGAAAAGAAACAGCTATTCCTATTAGGGGGCTTTAAAAAAAAAAAAACAGGAACTGTGGTTTGTATCTGACTTATTCTTACAAATGCAATAAGGTCTAATCATATCCATCACCAGGGGTTATATTACACTGTGGCAGAACCCACCCAGGGGCACAAGGACTTCATTTCTGAGACTGTGGTTAGATGCTTTTCTTTTCTTGTGGCCTTTTTCAGACAGTATCTGAAGAAGTTGTTTAGCTCTGTATTTCATCCATCAGTGAGTACCTAGGCTGTTAAGAATTAAAAAAAAAAAATCCTGCCAGGCTGAGGAGACATCTTTAGTTCCTAGAAATGCTGGCCTGCCTGAGTAAGTGAAAATAAGAGAAATTATAATTTTTCTAAGGATAGGAAGAGGTGACTCAGATGGAAGTAAAACTGTGAAATGCACAGAAAGCAGCTGTGGATCCGGAAGGGTGAGACCTAGCTTCAGACCTGAGGTGATAATCCTGCCTTGGGTTGTTGTGAGTTCTGAGTGCGAGGGCCACACAGGCCTTGGTCATCCACGTAGTCTAATGTGAGAGAAGGAGTTTAGGGTAGGAGTTTAAATAGAAGATGGACGGAAACAAGTTGTCCTTGTTTAGTCCTATTTTATATATTTGATGTACATGGTACTGTGCATAGAATATTTTTACATGTCTATATTGTATGTTGATTCTATGTCCTACCCTGCTCTCCTCCTATCATCTCCCCTACCCTGCTCTCCTCCTTTCTCCCCTACTGCTAGTTAGTTTTGAATATGGATCCAGAATGATTTTTCCACATATTTAAGTTAGGGTGCCTCAGTCTTCACCATTTGTCCTGGTTGATTTGCATCCTTTTAGCCTAAAATGCTTTTGTGAGCAATATATTTACCCAAAATAGTGTATGTTCACATTATTTTTAGAACACAAATGATGGTCATGCATACTTTGCAGAGGGAAACAATATGATACCTTTAACTATATCTATGCTGTAGAAATAGTCTATTAATCTCTTCAATGCATCTACCACATTGTAAAGTTACAACTTTTCTAATGATAAGGATGTTAAAATATATTCCTTCAGCAATTTCAAAATACACAGTAATTTAATATTAACTACAGTGACCAATATGTCTGGTCACTAAAACTTGCATTCTTTGATTCATGAAACCCCCTACTCCACATGCACCTCCTTTCTTCCAGCCTCTAGTAACTCTCTTTCTACTCTGTTTCTATGAGATTTACCCTTTTTGGATTCTCATAAATGAATGAACTCATGCAATGCTTCATTTTCTGCATCTGGATACCTGCGTTTGTATAAAGTCTTTTAGTTACCTTAGCTGTACCCCAAAGGACAGGATTTCTAACACTGGTAGAGTGATTTATTCATTTTTGGAATCCCTGAGTACTTTGGGAGGGTTAATTTTTTACTTCTATCTTAAATAGCAGTTAGTATATTCTGCTAAACTGACTCCAGCTTTCTCCTGTCACACAGTCCGACACAGTGCGGCATCTGATACTCAAGAGAACGTTTGTCAGTACGTTTGCATTTGATATGGTTAATGGAAATTTAATGTTCTTACAATTGTTTTTGTCCTCTCAGAAGCACTGAATAATTTATAAATAATTCCATATGCCTTTAAATCAAACAAAGTTCTTTATTAGCCAAAGCAAGGGCGGCTATCACAATTGGTATGATTGTTCAACCTGATGCTTGAGTATAGCATTTTTTCACAACTAATTAAGGCTACCCAAACTTGGGCAAAATCAGAAAATCACTGTTTATCCACCTGGTCCTGTAATGCTATTTTATTAACATCAAAATGATTCAGGAGGCAAATTGTTTGCTGTGCATGAGTGAAGACTTGAGTTTGAATCTCAGAACCCATACAATGCCTGACACGGTGACACATGGTTATATTCCAGAACTCATGGAGAAAGTCTAGGGAGAAGACAAATCCCTGTGAGTCTAAGGCCAGCCTGATCTATAAATGCAAGTTCTAGGACAGATTTGATAGCTACAGGAAAACCCTATCTTGAAAAACAAAATAAATAAGTAAAGAGAGAAAGAAAGAAGGGAAGAAAGAAAGAAAGAAAAGAAAAAAAGAAAAAAGGGGGGCTTGAAAATATCACATTATAAAATTTCTTGTTTGAGTGGGGTTGTATCAGAGGGTGTACATGGATTAATGAGTCTTAGATACTATCCATGACATTTTTTACCTACAATC
This sequence comes from Myodes glareolus, assembly GCF_982192425.1. Classification (NCBI taxonomy): domain Eukaryota; kingdom Metazoa; phylum Chordata; class Mammalia; order Rodentia; family Cricetidae; genus Myodes; species Myodes glareolus. The sequence goes on along the minus strand of NC_142039.1, from coordinate 27,754,574 downwards.
CTTGCTTACTTTCTTTAATAGAATGGAAAGAACGTGTGCGTTTTAATCAGACTCAGACCAGAATTTTTATTTTTCCACCAACTCCCACCAATTTTAATATTATAAGGAATTGTAGGTACACAGGTCTTTCCCCTGCTTCCTTGGCAATTCGCAGGGCCATTTGACCTCTGGCTCCCTGGAGATTCTGCACTAGCACTGGCTTGAGGGTATAGCTTAGAAAGAACTTGGCTCTCCTTTGTTATGGTAATTCCACCTGTAAACAAGGTTCCAGCTTTGGGCCCTATACCCTGCCACACCTGGCTCCCCCAGCTGATTCTGCCTGAGGCACCGGGCACCTATCATCCTATTCCACTGCTCCTGATGGGAGGGGGCCATGCCCTTTTGAACCCTCTTGCCCACTGATATAAATACCCGACTTGAGTTTAATAAAGTGGCCATTTACTCTTTGGTAAGTGAGCAGATCTCTTTGTGTGTCTGTTTAAACCCTTAGGACAGCCGTCCATTCTCGTGGACTCGAGTTCAGGAAAGCGCACGCCTGAATTGGGCCTGGGTATCCACAGAAAAGTGCAGAGGCTAACAAGGAATCTTGTATTTGTTGTTCGGATGTGTAATGTTCCCCATAAGGTCACAGTTTCCAACATTTGATTCATAGCTAGTAGTACTATTTGAGAAGGTTTTGTGGTTTTGTAATCTTTAGGAGTTAGAGTCTTGCTGGAGGATATGGTCACTGGGATGAGGCTTTCGGTTGTATAGTTTAGTCCTACTTTCTCTCTCTCTCTCTCTCTCTCTCTCTCTCTCTCTCTCTCTCTCTCTCTCTCTCTCTTTCTTTCTGTTTTACTGAGACACGGTTTCTCTTTAACTTTGAAACCAGTCCAGGAACTAGCTCTTGTAGACCAGGCTGGCCTTGAACTCATAGGCTTGCCTCTGTGTCCCAAGTGCTGTGATTAAGGGCATGCGCCACCACCACCCGGCTTAGTCCTACTGATATAGGAGCAGGGAAGAAGATATCTACATTAAGGGTGTCATTTTAGGATTGGTAAGAGACTTGGCTCTAGAGGGGATCCCAGGTGTCCACCGTGATGTCCCCAGCTAGTTCCTTGGGCAGCAGAGCAGAGGGTGCCTTAACTGGCCTTGCCCCACTATCACACTGCTCACTGTCTGCATCCTTAGTATAGACATAGTGTGACCAACCACCCTTTGCTTCTGCCATCATTCTTCCCTTTCACCATTCTGTCACCCCTACCATGATGGACTATATCCCTCTATAAGTACAGTGGCAAACTTAGGTTAACGCATTTTCAAAGAATCCTTATATTTTCTTTCGAAAATTGTGTGTGTGTGTGTGTGTGTGTGTGTGTGTGTGTGTGTGTGTTATATGAAGATTAGAGAGTCATGATAGTTTCTTATCTCGTTATACTATGTGTGCTTCAGGGATTGAACTGTCAGCAAACACCTTCACCTGAGTCCACCTTGCTTTTGTTCCCTAAGCTGGCTGGCACTGTCTGAAGGAAGTGGTGTGTGTCCATAGGCATGTCCATCTATCACACCTCCAGTGCAAATTCAGTATTAATTTGTACTATCCACCAGACCTCCAGTGCAAATTCAGCATTCATTGTTTCTGTTTAATATTCTAACATTTTGTTCAATCATGTGCTCCATGACCTCAGTTATATCTCCAAATCGTTCCACAATCTTTCCCTTTTGAACTATGGCCTTAAGTTGGCAAGCTCAATAATGGGACAATTAGAAAGTTTTCTTATATGAAGAAAAACAGTGTTTTCCTATATGAATAGTATTTTTTTACATGAATAAATACCAGCTTCCTGCATAAAGTCTCCATGCTTCCTTTGACCGTTCTTAACGAATATTTTCCCACTCTTTTTTTAAATTTTTTTCCCATTCAAAAATTTACACTTCCTCCCCTCCTTCCATTTGCCTCCTGCTCCCCCACTCACCCTCTTCCTTCTCCCTCCCTCTTTTTTTTTCTCAAAGTTTATTAAAATACAAAAGTCTCCATTTCCAGCCCTCTTCCCAACACCCTCCCACTCCCCCCACTCCTTCCCCTCCTCCCTCTCCATCCCCAAGAGCAGTCAGGGTCTCCCGCCCTGTGGGTAGTTCAAGCTCCTCCCCCCTCCCTCCAGGTCCAGGAAGGTGAGCATCCAAACAGACTGGATCCCAAAAATCCAGTATATGCAGAGGAAACAAGTTCCAGTGTCATTGTCAATGGCTTTTCAGAAAGACTCCGGGCCAGCCACATTCAGAGAATCTGGCCTCATTCAGAGAATCTGGCTGGATTACGTGCTCGCTCAATCCCAGACAACTGGCCTTGGTGAACGCTCATTAGATCAGTCCCCTTGTATCAGTGGGTGATCGCACCCCTCGCGGTCCTAATTTCCTTTTTCATGTTCATGGTCATTAATATCACTTAATATCAATGGACTCAATTCCCTCCCTCTTTAAGAGAGAGCAGGGAACCCTGCCCTGTGGGAAGTCCAAGGCCCCCCACCTACATCCAAGCCTACGAAGCTTTGCATCCAAATATGCTAGGGTCTGAAAAAGCCAGTACATGCAGTAGAAACAAGTCCCAGTGCCTTTATCAATGGCTTCTCAGTCAGCCCCATTGTCAGCCACATTCAGAGAGTTCAGTTTGATCGCATGCTCATTCAGTCCAGGTCCAGCTGGATTTGGTGAGCTCCCATTAGAACAGGCCAACTGCCTCAGTGGGGACCAACCCCTTGCAGTCCTGACTTCCTTGTTCATCTTCTCCCTCCTTCTGCTCTTCAACTGGACTTTGGAAGCTCAGTCCGTTGCTCTGATGAGGGTCTCTGTCTCTATCTCCTTCTGTTGCTGGACAAAGATTTTATGGTGATATTCGAGATAATCATCAGTGTGATAGTGGGGCAAGGCCAGTTAAGGCACCCTCTGCTCTGCTGCCCAAGGAACAAGTTGGGGACATCCCCGTGGACACCTGGGATCCCCTATTGAGCCAAGTCTCTTACCAATCCTAAAATGGCTCCCTTAATGTAGATATCTTCTTCCCTGCTCTTATATCAGCCCTTCCTCCATCTCCACCCTCCCACTCCCCCAAGCTCTCTCCAGTATTTCCCTTCTCCCTTCTCTCTCCCACTCTCCCAAACCCACCCCAACCCCTACTCCCACCTCCATGCTCCCAACTTTTGACCTGCAATCTTACTTCCTTCCAATTTCCAGGAGGATCGATATAAGTTTTTCTTTGGCTTCACTTTGTTATTTGGCTTCTCTAGGCTTGCGAACTATGGGCTTAATGTTCTTTGTTTATGGCTAGAGTCCACTAATGAGTGAGTACATACCATATTCATCTTTTTGGGTCTGGGTTATCTCACTCAGGATAGTGTTTTCTATTTCCATCCATTTGCATGCAAAATTCAAAGTGTCATTATTTTTTACCACTGAGTAGTACTCTAATGTGTATATATTCCATACTTTCTTTTTCCATTCTTCCATTGAGGAGCATCTAGGTTGTTTCCAGGTTCTGACTTTACAAATAGTGCTACTTTGAATATAGTTGAACAAATGCCTTTGTAGTTTGATTGGTCATCACTTGGGTATATTCCCAAGGAAATTGGGAATCAATCTACCTCAGGATCCAGCAATATTTTCCCATTCTACTTCACATTCTACTCATCAAAATGTGAACATTTGGATATAAAAATTTGAGTACAACATGTCTGAGTACAACTATAAGGATTATGCTATAGACTTTAATACTCTGTCTAACAAGGAGCATCCTGATTAAAAAAATATTTTTTCTATTAGGATTAATTTTCTTGCAATAAGAGGGGACATTTATATTGTTTCAGAATTTGCCAGGGGTACTTTTATGCCAGTGTAATATATACAAATAAGATACCATGCCTATTTTCCAAGGACAAACCACAGAGTCAATGAAGTTATTCATAGTAAAAGAATAGTGAAACATGTTGATGCAGAGATTTGTTTATTATATGAATTTATTATAAATTTGTCTTATACTCTGAAATTAATGAATTGAATGAGTTATTAAATTGTTTCACACCCATATCTGTATAGCATTCATTTGTATCAGAATAACTAATCATCTATATATGGTGGTTGTGGTTTGTAAGTCAATATGAAGATAAAGTCATGTAACCAGAGCAGTATTTACAAAGTAGAATGGAAATAAGTGAATAATATCCTCTTTTGGAAAATGCTTGTCACTTTGCAGGCCTTTAGGAATCAGCAAGTATTAGTCACATAGAAAAGAGCTGATCTCTAAATTGAAATAGGATATGGCAAAAATAACTGGTGATTTCTGGTGGACTAACAGAACCAAGAAGAAGCAGTGTGATCTGGCATTTGCTCATTCCCAGCACCCACCTGAGGATCAGGACCAGAAGAGAAGTAGCAAACAGTTCACTCTGTGCCTGTGGTGTGACAGAGCAGCACAGGTCTTGAATTAAATAGGACAACAGAAGGCAATGAGTTCTGAAGCTAAGATCTGGAAGGCATTTGCTGCTGCACAGCTCTGAGATCTGGCTCAGCTCTCACAGGAAAACCAGCTGCAGGTGGGATTTCCTCTGAGAACCTCCTAATTGCTTTATGGGCCTAAACATTCAGTGCAAAGTTGTCAGAGATTGCTATGGATAGCCGACTCCATTCTGTTAAACAAAACCAGCAATTTGGAAAAATTACATCCCTGGATGCCATCACTCGCGCTATGAGGACAACCTCCTCACTAACTGTTAAAAAGGAAAAAGAAAAGAAATGTTGGCGGTACACCAAGCGAGGGAAAGGCCTCTTTGTAAATGTAGCCCTTGGTGACACTCTAGAAAGGAAGTAAAACCACGCACTGGATAAACATTTGATTTAACTCAGGACGAGAATGTCTTAGAATGTGGAGGATCTTTCTTTTTTAAAGTTATTTTCAAACAAAATATGGCATATTCTGTTTCGAAGTGTTAACCATATTTAAGCATTGTTTAGCAACTTTTACATAATGACAACTTTCTCTGAATAGCTGTTTAGTCATGAGACAGATATTCATAGGCCTGTGGCTCATCTTGCTAGGGACTCATATAACCATGGGCATAAGGACACATCTGAGGCAGAAAATCTAAAATAAGATGCTGAAGATGCTGACTGCCATGTTGTTTTTCTGTTCTTCTTCTTTTTCTTCTTCTTCTTCTTCTTCTTCTTCTTCTTCTTCTTCTTCTTCTTCTTCTTCTTCTTCTTCTTCTTCTTCTTCTTCTTCTTCCTCCTCCTCCTCCTTCTCCTCCTCCTTCTCTCTCTCTCTCTCTCTCTCTCTCTCTCTCTCTCTCTCTCTCTCTCTTTCTCTCTCTCTCATTCTTTCCATCTCTCCTACTCTTACGTCTAGCCTGGAATTTTACAAATTTCAAAGGAGGACTGATTTTAGCTCACAAATTCTTCTACTTGACTTAGGTTCAATATTATCTGTGGAAAAACTTATCATAAACCTTTTATCCTTCAGATGCAATGAATCAACATGAAGTACTTTGTGAGCTGGGTGAGGCGGCAAACACCAACAATCCCAATTTGAGAAAACTAAGGGGAAGAAGGTTATAAGCTCAAGGTTCAGTATTTATTAAACAATAAATTCCAGGGTAACTTGACAATTTATTGAGAGGTTTTCTTAGATAAACAAACAAGCCAAAAACCCACTAAAACAACAACAAACACAGATCCTCCAACCATCAAGAGAGTAATGCTGTCAAGGTGTGTATGTATGGAAGTGAGGCTTTGTCATCAGCGGCAGAAGTGCAGGATTCATGTAACCATAAAACTAAGTCTTTCTTTTCTGCTTTACAAAGAATGATTCTAGTTAGTGATCTTATAAACTGAACCTTTTCTGCCTTTCATTCTCGTGTTAGTTTAAAAGTAATTGGCTCCCATCATCTCATGGGGAGTGGCACTGTGAGGAGGTGTGGCTTTGTTGAAGTACATATGACCTTGTTGGAGGAAGTACAAGTGCATTCAAAGTGGGCTTTGAAGTTGTTTGCTTAAGTTTCACTTAGTGCCATGTTAGTCAACTTCCTGTTGTCTGCAAGATGTAGCACTCTTAGCTCCAACCTGTGTGCCACCATGCTCCCCACCATGGTGATAATGGACTGAACTTCTGAAACTGAAAGCAAGCCACCTCAATTGAATGTTTTCCATACAAGAATTGTCATGGGCATGATGTCTCTTCATGCAATAGAGACTCTAGCTAAAGACACCTATTTACAGGTACATGGCAATAAGAAGCCCCTAAGATAAGTTCAGCCACTCAGGTCGTACCACAAGCAAATATTTGTGTAGTGTATCTACTGAACAGAAGATACACTTAAAAGAAAAAAAATCAAACCAAAATTATATCAGCCTGTCTGGCTTCTAATGTACATAAAATCTGCCTGCAGTTGTCACATAGAGTAAGTCTGGTTGCTTGCTACTGTGACTGTCTTTCAGTAATTTGAAAATAGGAGTTACGGTATACTCAACATCGTTTGGCATTTTCAGGCAACCTCCCATTTTTTTTAAAATTTTTATAATTGACTTATAATATAGATACTGCACTTCTCTTTTCATGTTCTGGAAACTTTTCATTTTAATATTGTTCCTCTTTTCACATGTTTTCAAGGAAATAAAATAGCAAATATTTCATGTTAGGGACTTGGGAGAACAGACCATTTCTACGCTTTAATTAGGATTCCTTTCCTGGCGTTTTAAAATGTTATTTCCTGTTGGTTTTTTTTTTTAAGAGAGTGTGGTGCATCTTTATGTTCTTATTTAAAAAGATAGCAGGTTGAAATACCAAAAAACTTTGGGTACTAAACCCAAGCTCAGTAATGCATTCTACAGTAGGAGTTGTTAGTCACTTATTGCTTACTTTTTAAAAAATTTTTATTTTACATTCCAACCACAATTCTCCCTCCCACCTCTCCTCCTACTCCCTTGCCCACCTCCCTTCACTTCTCCCAAAGGGTAAAGCCTCCCATGGGGAAATCAACAAAGCCTGGCACATTAAGTTGAGGCAGGACCATGTCTGTCCCCCTTCATCAAGGCGGAGCACATCATCCCACCATAGAGAATGGGCTTCAAAAAGCTAGATCATGCACCAGAGATAGATGCTGGTCCCACTGCCAGGGGCCGCTCAGATAGACCAAGCTGCAGAACTCTCTCCCACATGCAGAGGGCCTAGTTCGGTTCCAAACAGGCTCCACAGCTGTCAGTCTAGAGTTCGAGAGTTCCCACTAGCTTGGTTCTACAGAACTTGACATTTTAAATAAGTCATTACAGCAGAAACCAACCATTTTCCAATTTCCCATACACAGCCTAATGACCCCATAATCACTGAAGGCTGTATTTAATTGCTTGCATAAAATAAGGTTACAACAAGGTCTGTCCTTGGAGAGACTCATGTGAAAAGTCAGTGCAATGCTTTGAGGTCATAATGAGCCATAACTTTTAAAATGAAGGATTCTGTCCTTTTTATTAAAAGGAAATTAATTATCAGATCTCAAAGTCTCAACCTGAGGATCACTTATATAGTTTTATCACTAAACAGAGATTCTAAGCTGTGGTCTAACAAATATATTAATTTCCATGGAATCTTGATTAAATCTATTGATCATGATTATGTTAATTCTTCTTTCATCATTATTTAATGAACTCAAAAAACTAAATATCTTTGATGGACTTCATGAACTTGAGAAACTTTGGGTTTTATTTTGCAGAAAAGACTTTCAGAATGTCTTAATTTGTTTAAATTACGGTAGGTTTTGCAAGAAAACAATGATTAAACAACATAGGTACGAAGTTGAGACTTTGGAACTGGACCAATGATGGGTTTATGTAATAAAATGACTCAGAAAAAGCAGAATGAAAATGGTTAATCATACAGATTTTAGGGTTGATTTATTTCAAATATTTTATATACATTAAACCAGTTGGAGAGTTTGCCAGAGATTTTGTAGAAAAATAGTTTCTAGGGAAACTGATGTATATCAAAAACTTCATTCCAAAAATAAAGCAATGCTGATAGAGTCCATCTTAGGAGATCAGCTAGTCTAAGATTGATTGAAGACGATCTAGTCTTTAACTGGCTTAGAGATTTGCTGGCAAGTGTCTCACTGAGCACTGTGGCCACAGTAGAACTACTTTCAATATCACCTTAATACCCATCTGCAGCCTTAAAAGTATAATTTGCCGTCTTCCTAGCTCTGAATAATTAATCAGCTCAGTTCAATAACACAAAGAATATAAAAAAATGGAGATCCTATCAAGTGATGGTCTCTGTAATCAAGTACTTTTCTGCCCATCTACTCAGATCAGAGGGAGGCTCCATGATATGGTATCCATTTGATGGAGAATCCAGTTATATGATATTAAATGTGAAGGGAAGAATCTAAGGTCACCACTGACTTTACGACAGGGAGTAGCCAGACTCATGTGTGATGCAGGTTCACTGAACATCTGTCTGGTATGTATATACCTTTCTCTTCTCTAGAATGTAAAATAACCTGCTTCCAAATTCACACCAAGGAGTGTTTGCATGAGGATCGACTATTTTTCTGAGGCAACCTCCAATCCAATGTTTGGCATGATTCATGTCATCATGTTTCTTATTCCACTGCTACTACTTACATAACCACCTTTGCAGCTGTCCCAATCTCTAAGAAATTGCATATGAGTTCCTCATTTGTATATTCCAGGCAGGAATGGGGTGATTGTGTTCATATTATAATAACTGTATGCTATGAACTATCCTTCTACTCATTTTCTTTTACAGATGAGATAACTGTAAGTTGTTAAACACATCTAAGTTTTAAAACTAGAAGAGCATATTTTGGAAGGTCAATCCTCCTCTGGTACACCTTCCAGTAGAAGTAACTCCTGAGGTCTCGAAAATTGCCAACTATCTAAAAAAATAATCAACAACTGGAAAGGCTACCTTGTATAAGCCAAAATGCTTGCTCCCATTCAACAACGAATGTGTCTGTCCAGAAGGGATGCTCACTGCTGGTTCAAAGCACATGACTTTCTCAGGCATAACCCAATTCTCGAAATATGTCATGTTTGCTAATATAGCTGAGAGCTACCGTGTCTTCAGGGAGACATGTACACAACTGCAACTAACAAGGAAGAATTTATTTGATTCATAAAATTGGCACCTGCAGCCTGAGTGCTGTGAGCCAGGTTTAGTTACATAAACATTTTCAAAACAATAAAATCCATGGGGGCTCTGTGTATTCCTGTGAACTCTGTTCTTATTTCTTGCACTCGTTCAGGTCCTCCACATCTGTGAATTAGTTTCCTGGGCATGGGAAAAATGGGAAAAAATGGAGAGTGAATGCAACAGGAAGGCCTCTGGTTGATGCCTCTGGAGGCCCTATAAGTGGATGCAGGATGTGACCAGAGCATTTGCTCCAACTCTCTTTATTCAAGGGAGGTTGAGAGGAATCTTGACCTAATCTCAGCTTTCAGAATTAGATGTTACATAGGTAGAGTTTGGGTGCTTCATCCTTTATCTTTCACCTGCCTGAAGAACAGTCTAAAAGAAAGAGAATATATCCATGACTGACAAATTCAATACAATGACTTCATAACAACTTCAGTGGTGCAGGAGAATTGTCTGTATTCTGTCAATCATGTATTTTAGTAAAATGCTGATTGGCCAGGCAGGAAGTATAGGTGGGTCAACCAGACAGGAAGTAGAGGTGGGGCAATGAGAATAGGAGAAGGCTAGGGAGGAGGAAGCTCCCTCCGCTATTCCTGCCCAGACCACCAAAGAAGCAACATGTGAACTGACAGCTGAAAAAGGTACCAAGTCATATGGCTAACACAGACAAGAATTATGGGTTACCGTAAGATGTAAGAATTAGTTAATAAGAAGACTGAGCTAATGGGCCAGTCAGTTTATAATCTTATGGAATCTTGTGTGTAATTTTCCTTGGGGTGTAGGTACACAGGTCTTTCCCCTGCTTCCTTGGCGATTCGCAGGGCCATTTGACCTCTGGCTCCCTGGAGATTCTGCACTAGCACTGGCTTGAGGGGATATTTTAGGAAGAATTTGGCTCTCTTTTGTTATGGTGATTCCACCTGTAATCAAGGTTCTAGCAGTGGGCCCCACATGCCTGGCCCCTCCCAGCTGATTCTGCCTGAGGCGCGGGGCACCTGTAATCTCCTTCTCCTGCTCCTGATGGGAGGAGGCCTTGCCCTTTTGAACCCCCTTGCCCACTGGTATAAATACCCGACTTGAGTTTAATAAAGGGGCCATTTACTCTTTGATAAGTGAGCAAGGTCTCTTTTGTGTGTGTCTGTTTAAACCCTCAGGACAATCGTCCATTCTCGTGGGCTCGAGTTCGGGAAAGCGCGAGCCTGGATTGGGTGTGGGTATCCACAGAAAAGGCAGGAGCCTCCATTGGGGTATGCTGGCTGTGGGGTACCGGGTGGGACAGAAACCCCAACAAGCTGGCCCTCATGTTACACTTCAGAGCCAAAGTCTCAGCATGATCTCTTTTCTCAGCAAATGCTTTTTTCAGAAGATAAGCAAATCCTCTTGACCTCCACAGAAGCTCATCATTCATAGGGGATCAGCTCTGCCATTCCGTGTGCTGGTTCATCCCTATAGAGTGGTCTCATCTTGGGGTTCTATTTTCCATTTGTTTACATTTACACACACACACACACACACACACACACACACACACATACACACACACACACATGCAAGTGAGGGTGATAATTACTTCTTGGAAATAAGTGCCCCCTTTTGTCCTTAATCCCATCCTTAACTGAGATACAGTATTTTCTTCACAAGTTCTTGAGGCAGGGAGCTTTTTGGCATAAAACTGACATGGCAGGGTATGAAAGCTCTTTGGAAACATTCTCCCTAGAAAAACTTGTCGTTTATGAACAATGGATGAAAGTACCTTAGCTGCAAGCAATTATAAAACACAATACCATTTGGAAACTCACTAGAACTTGTAAAAGTTTGTCATATGCTTGGTATGCACATACACGCACACACACACACACACACACACATGCCATAAATTACAAGTGCATGTGATTTATAAGTGACCCTTGTTAGCAGAATCTTGTCAGTGCTATAGATAAAGCTAGATTCTTGTGTACTGTCACAATGTAGACTCAGAAACAAAATAAACCTCATTTAAAACATCCATTTGTAAGCTGTGGCTGTCATAGGTAAACAGGTAGTGTATGCATGTGTGCATCTACCAACCATATATCCTTCTATATCCTCTTTCTATGTGTACCTTTACATCTGCATGCTATCTCTATTATCTACTTCTATGGTTCAACTTATATTTCACCTACACACTATCTATCTATCTATTTATCTATCTATCTATCTATCTATCTATCTATCTATCTATCTATCCATCCATCCATTTATCCATCTATCTATATATCTATCAACTTACTTATGTATTATCCATCTTTTATATATCATCTATCTATTCTCTGTAGCATGAAGTATAATTGGTATTAATGAATAAAAACCCAGAGTCAGATAGGGGGTGAAAGTTGAAAGAAACTGTACAGTCAGCCACTGAGTTTTTACCTCTACCAATGCTCAGATAAAAGGGGAGATCCTGTCTCTATTAATCCTCAGACTGCATGTTTAGACTACATCCTCAGACTGTATCCCTAGACTGCACTGAGTTCCTGTCTCTTCCCACCTTATATTCCTCTCTCTTCCTGGCTATTTCATGCTTGTTTCTATTTCACTAGTGCTGGGATTAAAGGTGTTTGACCCCAAGTGCTAGAATAATCTTTGTGTGAGTTGTTTCTCTTTTAGACTGGATCAATTTTGTGTAACCCAGGGTGACCTTAAACTAACAGAGATCTGTCTGCTTCTGTTTCCTGGGATTAAAGGTGTATGCTACCACTGCCTGGTCTCTAGTGGCTTAGCTCTGTATTCTGATCTTGAGGTCAGTTTTATTTGTTAAAACACAAGCAATATATCACTACGATATTCTGACGAAGGCTGCCGACATTTGCAGTTGTGTAGTCAATTGTATGGGTTTTAGGTTGGAATGGTTAAAGAGCTGCTGGTCTTTCCTTTCTTTGACTGGATCAGAGATGCTACAAATGCAGTGGTTTCTGAGAGGATAAGACTTGGCACCAGAACTTTAGATACACCTGTTTATAAGCAATTCTATCTCACTGAATTCTCAAGTCTACACTTAAGCACAAGTTTCAGTGCCTGTACGAGAAGACACCTTTGCTTCATGAAATGTAGGTGATGATATTGAGTGTGTGGCATTACTGTGGGACTAGCTATGGTCCCTCTTCCTAGCACAGGCTCTTCTGTTTCACTTTTGCTTCCTATTCTCCTTTAGACGAATAAGATCTTAGAGCCCCTTTTAAAACAAAACCCAAGACAATTTTCATGGCATGAAGGAACAGAAGAATTTTAAACCATAATAAAAACGTGGATTTTGGTCTATAAAAAAAGTATGTTGATCAGACCTCATATAAATCTGTATTTCTGGATATAAAGACCAATATTCTAGAACTCAATATATATATATATATATATATATATATATATATATATATATCTTAGAGATCCTGAAAAATTGGTCAAAGATTGAAAATAACCATTTCAGAGTCATTTCAGTATTTCTTAAACCCCACACTAGTATTCTAACATCTCCTGGAAGCTTTGCTGTATTTGTAAACCCACTTCACATTCAAGAACAAATGGCTGATGAGTTGCTAAAACTTACACTATCTTAACACTGAGAATAAACCATTTTACCCAGCAGTAAAGAAGGTAATAATACTTTATAACCCCTACTCACCTCTGCTGTAACTTGTTTCTAACATTTTTCTTTCAATGACCTTTTCTGTTATGGCTCCAATCTGTGTGTCCCCAAGGTAGGAGTCACATGCTACTGAGACATGCTCTGTTGAGACTGACCAGTATATATTTATGTGACTAGCTTGTCTATAGGAACCAATCCCCTTAAATTGGATTTTTTTGTCTTTCATGAAAAACAATAAAATAGACAGTTAAAAATCAATTGGATGCTTGACCTGCATGTAATGATGTAAAACTCAAATTCCATTCTATGAGAATGCTGCCCTCAGGTTCAGGTGGAAATTGCTTTGTCATAACATTGTCAGCAGCCTCCTGGGATCAAGTCTCTTTCCAATCCCCCAAAGAGACAATGAGTGTTATTGGCTTTAACCCTTCTGTGGGTACTGGTCTCAATTATAGTATCCACTCAGCGTAATATTATTCTATCTGATGACTTACAGTGCAGATGCCAAGTGTAATTTGGAGTCTGCATTTGATAAGCAAGGTAAATAATGAAGTATCCAAAAGTCTGAATCTTTGGATGATGGAACTATGCCTAACATTGTGTTTGGTGACAGTGTTGATGAGGATGAGGACTCTAAAAGACACTGAAGCACAGTCTACATTACTTAATTCAAACCAAGTCATTCTGTCTGGAAAGACATTATAGACTAAAAGAAAGAGATGAGGGGAGGGAATGAAGAAGACACAAGGGAGAGAAAGAAGTAGAGAAAAAAAGAAGAAAAGAGTAAGAAAGGAGAAAGAGGGAAGTAAGTAAGAGAAGTAAGAGAGCTAGAGGAAGACTGATAAATATTCAATTCAAGTTTGCAACTATGTTGCTAATTTCCCCACTTATTAAGTGCAAGATTATGAATCCTGGCCATAATGTACCAGAAAATTTTTGTTTTCTACTTATTTTTAAATGTAAGTTATTAGGGAATTTTTCTGTAGGATTGTCACGCAGAATGAAAACATTTATCATTGGCTGTGTGAGGCATAGAATCAGATGCCATTTTTACAGAGCAGGAGGTGGTCTGCATGGTCAAATGACATTCCTAGAACCACCATGATTGTGCCAAATGATAGGAAGGTGAGTCGGACTAATGAGAGGTAGCTTTCTCCCTGGAGATGAGTGACTAGGGAAGAAAAATGAACACAAGATAAGCACAGTCAAGACGTGGTGTGCAACAGAAAGCCTCAGGAATTGGAAGCTGAGAATAACGCGATAGGTAATGAAGTTAGGGTTGTCATCTAGGGCCTGGGCTGAACTGGACCTCACCTCACTTGGATATAGTTTCAGACAAAAGAATGTGTTAACAGAATCCATGTCCAAATTCACATTGCTATAGTATCAAAAGTTGGTAGTGCTTTTTGGTGAAGGCCATGAGAACCTGGTTCTTTCTCAACAGTGTTTCTAAGACTTCTCTGAGAAATCGGTGACCATTACCTCAAGAAATACCTCCAGAAGTAATAACAAACTCTATAATATGATTTATAGGGGAGGAAGAATCTTATTTTGATGGAAACCTTGAGATGGTGAAGACCAGGAGTGAAGCTCGAGTAGGTAAGAACTATTTGTAAGCGTTCTTTCAAAGTTCATCCTTTTGTGTTCTCTAAGTCATAAAGAAAAAAAGATTAATTTTTGAGAACATATTTTCTTCAAAAATGTGGGCAGTCAAAGAGAAAATTATTAATAAAACTTCAATAATGGAAACACACACTTTTTATTTAAATTTATAGAAGTGTAACCTTATCCTTGTTATATTGAAGATTCAGATTCCTGTTGGGATTATGAAGATGATAACAACATCCTATTTAAATCTGAAAGCTCATTGACTAGCTTTGGTTAAAACAAATGAACCAAAAATTTATTTATGTTATAAAAAAGAATCTGTATCCTCTCTCTCTCTCTCTCTCTCTCTCTCTCTCTCTCTCTCTCTGGAGGCTGCAGAGATGTGTCAACAGTTAAGAGCACTTAATTTCTTACAGAGAATATCTAGAAGCTTCATTCTTAGTGCCCACATGTGGTAGCTCACAACTGATTGTAACTCTAATTCCAGGAGATCTAATGCCCTCTGACCTCCATGGGCACCCTCAAGCATGTGATATACATAAACTTATGCAAACATGCAAGCCCATAGACATGTAAACAACTTTAAATATAATATATTTTTATATACTCATGTATGATATTTATATTTACAAAAATACAAATATGTAAAATATAATATACAAAATACATATTATAAATACACATTTATTACATGTTATATATATATATATATAGCTATAAAATGAAAATTTATTGAATTGACTTACATACTTACAAGCCAATTAGCAACATGATGGCATCTGCACAACAAGGAACCAAAGAGTGTTTTGGTACTAGATTGATTATCAGGGTAGATAATGAAGGTAGCCACACAGTCTACTAGAAGGTACTAGTAGCTTCAGAAAGAGGATAACTAATGATACCGATCCAGTTTGGGGTTAAGATCTGTAAGCTGCCTGAAGAATCATCAGTGCCAGTCTGAGTTGAAACACTGACTAAACTTTTTCAACTCCAGTTGAAAAGCTGGAGTCCCCTATAGCCTATGGGTGATCGCAACAGCAAGGGATGCATAGATGGTCTAATTAGAGAATAGAGGAGCCAACATATACTTGCTTGGCTTGAACATCTTCTGCCTTTCTTTCATGCAGGTCTCGAGCTTATTGGATAATCCAATCCATATTGAGGGTGGATGAAGTCTCTACAGGAGTAATATTAGGAAATGCCTCCATATGCATACCTAGATGTGTGCTTCACTCATCTCCATTCAGGCTGTCCATCAGGATTAACCACTCCACCCTATCTTTACAAGCAAAGAGACACACTTGGTTTTATTTGTACTTTCTTACAGGTGATGTCCACTGCATGTTTGCACACTCTCTTACACTCTCAATGCAATAATGTCCTTCCCTCCTGGAAACAGCCATATTTTAGTGATGGATCAGGAGCATTACTTTAAGCACATAATAAACTTGGGACCATTCCATATTGAAGGGAGCTATCTAAGCGTAAGGTCATCATTACTTCCATTATGGTGGCTGTAGCATTTAATGACAATAGCTTTAAACTTTGGTCATTACTGCACAAAAGTCATTTAAAGAGGCAATCAAACCCATCCTCAGTAGAAGATCCAATGTAATGTGCTCACACGTCCATGTCCTTTCCATACCAAATAAGTGTTTCATGTTATATGTCCCATGGGATGAAAGGAAAGGAGGGAACTCTACTCATTCTGTGATGTGTTTGGCATCCTTAGATTAAAAGAATTTAGACCCCCAAGGTCCAGTGTATTTGGAGTTTAAGTAACAAAGTAACATCCTGGAGCAAATAGATACATCACTAAATTTCAGAGCGTGTCTGGTTCAAAGAAGCCAGAATATGAAACCATAGCTAAGTTATCTCCATGCTTCACATTTGTCTGCAAATGGAGTCTGCTCATACTGCAGCCCTAAAACTCTTAGGATGGTTCTTAGGCTTTCACCTAGGAACCATGGACAAAGGTCAGTTAATATCCTTAAGCACTATTTGATTTAATTTTGCATTTTGTTAATCACAGCATACTGAAGTTGTATTCCATATAGATTGTTTCCACTGACTGAGCTCAGAGACTCCTGAAATCAAACCCAGACTTATTCTGTTATCCCACGGGAATCCTACGGATGTATCTAAATTAGTCCCTGATCCCTTCATGAGCATCCTCCATCTCAGATCCAACTTTTACATCTGATCATTGTAACGTATCAATAGAGTGATATATCTGTTATGTTTCCCTCTAGAAGCTACGAATTATTACTTTTGCTCGTTTTTCTTTCATCTCTGTTCAAATCATGGTTATGAAAATAAACTAATTGAAATATACAAATGGAATGAAGCTACTGTGTATGAGTAATCCCTAAAAGTTTCACATTGCATAAATCGAGTTGCCTTATCCTGCTTTGCTAAAAATGTATCAAAATCTTCTTGCATGGACAGAACATATCTTAACATGTTAATAAGCAGTATCATGCATTTTCCTAGGAAGATTGATGCATCGAATATACAGAGTAAGGACTGAGCTACTGCCTTTACTACTTAACTGTCAGATGCTTACTGAGACAGAGCAATTGGTCTAAGGTTCCTTACTGAAGGGTGTTTTGGAATGCTTCTACGTTTTGGTGATTATGAATAGAGCTGTTATAAAAATACATACACAGGTTTTCATGGGGCACATGTAGTTACATAAAAGAACAGTCAATTCAAACTAAATATAAAATAAATTGCTTCTCATAATCCCTTACTAAATTGATGATTTTTGGCATGTAGAATGTTTTATTATTTATGGATGTCACCACTTTGTGCAAAAGGTCAATGACTTTAGACCACTTCTCTAAATTAGCCTTGTATATTTTGGTTAATATTTTATTTAGGTATGTTACGATCGGTCTCTGGTAACAATGATAATTTTCTTCTTTTATGAGTCTGACATTTTCAGATTACACAGATTAGTTAGATCATGCAATGTGTGTGTGGTGCAGATATGCATATCTTTGAATGGGTGTGTAACTTAGAGATTGGTTCTGGATACATTTACCAATAGCTTGCCACATTAGTTTTTCAGAAAGGAAGCTTGATGAATCTGGAGTTCACTGATTAGCTAGACTGACAGGCAGTTACCTCTAGATATATCCTGTCTCTACCTCCCTAGTGGTGGGATTACATATATGCTGCCATACCAGAATTTTGAGGATTCACCAGGTGTCTATATGGAGTTTTGAACTCAGCCTTTGTGTGGTCATATACTTTACTATTTGTAGTGGATATGATGGATAGAAACTGAAGTGGAGTCTCCATAAGAAACCCCTCCAGAAAGAACAGTTTCCTGAGGCTGGAATCAGATCTACTAGGTACTCAAATATTTTTAAAAAGCTTTTGGATATGCCAAAGGCCACTAGCATTTGTAGCTAACTTGCAGAACAATAGCCATTAAAAGTAAAGCCATTTTACCTGGGTGGTGGTGGCACACATTTTTAATCGCAGTGCTGATGAGGCAGAAGCAGGTAAATTTCTGTGAGTTCAAGTTCAGCCTGGTGTACAGAGCAAGTTCCAGGGCAGCAACAGCTACATACAAAGAAACCCTGGCTTGAAAATCAAAAACAAAGAAACAAACACAAGCAAAAAAGTAAAACCCCTTTAATTTAAAAGATATACTTTTCTTGATTCACAGTTTCATATATATTCATATATGAACTTCACAACAATCATTTAATCTGCTAAATTTGTTGCTAGGCAATATTCTTCTAAATCATTTAACAGAAGCTAAAATGTGTTCTATTACAAGTTTACCTTGTGGAAAAATTTATATATCTTGTAGAGATTCCCAGAAACTAAGAATATTTGCTTTGATTTCCGGCTGAAGTTCAAATATGTGGTGAATTTTTGTGGCATTTCAAAGTGTTCCATTGCTTGGCAAGATGCCATTTTCCATAAATGTCCTTGTACCCTGAATCATAATTGTCTCTATAAATGACAATGTTAAATTTCTTCTATAAACTTTTAGATGGGAGAAACAAGGCTCTTAAGAATTTCTCTCTTTCTCCTGTATCATGTCCATATCTGTTCTTGAAGAATCACCATTAACGGGATCATTGCGGTGAAGATCAAACTGAATGTGAGCTATCCTAGAATATTCAAAGTGATTGCTTGTAGAGGTTTACTGATGATAATTTTCTAAAAATGTTAACAACAAAATTTTTTAGATGCTTAATCACATAAATATGGTTAAGACAAGATTGAGAAGAAAACATATTTCAATAATATAGACCTCGAGTGTATACACAATGGTGTTCTCATAAAGTAAGATTATCTAATGACAAGGTAGCTGCCTTGGGTGCACTTTATCACATCTGTACAATGACCAAACACCTCATGGAACAAGGTCTTGATCACTACTGTAAGAGAAGAAATGACGATGGTCAACAGTAGTTTTTCAAATAGTGTATAAACCATAGAACCATCATCTGGTGAAGGATGGAGATAAAGACAGAGAACCACATTGGAGCACTGAACTGAGTTCCCAAAGCCCAGATGAAGACCAGAAGGAGGGAGGATATAAGAAAGGAAGGCAGGACCACAAAGGGTGCGTCCACCCACAGAGACTGTGGAACTGATCTAGTGGGAGCTCACCAAAGCCAGTTGGACTGGGACTGAATGAGCATGTGATCAAACTGGACTCTCTGAATGTGGCTGACAATGAGGGAGGACTAAGAAGCCAATGACAATGATACTGAGATTTGGTTCTACTGCATGTACTGGCGTTTTGGGAGCCTAGTCTGTTTGGATGCACACCTTCCTAGGATGGAGGGGGGCCTTGGACTTCCCACAAGGCAAGGCACCCTGACTTCTCTTAGTACTGGAGAGCGAGGGGGAGGGAGAGCGGGAGGGAAATAGGAGGATGGGAGGAGGTGTAAATTTTAAATAAATAAATAAATAAATAAATAAATAATTTTTTAAAAAGTCATCCTGAATTCAGGAGGTTGAGAATGGAAAAATGTCCTGTGGCTCTAGAAGGGGCTGTAACGTGTGAAACTGAAGTGAAGACACTTCTAGGATTTCAGTTTTTGCAGTATCTGTAAATCAGCTTTTTTTGTGGCAAAGGATGACAGTTTCTGTCTTAGAGGATAAAAACTAGAGAAGAGTTGGGGAAACCAACGTCCACAAACAGCAACGAATGAGTGAGCCACTTGTGAGGAACCAATGACTTTGAATGCTCCACAGAGTAGAAGAATGCAGGGTCACTAGTAAGAAGAAGTGCCAAGGCTTCATTGGGAACACTGCTGATTCACCTAATGTAACTGTGTTTTGGAAGAAGTCCAAACATTTTCAGACCAGGAACTAGAATGTCTCCACTCTATTATGTTTGAGTGACTATTACAAGTATAGAGAGAGGTGGAGGGGGGAGGCATTGGCTCCTTTGGAGCTGGAGTCATGGACAGTTTTATACTGAGAACTGAGCTATGATCCTCTACAAAAGCAGCAGGTGCTCTTAAATGCTAAGTCATCTCTCCAGTCCCTTTAAATTTTAATTCATATGTTTCTGTATCAAGAGAAGTTTGCATTCCAGGAGTCAAATTGGCATGTGATATGTCTGAAAAGAAACTACATTTTGAGCTTTGTTTCACTAGAGTGAGTCATGGAGGACACTGGTTGGGTGAGAGAACTTTCCATATGAGAGGGACAGAGATCAGTGGAGTGACAGTGAACCATATTGAATGCTGCAGTAGACATTCCTGGATGAATCAAAGCTTTCTTCATATTCTTAATACTGAGCAAGGTTCTGATGCTCAGTTTTCTTGGTTACCAGAGTAGTAACACACTTGATGCTGGAACAGTCTTGGATATTTGCTTCAACCCTGGGACACTGTGTATTGCTCTGGAAATTTGCCACTATGGCAGCCTGGAAAACCACTGGGTTGGACTAGTGTGTTAATCCCATTGATGCCCAATGAGTAAACATGCCAGAGTTCATATGGAATACATGAGTTCTAGAAGGGGACACAGAAAGTATGACTATATAAAAAACAGAACTTTAAAGATAATATATGAGTTATTTTGAGGTTTCTATGTCTCATAAAATTTCTTTCAGTTTTTATTTGTGCATGTGTGTGCTATAATGTATGATTGTGTGTGCTATAATGTATGATTGTGTGTGCACAAGTCCAGCAAGGCCCTGTAATTCAGCTGTAACTTACCCCATCACCAAGCTTCCAGGTAGGCTTTTTACAGCAGTGTTTGGTAGCAAACTCAGGTCCTCACGCTCATGCATCAGGTATTGACCCATAGTGTCTTCTCTCCAAATCTTTACAGTGTCTTGCCCAACAATACATGTGTATGTGCCAGAGTGATGACACATGCTTATAATCCCAGGGTCTGAGAGGCAGAAGCAGGAGTATTAAGAGTTCAAGGTCATCTCTGACCATATGGTGAGTTTAAGACTAACTTGGGCTGCTTGAGACCCTGCATTAAAATAAAATAAATGAGGTTTAAAATTTGTAATATACAGGGAAGTATGAGTTGTCTGACATTGAGGTATATGGTACTGAAGTTGTCAACATTTTAAATATATTTATATTAGTATTTCCTAATGAAAAATTTTATGATTTTTGTTCATTGTTTAATTTATCAAGTTTTCAAAATAGCAATAGGCTACATTTTGTTCTAATTTTCATTGTTTTAATATTCATGCCCTTATCTACATGAGGGGAAATCACATGATGGAGAAAAGTGTGCTGGGTTTTTTGATATTTGATAAAAGGTCAGTAGATATTTATAACCAACTATGTATTAAGTTTTTATATTACATAAATTATATTGCCACTCTTTGAAAACACTTACATGACAAAAGTCCCTGAGAAATATATTGACAATGAGATTCTTACACTTGCAACAGCATCGCCTTCCAGATGATACATGTCTCCTAAGCTTTTATCACCTGTCCTCTTTCTTCTCAATGCTATCATTTGGTTGTTATTATTATCACTTCTGAAACAAAGAAATACGTGTCTCATAGCACTTGCTGGAGATAACAGAAAATGTGTAATTTCAGATGTTCACACGCTTGCTGTGACTGACAGTGACATCACTTTCCAAGCTGACGGACTTCTGGCATGGTGCTTGTCGCGACAGATGTTCCTTGGAGACTTCACCGCATGAGCTGTGAAGCCTGCACTGCAAAGGACAGATGTTTTGGCTCACTTTTTCCACTTAATACAGAAAAACAATGCATGCTGAATGCAAATTAATTTTCTTATGACTAAATGTCTTTAAAGGGTATTGTCATAGTTTATCCTACAGTCACAAGTTGTGTAGGAGAAGCTTTATGTAATGATGTGGGTATGCCCACCATCAAGGGGAGCCAAGGCAGCACCTTATAGCAAGAAGTCACAGGAGAATGCTACTTCCTGACTTGTTCTCCCCTCCTCCTAGGTTCTGTTTCTTCAACTTCACTATAGAGCTATGACCATTTGCCTGGAAATGGTACCACCCACAGTAGACTGGGCTTTCCTGTATCAGTTGACAGTGAAGTAAATGCCTCAAAGACATGGTCACAGGCCAATGTGAACAAGGCAATCATTCAGATGAGCTCTGTTCTTCCTAAATGATTCTAGGTTTGTGTTAAGCACAGTTGAAGCTAACTATGACAAGTGTTTACTGGAGAGTTGGACTTCTACTTCCAGGTATAATGAAACGAATGACACAGGGGTAGCCCATTTCCATTTTAAATCCCAAGGTAATGTTTGTTTCTCCAGATTGTAACACACAGTTTAGTCCTGCAATGTATGAGATGCATTTGTTGAAGAAATCTTGTGGGATGGGTCCTCCAGTCATACTGATTTGTGGTCTGAGAACAATTTCTAAACTCAGAGAAAGCTCTAAAGTCACTGCATGTTGAGCTGAGGTGGCTGACCTAAAAGTCTAGGAGAGCTGAAGTTACTGGAACTTGGGAGTCTTGGCACTGGAGAATGAGGTTGTACTGCATGAGGCAGAATTTCCGGCTGTGGTCTACATTTCTCATGCCTAGTTTGAATAAATCCTATCAGAAGGAAGGAATTGCTTTAAGGTCAAGGATGGAAAAAAGATGCAAAAACTAAAGCTCTTCTAGGGTCTGGTGGGTTGTTAACTTAACTGCAATAGAGAAAAGTCAACATCCCATTTAAAATTCTGTGTGAAGAGAAAACAAGGAAAGTCCAGCGTAAGGACAGTATTACGGTATGCAAGTCTCATGACTCCCATTCTATTGTTAGGCTACATCTTGAGGACAGATGTCAGAAGAGTCTATTTGTGGTCAAGAAGACATAAAAGCAGCATAGGAAAGAATGGGATACGTTTCTAAAGAAGCGCTCAAAGAGGAATTGATAGCAACTATCCCTGTGAACTATTATAAAAGAATATATACAAAAAATCAATATGAGTGTATATACTCCAGGAAAGCAGAGAAAGAGAAATAAGTGTCATCTATGAAGAAAGCAAAGCAGTCAGGGCAGGTATTCATTAAATTCAGATAAGAAAAGTAGCAAATCAGTTTGAAAACCTAATTTTTTTTGAAAACCTAATTTTTAAGACATAAGCCAATGTTAATAAACTAGAAAAGTATGAAGTCTGAATAATAGAAACAAAGTGAGGACATCATGTCCCACAGTCACTCAGAGAATAACAATTCTATGCAAATGAGTTGAGCAGCAGCGACTCTTTGGAAATTCAAATTGCCAAGTACGTTTGAGATAATATATTTGAACAATAGTCTATGTATTAAAAATTATTTTAGTTAAGATGTACTTTCAAAGGTATAATTGCCCTATAGTTTCAGTGTGTAGGTGAAAAGATTCCAATTTGACAGCATTATATAATATCAAGCTGAAAATATTATAGGAAAATTACTGGTTATTAGTCTGCATAAATAGAGGCCGGGACATTTTTTGAGCAAAGACAAAACTATAGGGTCCAGTAACATATAAAAATGCCATCTGGTACTTCTTCCAAGAATGCAAGGATATTTTAAACTTTGAAAGTCAATAAACTTTTATACTTTTGGCTTTGAGCTTTTCCTTTAATGGCCCAACCCAGGCTGATGTTAGGACAGAGGGTCGCTCTCCAAAAACTGACAGCAGGGCCCCGTTGTTGAGGACAAGACTCACTCAGCTCAATGAAGGTAGAGAGGTCAAACTGATGTCTGCATGGAACTTTCGCCCCTATATTCTAGTCTCTCTGGCACAGGAAAGCATTTTACACAGAAACCTGGACAAAAATCCAGCCACCAAAACCTTGACCTACAATCTGCCCTGCCTGCATGATGTCCTGGAACAATGGTGGAGCAGAACTTGTGGGAGTGGTTAGCCAATGCCTACTTTAACTTGAGGCTCAAGCACAAGAGAGATCCCAAGCCTGATACTCCCTGGATGACCAGGAATGTAAGACTGGATGGTCCAGAGACTTAATGTAGAACCAAACACAAATGAAAAAGAAATCAATGAGGTGATTCTTAGTAATATTTTGCTATACTCATATACTCATAGATTGGTGCTTTACGCAATCACCATCAGAGAGACTTCCTCTCTCAGAAAATGGGAGTGGGTACCGAGACCCACAGCAAGGAATTATGTGGAGAGAGAGAGAGAGAGCCTAAATTGAGGGTATCCATCAAGTCTTTGCTTGGAGGTTCGGAAACCTGGAAGAAGAAGAAGAGGAAAGATTGTAGGAGTCCGAGAGTACAGAGGACACCAAGAGAGCAATGACCCACTAAATCTACTAAGTGGGGCAAACATGGGCTCACAGAGACTGAAGCAGCAAGCATGGAACCTACAGGGGTCAACACCAGTTCTCTGTGTATATGTTATCGCTGTTGGTTTGGTGTTTTTGGGGGGAACTCCTAACTGGGAAGGGATGTGTCTCAGAACCCTTACCTGCTCTTGGGACTCTTTTCTTCCTACTGAGTTGCCTTGTCCAGCCTCCTAATGGGGGCTATTGTCTTACCTTGTTTTTTCATGTTTGCTTGTTGTCACTTGCTCTTTTATGAAGGCTAAATGGGAGAGTAGATCTGGGGAAGAGGGTGATGGTGAGCTGAGAGGAGTGGAGCGAGGGGGAACTTTTGTCAGGATGTATTGCATGAGAGAAGAATTGTTTGAGAGAGAATGAATTATTTTCAATAATAAATAAATAAATAGATGATAGATAAGTAAAATAGAAAATCAGCAAACTTAATTAAATCTGTAAATATAGTTTTAAAAAATGATACATGATTATCTTAATAGATTTAGAGGGCCCTGTGGCAAATTCAATACCCATTCTAAAATGATCCTTTAGACAACAAGAGGCATTCAGGGACTAGGAACTACAACAACATAAAAAAGTACAGCTGTCTAAAAAAAAAACATAGTGAATTATGAGCCTATGATCAGAGGTATTTCCTCCCTAATCCTAATCCTCATTCTAATCTTGGGTGTTATAGACAACACAATAAAATGTCTTTTGTAAACATTTCCTTTTAATTGAAAACTCCTTTCTTGGAGAACAGAGGGAGGTTCCTAAGACTCAGGAAGTAAATGAAACTCAGTATAAGATTCACTTGCCCCTTGTTGGAGATTATGTAAACCATAACAATTGCTAGGGAAGATAAAGGTTTTCAAAGGAGTGGCTTAAAAATTTGGCAGTGAGCTAAGAAGATGCAACTTTGTGAGCCATTTCCCTTGTTGAGATGGGATTTTTGCTGTAGAAAGTGCCTTTAAGTCACCCATGGGCTTGTAAGTAGTTGTAATAACCTCATAGTCAGTACTGCAAGTAATTGTATTAACCTTATTGGCTCACAAAGTTACACTTGTGTGGAACTCTTTCTTTGCTTCTCTTTGGTATCCTATCCAGAGCAAATTAATGTTGGCTCGTGTTTTCTGTAAGAGAAGTAAGGCATGGCCAGGCTGTGTTGGCATACACCTTTAGTGCTGGCATAATCCCAGCACTTGGGGGGCAGAGGCAGGTGGATCTCAGTGAGTTCGAGGCCAACCTAGTACACAAAGGGAATTCCAGGACAGTTAGGAATGTTGCACAGAGATACCCTGTCTTAAAAAAAAAAAGAATTGTGGGAAGCTGATACAATAGTACAATATGGATGATTTCACATGGAGCATAATTTTCTTAATAGAAAATCTCCAAAATTCTAAAATGAAAAATCCATAATCAATAATCAAGTTTGACAGTGGTACAGATTACTAGAATAATATCAATGCTTGTATTCTGGTATAATTTCTCTGTAAATAAAAAAGAAAGTTAATTCAGCATGAAAAGGATTTTCTTTAATTTTTTAAAATGATTTTCAAAAGGCATATAATGTGTTAAATATCACCATGACATTTTAAATCGAAGTATGTTTTCCTTTAATTTTAATAATATAATTTAATTCCTTTGGCTACATTTGTCAAAGATAACAATTTAACTATCATTTTATATTTCCAGGTCTTATTTGATAAAAACAGTCTTCTTATTATCTTCCAAATAAAAATAAGTCCCACTTCATAAAAATATTGAAGTGTACATGTGTTGCTTGTTGCTTGTGCTAAGTCCACTGAGTTCCTATGATTCAGGTTTAGCACTTTCATTCCTTTTGAAACATTCCTTCACATTATCTCTTCAGATGCTTTTTTCTCTTTTCCCTTTTGCACTTAAGTTGTATTTGTTGAATTATACTTTGATTCTATCTTTTGTTCACTTTTATTAGCCTAATTTCTCTTTAAGACTTTTTTATTTATTTGAATGTAGTTTTGTGTTTATAAAATGATCTTACTCTTGCTGTGTATATTTTAACTTTTGAGTATTATGTTTTTATTTTTCAGTGATTGTGTTTCTAGCTTGAGAAATCATGGTCAGTGTTTATATTGATTTGTTAAGACTGCATTTCATGGAGTTTATGGTTTTTGTCTCTTAGCAAATGCTGGTCAGAAAGTGAAATAATAATGTCTCAAATTATTGGAGAATTGTTGAACAAAGTTCAGATCATCCACAAAACCATCTATGTGTTTACTGACATGTCACAAATGCATTGAAATATGCCTCTCAGGTTACAAGTTGAGCTGGCCTGTCACATACACTTGGTCATTGCACTTAACCTTCATCTTCCTGCATTTTGGTAAGCATGGTGGGTCTTCAGGCTCAGCTCTAGGGTGATTCTTAAGCTGAATGAGAAATTTGATATGTTGCAACCTCATCCACCACCCAAGCCCGAGTCCCCATATTCCACTAGAAAAACAAACACAGACACAGTGTCATGGTACAGCAACTGATCATCCTGAGGCCACCGTAAAGGCACTTTTGACCTGCTGCAGGTCGAGGGACAGATGAACTCACTCAGCAATTTTCTGTCCAGTCAGCATTTTTCCTAAACTCACTAAACTGTCTTTTTTTTTTTTTACATGTAGTGCTAAAGCTATATCACAAGCTCCCCATCTTAATGTTTTCCTTCATAAACGTGCTCTTTCAATCAATTATTATGCAAATAGCTTTTTTTCCAAAATGTAGCAGTAGACTAAGGAAAGTAGCTCTTTAAAACAGAAGTATTTTTTTCCCACAAGCCAGAAACATAAAATTACCTCCAAGTACTTACATTTTACAGTCTCGAGTGCTGCTTTTATTAAAGTAGATATAAAATAGATTAAGTACAATGGAGTGTATTCACTTCACTAAACTGTAAGAGTGTTATGAGAGACTGCCCTTGATTAACTAGATTGTTTGGCAGTCACAGAACATTCTACAGTCTTAGACCTCTTGTATATCACCTTAAAATTAGTTTGAATTCAGAAATGCTCCACTTAGACAAATTTATCTTAGATACCAAGATGTGTGTGTGTGTGTGTGTGTGTGTGTGTGTGTGTGTCCTCTGGATCCAAGAGCCTTCTGAAACAATATTCATTTATAATTTTTATGATATGGAAAGCCTCCATTTGAGATTTCTGCTACACTGGCTTACAATAATGATGCCTAACTGTAGATTGTACCTGTCCTACATATTTCAGTAAATTTTGTATTCAACTAATTCCCATAGTCAAGTGCTCATCAACTCTTCCCTGTTACCAATACCTGCAAGTACATTCAGAGGTATAAGATAAAGAGTTGCATTCTGGATGAAGTTCTCATTGCCCTCTGTGTGGTTGTGAAAGAAAAGTCTTGCTCCAGTTTAGATTTATGCTCTGATTTCTGCAAGAGGTTGCATGGCTCCTGTGCCCAACTAACCTTAGACTAATTGTACAATTAATGTTGCAATATCAAGTCTCTAAGCTAGCGCAGATTCTCCTGCGATGTGATTAACTCCTGGGATTCTAGGCAGCAGGCGTTAGGCACAAAGTGCAAACTAATTAATGTTGGAGGACAAGAAAGTGGCCTGACCAGGTCATGTAGCTGGCAAATTCACAACACCATCAACTGCAATAGAAAAAAAAAAGTTCCACTAAAGCAGTAGGAATAGGGGTGTATCCAAGCTAGATCTTACAGCTTTTCTCTCCATTTGTGGTGGACAGCATCAGAAAGGAAAAGGTTACCATAATTATGCAGACCCAGAGAAGAAAACCAAGTGAGGTCATGCCAACAGACAGTGATGCCCTGTCTCCTCCCAACTCATTGGTGGTAGGAACGTGGTACAGTCTGGGTACAGTCTTTGATTTGCAGCCAGAGGAAGCATGGCTGATATAGCCTCACTGTGATGAAATTGCTTTCTTTGCAATGTTGTCATCAAAATTCTAGTAAAAGACATGTGAGAAGATTAAGCACATACACACAACTGGCAAAAAAGACATCAAAATAGCTGGTAAAATATTAGTGACTCTCTTCCTATAGTTTTTGGAACTAAATTAAAAAGCAAAACACCTTTCTCGAATCAAAAGTCTTCCTTCAAAATCCTCTTGTAACTGAAGAATGGCAAATTGTTTTTTAAAAATATTCTTTTTAATATTTTGTGAGGTTTTTTTTAAAATGATATTAGCTATTATGAAATGGCAAAAGGCGCAAGAGAGTACAGTCCTTATCTGAATGAAATCTGGAAATAGGTGCAGGCATTCTGTCGGCAACCTGTACAGCGTCTACAGGGTCCTTGTGAAGGCGAAAGCGGCCAGTTTTTGACAGACCAGTTAAGGGATCCTGAAAGATATGTGGAATAGAATGTCTCCCCCAATTTTAAGTGCCAGTGTGGAAAAAGTGAGGAAGAAAATCCTCCTGTGTGATGACAAGAGTATGTGAGAAAAGCTGGTCTGTAGCCCATGCCTTGGAATTACCCTGGAAATACTGAACAAACTTCTGTAATGCTTAAGTAACAGGATCCAACCTGCCCCCCCAAATAATCTCTTTGAGGACTTATTAAATAAAAAATTAGCTTAGAGTAGATATTAGAAAGTCAGTAGTGTCTGATTACAATACCAATTAGTGCGTCATAGAGTCTCAGAATCACTGATAGAGTAATCTCCATGTTTGAGACTACAGCTTTCTTTGTTATTAATCTACAGGGACTCCCCACCCCCCAGCTCCACTTCGATGACATTTTGGAATGTAAAACATAGTAGGGAATGTTGTCTGATGGCATGTGCTGGAAACATTGTTCCTCTTTAACTGTTACCAAGGATGACCAGCACCTAGTAATTCTCTTCTTAAAATATTTTTAAGTTTGTGTTGAATAGCATAAACTGAGTTTGAAAACACATGTCCAGTGAATTCTAGAAATCCATCTTTTAGATTATTCAGTGGTCCCTCTTCTGTCTTACTTTTCCATGACATACCAGCTTAAAAGGTTAGCTGGGTGTCTCATCTTGCAATAGGACAGGCATCACCACCATAATTGGAGTGTATTCTGGCGTCTCTCTATTCCAGAGGGCAGAACAGATGGGCAGAAGGTGCCATTTGGGCCCATGGTTTATTTATAATCTTTAGATTTATCTATAATCTTTAGAATATTGTTAGGGCATTAGAAGTCTGCCCAGTGGCTGCATCCTGAGATTCAGATATTTGTCTTCTTTACCAACCTTGGCCAGGAGATGAAAGCAGTGCTTTGCTGGATTAAAGCTGTTAATGATTAAATGATCCAAGGAGATTATTATGACAGCCAGACCAAGCTTCCTTTGCAGGGAACAAATACTGACATTGAGCAACTTTCTGACGCAACTGGAAGAGAAAAAAAAAAAAAACCGTTTCTATGAGCAATGCAATGACAAGTTAGGGAGTGTTCTGAAATCTCAATGTTAGCATGCCATCAACCCTGTATTCTGACTCCTCTGTTCTTTGATTTTTCTCTATTTTTTCTTATATCCTGACTGTAGTTACCCCTCCTCCCACTAATCTCAGTCTTCCTTCTCCCACCTCCCATGTCTCCAAGATCTATTCCTCCTCTGTTTCCCTTCAGAAAAGAGTAGGCCTCCCAGGGATATCAATCGAACACGGCACAATAAGTTACAATAAGACTAGGTACCAACCTATCAAGACTGGATGAGGCAACCTAGTACAAAAAAAAGTGTCTCAAGAGCAGTCAAAAGAGTCAAAAGACTGCCACTGTAAGGAGTACCACAAGAACACCATGTACACAATCATGCCATAGATACAGAGGACCCAACACAGACACATGCTGGTTCTGTGATTACTACTTCAATCTCTGTGAAACCCTATGAGCCTTGCTTGTTTTCCTGGTTTCCACAACCTTTCTGGTTCCTACAACCCTTTCTCCCCCTCTTCTGTGGGGTTCTCTAAGATCTCCCTGATGTTTGGCTGTGGGTTTCTACATCTGTTTCCATCAACTGCTGGATAATGACATTTGAACTAGGCACATATATATGAATACAGCAGAATAGCATTAGGAATTATTTCATGGACAGGAGAGATGGCTCAGTGGTTAAGAGCATTGGCCTCTTTTTCAGAGGACTCAGGTTCAAATCCTAACACCCGTATGGCAGTACACAGCTGTCTGTAACTCCATTTCTTCTAGGGGATCTGACACCCTCACACAGACATTTCATCATTTCATTGACTTTTTATTTTTTTGCCAGTTATGTTCTGTTCTATCCTAGGTCTTTGGCTATCCAGCCACCTATTCCTGGCCATCCAGGCAGTGTCCGTTATGGGCTCCCTCTCTTGGAATGGGCCTCAGGTTGACACTCTCTATTCTTATAAGTTTCATATACCTGATTTGATATAATATGGGAGGTTATAAATACATAAGACTATTGTCTTCAATTTAACCTGGCTCGAATAAACATATATGCTTTTATGAGTCTTTGTCTCCAATTTTATCTGATTTTATTGAATCTTGTGTATGTATATATCCACCTGTCCTACATATATTGAGTCATTCTTGTTTTGATTGAAATAATAAAACCAACCCTGAATCTATGATTATTTTAATTTTTCTTTGTTTATTTGTATTTCTTCTTGGGTCCTGAGAATGATTTCGGAAATCTGAGTTCTTGTTACACCAAGGCAGTCATGAGAAGACTCAGTTCCCCAGAACAGTTTTGGTGCTTTAATCCTTTAGGACAATTTTTCAATACTGTTTACGCCAGGGATTTTCTTATACAAACCCTCTTTACACATGCAAGAATAACACAGGCAGGAACTATTTGCTTCCATCTCTGCAGACAAGACGTGCAGGAGTCTTTAGGGAGTTTTCTATCTTTTGTACTTACCAGGAGGAGATTAATAAAACACCTCTATATCCTCTGATGTGCAATTGGTTATGTAACTGTGGTGCATTCGATCAAGTTAAGGGAGGATAAGAGAGTCACAGTACTTGTAAAAACCATGCCTATAGAACAGTATAAATACCACAGTGTAAGCAATACCTGTGACATGGAGCTGGATCACCACTTTCCCCAGAAACTCTACAAACATTGCCTGGGTGATTTGTCCTCGTTTGTTTACTGTAGTCATGTGGAAGCCTGTAGTGGTCTTCATTTGCAGATAATTCTTACTTTATTCATGTTTTAACTCATTAAGCAGTGGGCCTAGTGGGTATCTACTACCTCAATGAAGATTCTTTTTTCAATTAATCAATATGACATCATTTAATGTCCCTTATGTTCATGAGAAATAGGCCTGAAAATAGTGAGAAAATTGAAACTGTGTTCTGCCCGTGGTCTCTATAGTTAGTATGCTAAAATAGAGTATTTATTATTATGCTCTGTTTGATTATCACAGCTATCACCTTCTATGAAGAACTTTTATACAGTACAGTCTCTACAAAAGCACAGCAAAGCTGTAAGCAGGTGGATGCTTCAGAAATGATGAAGGGCAAGGGAAAGACAATGTTCCAACTATACAGACTTCCTCAAGTTCTGATACGTTAGCTTAAATCAAAAGGGGAAGTTTGTCAGTTGGCATCTGCACATCCATTTTTCTGATTTTGTTATTTTTACTTAAAGGTATAAGTTATATACAATTTTTGACACAAATGTAAAATCAATAAGCTCAGATTTTGTAATATGAATTTTTGTATTTAAAATAATTGTTGCAAGACTATAGACTGATATGTTTTAAATCGGATATCTTAAGCAGGCATAAAATAGAAGTTTTTTGAAGTGAAGAAAAGTATATTTGATAAGCACACATTTTATGAACTCTGTAACAGTAAAGAACCAAAGTGATATAGATTTTAAAAAGATTTTATCTTAAATCATGTGTATATGAGACTGTACGTTCACATGGGTACAAGTGTCTTCAGAAGTCAGAAAAGGACTTCAGATCCCCTAGAACTGGAGTTACAGGTGGTTGTGAGCCCTTGACTTTTCAAATCAGAGTTCTCTCAAAGAGCTGTACATGTTCCTTAAGCACTCTAGCCCAATATGTTTTTTTGTTTGTTTCTCTTTTGATCGTTTCTTAAATATACATTTTGTGCAGCAAACTCTTATTTTATAACTGCAATATATTAAAATTTATAACCAGAATTGTTGACATACATGTTGCAACACTTTTTCTATTGTGTAATTAGCCTTTAATTTCATGTAGAATTTTTGGTTATGCAGGTGTGCGTGTTTGTGTTCATATGTATCTATATGCATTTCTCATGTCTTCTAGAGAGATGTTTTAGGGAGACATTCCCTACTTTGATACCCCATTTTGATTCTTTTACAAGTTCTTTCATAACTTTTATTTATTTATACCATACTTTTATTCAGCTTAAAATGCTTTAAAATAAGAAACAATTCTGTGGGTTTATTTTCTACTTGATTATCAAGCAATATTTGCAGACTTGTTACAACTAATTAAAATACCTATTGCCCATCAGTAAGATGTGTCAATTTATTTTGATCTAGTTCTGTTCTTTCTGCTGGGTTTTTCTGATGGTCGAGCTTGTCCAAACAAAATCACTAAGGACTTCCTGGACCTAGCTTTAGAAAGAAATCTTTAGCTGTTTTTGTAAAACTTGATCACTTCCTGACCTTGTATACCACCTTCTTTAACTGGATTAACAACATCTAACTTGATATTGACAGGGAAAATTGTTTGAAGCACAGTTTGAGTACTTCTCTAGTCTGATTTTTATCTCATCTGCCTTTGGACCTTCGTTTCTTTCCAAATGGACAATCCAGCTGCCCCACAAGTCCTCACATTTTATAAGATCTCTGCTTGACTTTCCCAGGGTGCAGTCTCAGCCTCCATTACGTCT
Organism: Myodes glareolus; assembly: GCF_982192425.1. Classification (NCBI taxonomy): domain Eukaryota; kingdom Metazoa; phylum Chordata; class Mammalia; order Rodentia; family Cricetidae; genus Myodes; species Myodes glareolus. The sequence continues at coordinate 27,721,544 of NC_142039.1, read as the reverse complement.
GCTGTATCATTGTACGCTCCTGAGTGGGTACTGGAGAAATTCCACAGTCCAGGTCTTTGTTGAAAGCATGTGAGGTGGCTCAGAGCCCTTCCTTCCCTTCTGGGGAGGTTCATGTATCACGGATTTCAGAGAACTGTTGAATTCTGAATAACAGCTTCCTGCCTAAGTCAAGGCTCCTTTCAAGCCATTCCATAAACAACCAAAAAGATCTGCTCATTACAGCACAAACATGGGAAAGCTCTGAAAGGTGCAGGGAGGGTGGAATGCACCCGGGAGTCCTTTACCCTCCCTGCGGACATTAGGTATACTTGAACATAAAGACTGTTTGTAAGGCTATGCATGTCAAGCCCACAGCTAATATAACCATGGTGACGGAACGAAAGCTTTCCTCTAAAGCCAACAACGTGCTTGAAGTTTATTCCAGAGCAATTAGTCAAGAAAAAAATTAATAGGAAATAGAAATGGTTAAATTGTCTATAGATAGCATAATCTTATATAGAAAAAAATCTTATGTGTTTTGTTACAAACTTTGAGAGCTAATACATAAACTTCTTGTTACTTTTCTGTACTTTCTACTGAAATTTTTGAGTACAGAAACTATATGCCTAATTAAGTGTTTTAATTTCTTTCAAAAACTTCATATGCCCTTATTTTTCTTGCCTTACTGGATGGGTGGACATTCTCTAATATACAGAATAAATAAATAGAAGAAGCCTGGGTTCAAAGAGACGGCTTTGAATATTTCTCCATTAGTTTTTTTGTATACTTGTATATGGTCTGCTTCTATTGCATTCATAACATCTAAATTGATTTTTAAAATCTTATTGTTTTTCATTAATCATGAATGACTTTTGAATGGCTGTTTGTATCTACAGCAATAAGATTAGTTTATAAAATATTTCATTGTTATCATTTCAATGAAGATATGCCAAACTTTTGAGCATATAAATGAAATTAGTATTAATCTAATAGTTATTTGTTCAATCTAATTATTATTTTTATGAGTGACAGTCTTACACTCCACCGCAGGCTGTTGTTGAACTCACTATGTTGCTCAAGCTTCCCTGGAATCAAGAGGCTCATCCTACTCCAGCTTTCGGAGTGCTGGAACTACAGGCATGAACCACTCTATCCAAATAAGAATTCTTCGCAGAGAAGACAATTCTCTGAGAAACTGGTATTATTACTTAATTCATACTTCTATACCATGGAATATTCTTTATGGAAATATCGTAGTAAATAATTGAATTTATTTAAAATTTGTGTTAAGAGTTATCTTTCAGTCTTACTTGGAATGGGTTTATATACATGTTTTTCTTCAGACTGAGTGTATTTGATATATATATTTCTAAGGCATTTTCATCATATCTCCATTAAATTTTTTCACAACTTTGAAATCAGTAATTATATGTACTTATCACATCTAATTAAAAATATTTATGTCTTCTCTAGTTCATGATTGATATTCTTAAGAATTTACAAATTCTGTAGATTCTCAAAAATCTTCTGATAGTTTATTTAACTTCTCTTATGTGATATTTCATTGATGCCTGTTTTTTAGTTCATTATTTTATCCTTCCACCGTTTGATCACAAAAGTTAATGCTGTAAAGACTCATTTAAACATGGCAACAAAGCCCAATAAATTAATGTTAAAATGTCATATAGAAAAGTTTGAGGATTTTCTAATGGACTACATTGTTCCTTAAGCTATGGCGAAGTTCTAAAGTATTCTACCTGCCCAAGGCTAAGCTAATAAATGTACGAGGAAGTGTTTGGGGACTTTCAAAGTGAAAAAAAAGAACATTCTCCATGTGATTTTTAAAGCTCCAAACTGAGTTGAGCTTTATAAGTATTATTTGACGGAGAATACTTTGGTAACACATTTACATCATGTTATGTATTTGTTAACATCTAAATCATTTAAATACTTTTGAAAATTAAGTATCTAAGGAAATAATGGAAATAAAAACAATTCAAAATACAGATACTAAATAATCATGGCAAAATTATAGTAAAGTTAAGGTTACATATGCTTTGTAATTTTTATAAGTATTAAATTTCCTATATCTGTAGAATAAATGCACAATATTTCATAAATGATCGAAACCTACATTTTGCCTCTTCCTTATGTAGATTTATTTAATCAATACTGAACAGCTCAGAATTAGTTTTTGAAGCTTGTTTTTAGTTTTGTAAATAGATCTAGTATGGTTTGGTATTACAAGTTCAGAAAATAGTGCATAGAATTAGCAAAAATTACTGGTTAATGTTTTGATTAAATTTTTGTGTCAAAACAAACACTATCTCATGTCTGATAAACAAGTTGTGGATAATTGTTAGGTAGAAAGCTATTCTTCAAGTATTCTAGATAGTATGGAGTGTGTGGTAAAATTTGGGTGACAGAACATGATCACGACATCTATAAACTCTGGAATCCTAGGGAAGGAGAGGGAAACAGAAAGAGGAAAGAGATGAATCGTGGCTGGGCTTCCTGGAATGAGAATGGCAGATGGCTACAGAGTGAGTCAGTTTATCAGTTTATTCTGTGCATTGTTAAAAATCATTTCTTTTTCTCATTTATACTTTATCCACTATTCTGTGTGACACAAACTCTACAATTAGATGCAAACATTAACATAATACAAGAAAAATAAACAAAACTTGAAAATTTAGGAAATTATTTATCCTAAAGCACTTTGAATCCATAATGTAAATCCAATGATAAATATTGAAAGACTCAGGCAATCAAAGAAACCTCAGTGCACTAAGAGCTAGTTAACTAACTTTAAGCATGATATACTTTACAAGTGTTTTTTCTCCCAAAAGACAAAACCATTAAATTATGTTAATGTTTTTAAAAGGTAGCATTAAATTTTATCGACTTGATATTTCTATGACCAGGAACTCAAGTTACAGCAAAACATTAAAATGCCCAGAGGTAGTTTCTTATTTTAATTAAAATGTAAACATCAGAGTAAGAACTATTAATGGTCACACATCATTTTACTTCAGCTCGTAATGGGAAAATAAACTGAAAATAGATAAAATTTTTCCCATAACTAAAGCAGTGAAACAGAGGCTCCAACATTTATATGTTCTTTAATTGAAAGAAAAATAACAACAATTGGTATTGGTGGAATGGATTGTTTCTGTCATTTTGTCAAAAGTCCAATCTAATATATTTTCTGAATAATTCTTATTGTATATCTTCTCATAAGATTTAAAATAAAACCATTATCTCTTATGAGGAGTACAGGTTCCTTCATCAAAAATTGCAAATAGAAGTCCAACCATCTGCTATTATAACCTTGTCAACAGTCTGGGAATCTCAAGAATCTGCATATCTGAAATGACGTGGGATTCCCCTTTATATGCTGTGAATACCATTGGTTAAGAAAGGACTGCTTTGGACCTATAGCAGGGCAGACCTTATCGAGGCGGGAAAACTAAACTGAATGCTGAAAAAAAAGAGGTGGATTCAGGAAGAAGTCATGGAGCTACTGCTGGAGACAGATGCCTGAAACTTTGCTGGTAGGTCACGACCTCATGGTGACACATAGATTAATGGAGATGGGTTAAATTAAGATGTAAGAGTTAACAAATAAGAAGCTAGAGCTAATGGTCCAAGCAGTGATTTAATAATATAGTTTCTGTGCAGTTATTTTGGGTCTGAGCTGCCGGGCGGTAAGGAAATAAACTAGTGGCTTCCTTTCAACACTAAAATTACCATTAAATACAACCATCATGTTTACAATTTTAAACACTGTGAAATTCATAAATGTTACCGTAATCATTAATGACTCATTTATGATAATTTTGTTTGCCATCATTGATGCCAGCAGCTATTACATGCATAATACATAAATGTAAATTCAACTAGGCCATTGTGTCATTTTCCTCTTAGCTCTTACTACAACCACAGTGGTCAGATCACACTGATATTTTCATTTTACAAATGAACAATCTAGACAGGATTGGGATGGCACACACCTGCAATCCCAGCACCCAGGAAGCAAAAATGGGAGGATCAGAAATTCAGCTCCAACCTGGTTGTTTAGTGAGTTTGAGGTCAGTATTCAGTAGTGAGATTTATCTCAAAAAAATAATCATAAAAATGGAGAAGAAGACAAATAATCTAAAGTGTTTGGAATTCAAAAAAGCATGCAGAGGGAAAGCAGAGTGTTGGAATTTGAGACTATCACACTTCAGCATATATGTTATGTTTTACAGGTTTACTTTTAGTTAGTAGTGAGCACATCACCAAAGAATGGATATTAAGAAAATGAATAATTGAGTAATTCTTAAGGGACAGTAAGAATATAATGCATAACATTAAACAGAATGCCTATTAGCATAATGCACATCATGAAACATGCATGGATATAAACATAACTTCTGATAATGGAGTTGGAAGAGAAAATCTTGGGTTTTTTTTTTCATTGTTTCTGGAATTTGTCTCACCATTTTGCAAAGGACATCAGGAACATGAGCATATGGAAAAAGGGGGGAGGTGACAGATTTCAATTAATTACATCCAATTTACTTCATATACCATGGTCTCTTGGGGCTTCTTTGAGTACTTAATATAGTGAAAATAGAAAGGTTTTTTTTTTTTTTTTGCAACTCCCAAACATGAAAACTCATCACGCATTTGTGACAGTGCTTTCACTGAATATTCCACTGGATGGAGATAAACAGAATGCTCTGTACAAAGCCCAAAGTGTATTGTTAGGATTCTCTTAACATCTCTGTGATTTTCACTGCACTTATCTTCTTGGTGCCGAAGGCTTTATGCCCTTCTCTTTGTTTTACATGGCACTTGGATTCCTTATAGGAAGAAATCATCTCCACACCAGGAAAAAGTGTTCAGAAATTCCCCACATCTGAACACTGTTATACTAGAAAATATTACATGCTTATATACTTGCCTCTTTCGTGCATGACCCTAGGGATTCACACGGATGATTCTAAGGATGTTTATTAAGTATTTATTCAAGGGAGCTAACAGTTACTACCAGAGGCTGTGACGAGTTCTGTGCCCATTAACAGATTTTCTCCATAGCCTTGGGTCATTTGTAACTTTTGCTTGTTTTACTTTGTGTTCTGGCTTACCTTGGTTCACAAGCTTGAGCAGCAGGATAAAATCAATTTTTCTATATAACAGAAAACAATGGCAGCAGGGACAGCATATAAATCAGATTCCTATAAAGGGAAGGTCAGGGTAATAGACCAGATCTTCCAATTGCTCTTTCACTGACTACAAGTTGCATGTATATGTAAGGTCTGAAAATCACAAGTACATTTCAAACTGATCATTACAGAATGATAAAAGACAAGCAAGAAAGAATTTACTACCTGTGCACAAAGTTAGCCTGTTTTATACTGACAGGTGTTTTGCTGATCAATGAGACAGCATTGATTTTGTTAAATAAAGTCCATGGGATAAAAAAGAAATAATTTGTTTTGTGTCTCCAAATATTATATACAGCTTTCCTGGAGCACATTTTCAACACAGAGTGAAGTCCCTGTACATTACATGGTGTGAATCGTGCGTTATATGTTATGCTGTGTATCGTGGAGAGCAATGCATGCAGCAAGATAGCTGGGACAGCACAGCCCGTAGGACCATTATTTACATAGTCAGTGATACTGATGCCTCTCGGGGGAGTTTTGAAGATGGCAATTCCTAAACACTAGAGCAGTAACAGAAAACTGTGTTATATACAAATTGCAGAGATCACACCTGCTTCCACAAAAACCTACAACTCTATCACATTTCAAAGTGTAATACTCTACACCCCACGTTTCCAAAATAGGATATAAAGGGGCAATAAATGTGGAGACTTTGGAATGTTAGAGTTCCAGAGTTAGATTACAATTTACCTTGGGCTAGCTTTGACCCAATAAATAACCATTCCCTGACAACCTTTGTGTCTGACTTAACATTCTGTGAGTAGCGAATAAAACAATTTGAACATATTATCTTAACAAAACAATACTTCTAAGCACCAAAGGCTACGGGTATTAACAGATACCCCCTGAGGCTTTTTTGCTTGGCCTTTCTCATGTTTCAATCAACATATAGCAAAAGTGCCTTCTTCATGGCTTTCCTAGTTCTGTTACGATAAAAGCTTCATAAAACCTCACTCATTTTGCAAAATGGAATTTGGATCAACCTGAAGCTGTGTTACAGGAACTGTGATTACTTTTATCAGGCTCTAGAATAGACTTTGTATTTTCCCACCTCCCACACCCTACATGAGTCAAAAAGAGTATCAGAATTTGAGGAACATGGACTTCTGTGTGTCATCAGTTCATGACACATATTCTGAAACTATAAATAAAGACATGTAACATAGTACCCGGAATACAGGTTTCTCTGTATAGCTCTGGTTGTCCTAGAACTCACTCTGTAGACCAGGCTGGCCTCGAACTCACAGAGATCTGCCAGTCTCTGACTCCCTGAACACTGGGATTAAAGGTGTGCTCCACCAACACCCTGCTAACACCCTTCTTTTAAAAAGGAAACACACTAATTCACTTTCTTAAAAACATTAGTCGAGGCAGGAGAGATGGCTCAGTGTTAAGAAAACTGGCTGTTCTCCCAGAGGACTGGATTCGGTTTCCAGTGCCCACATGGAGATCCAATGCACTCTTCTGCACTCTGCACAGACCAGACATATATGTGGTATAAAGACACACATATAGGCAAAAGAAATGCACATTAAAAAAATTAAAATGCTTCGTAACAACCTGAAAGTAACCCTCTATTCATTATAAATTGTGTTTGTGTGTGTATCTGTGTTTTTCTGTTTTTACTTTTGTAATTCCTTTGTTTTATACTGTTTTGTTTTTAATTTGTTTGTTTGTTTTTTAAAGCAAGATAAAAAAGCATGGAGCTGGTTAGGTAGGAAGGTCTTAGAGGAGACGAGGGAGAAGAAACTGTGCTCAAAATACATTATGTGAAAAAATATTTTTGATAGAAAAAATATAATAATAACATAGCAATAATAAAACCTAACAACTGTACAGAGAGAGAGAGAGAGAAAGAGAGAGAGAGAGAGAGAGAGAGAGAGAGAGAGAGAGAGAGAGAGAAATTGACCAATTAGCTTAGTCTTCAAAGTTGGGATAGCTTAGCTACTTTTTCTTGATATATTTAAATTAAAATTTTTCAAAATTCTATATTATATAGTTTAATTTTGTATTTTAATACTTAATACTTAAAAGTGTTATTTGATCATAATTGTTCATCTGACAGAGATTCAGGACAGAGTTGAATGTACTTCATAAAGCACGTGTCATAACACTGAGAGTGAACTGGCAGATAGAACACCATTTTAAGGTCTTCCTTACATAAGGCCATTCCCGTTTGCTTCAGCTTCTCAGAAACTTTCTTTGAGTGGCACTCAATCCTATTTAAGTTTATTTGATAAAGAAAAAATTGTATTAACTTTCTGTTAGTATTCATAGTTATAACAGTGTTGACATTATTAATGACCAGATTTATTACAAGATCTGCATTATTAACCCATGAGAAATTTAATGGTTTCTCTAGGGAAGAACACAACAATTGATTATCCAGTACCAAATGGTCAGCCCTAAAACATATATACAAATAAAAACAGCATTATAAAACTTAGCTGGTTGTATATATCCATTATATATATGTGTGTGTGTGTGTGTGTGTGTGTGTGTGTGTGTGTGTGTGTGTGTGTAAAGATACCATGAATTTGAAAAAGAACAAGAAGGAAATAGGGGAATGACACAATTATACTATAATCTAAAAAAAGAAAAGATATAATTCTTTTTATTGTTTTAATTGAGCTATATATTTTTCTTTGCTCCCTTCCTTCCTCTCCCCTCCCTTTCTACCCTCTCCCAATTTAGTCAGAAGATCGTCTTTTTCTACTTTCCATGTAGATTAGGTCTATGTATGTCTCTTAGGGTTATCATAAGTCCTCTGGTATTGTGTATTGTAGGCTGTTTTTTCTTTGCTTTATGAGTGAGTACATATGATTATGATATTTGTCTTTCTAAGTCTGGGTTACCTCACTCAATATGATGGTTACTAAATGCATCCATTTACCTGCAAATCTCAAGATGTCATTATTTTTTTTTCTGCTGTGTGGTACTCCATTGTGTAAATGTACCACATTTTCCTTATTCATTCTTTGGTCAAGGGGCCTTTAGGTTGTTTCCAGGTTCTGGCTATAACAAACAATTCTGCTATTAACATAGTTGAGCACACGTCCTTGTGGTACCAGTGAACATTCTTTGAGTATATATTCAAAAGTGGTATTGCTGAGTCTTGAGGTAGGTTTTTACCTAATTTTCAGAGAAATCACCATACTGATATTCAAAGGGTCTGTACCAGTTTGCAATCCTACCATCAGTGCAGGAGTGTTCCCTTTACCACCACATTCTCTCCTGTATAAGTTGTTGTTAGTGTTTCTGATCTTTGTTATTCTTACAGGTGTAAGATGGAATCTCAGAGCTGTTTTGATTTGCATTTCTCTGAGAGCTAAGGATGTTGAGCATTTCCTTAAGAGTCTTTTAGCTACTTTAGATCCCTCTGTTGAGAGTTTTCTGTTTAGGTCTATATTCCATTTTTTTAATTGGATGATTTGTTCTTTTGATAACCAATTTCTTGAGTTCTTTGTATATTTTGGAGATCTGACCTTTGTCTGATATGGGGTTGGTGAAGATCTTTTCCCATTCTGTAGGTTGCTGTTTAGTCTTGTTGACTGTGTCCTTTGCTTTATAGAAGCTTTTCAGTTTCTAAAGGTTCCATTTATTAATTGTTTCTCTCAGTGTCTTTGCTACTGGCGTTATTTTTAGGAAGTGATTTCCTGTTCTAATGCATTCAAGTGTACTTCCCACTTTCTCCTCTATGAGGTTCAATGTGGTTGGCTTTATGTTGAGATTTTTGATCCATTTCAACCTGAGTTTGATGCACAGCAATAGATATGGATCTTTTTTTCATTCTTCTATATGTTTATATCCAGTTATGACAATACCATTTTTTGAATATGCTTTCTTTTTTCCATATTATATGTTTTGCTTCTTTGTAAAAAAATCAGGTTTTCATAGGTGTGTGGATTGATATCTAGGTCTTTGATTCAGTTGCATTGGTCCTCTGTTTTTATGCCAATACTAGACTGTTTTCAGTACTATAGATCTGTAGTAGAGTTTGAAGTCAGGGATGATGATGCTTCCAGAAGTTCTTTTATTGTACAGGATTGTTTTGGCTATCATAGGTTTTTTGCTTTATCATATGAAGTTGAATATTGTCCTTTTGAGGTCTGTGAAGAATTTTGCTGGAATTTTGATGGGCATTGCACTGAATCTGTAGATTGCTTTAGGTAAGATTCCCATTTTTACGATGTTAATTCTTCCTACCCAAGAACACGCGAGATCTTTCCATTTTCTGATGTCTTCTTCAATTTCATTCTTCAAAGATTTAAAGTTCTTGTCATATAGGTGTTTCACTTGTTTGGTTAGAGTTACTCCGAGATATTTTATGCTACTTGTAGCTATTGGGAAGGGTGATGTTTCTCTGATTTCTTTCTCAGTCCATTTATCATCTGTGTAAATGAGGGCTACTGATTGTTTTTGAGTTAATCTTGTTGTTTTTAGCTAATCTTCAGTATTCTACATTACTGAAGGTCTTTATAAGTTGTTGAAGTTCTTTAGTATAATTTTTGGGGTCACCTATGTAAACTAGCATATCATAAGCAAATAGTGAGAGTTTGACTTCTTTCCTGACCTGTATCCCCTTAATCTCCTTTTGGAGTCCTATTACTCTAGCTAGAACATCAAGAACAATATTGCATAGATATGGAGAGAGTGGACAACCTTGTCTTGTTCCTGATTTCTGTGGGAGTTCTTAAATTTTTTCTCCATTTAGTTTGATGTTGGCTGTTGGCTTGCTGTATATTACCTTTATTATGCTTAGGTATGTTCCTTGTATCCTTGCTCTCTCCAAGACCTTTATCTTGAAGGATGTTTATTTTATCGAAGGATTTTTCATCATCTAATGAGATAATCATTTGAGGTTTTTTTTTTTCAGTTTGCTTATATGGTGAATTACATTGACAGATTTTCAAATGTTGAACCATTCTTGCATTTTGGGGATGAAGTTGAAATGATCATGGTGGATGATTTTTCTGATGTGTTCTTGGATTCGGTTTGCCAGTATTTTATTGAGTATTTTTGCTTCAATGTTTATGGATGAGATTGGTTTGTATTCTCTTTCTTAGCAATGTCTTTATGTTGTTTGAGTATCAGGGTAAATATAGCTTCATAAAAAGAGTTTGGCGATGTCCCTTCTATTTCTATTCTGTGGAACAATTTGAGGAGTATTGGTATTAGCTCTTCTTTGAAAGACTTGTAGAATTCTGAGCTGAAACCATCTGGTCCTGGGCTTTTTTTTGTTGAGAGACTTTTGATGATTGTTTCTATTTCCTTAGCAGTTATAGGTCTGTTTCATTTGTTTATCTGTTCTTGATTTAATCTGGGTAAGTAATCTCTATCCAGAATATTGTCCATTTCTTGTAGTTTTCCAATTTTGTAAAGTACAGATTTTCAAAGTATGACCTAATTATTCTCTGGATTTCCTCTGTGTCTGTCGTTGTGTCCCTTTTTCATTTCTGATTTTGTTAATTTGGATATTCTCTCTCTGCCTTTTGGTTAGTTTGGATTAAGGTTTGCCTATTTTGTTGATTTTCTTGCTGTACCAACTCTTTGTCTCATTGATTCTTTGTATTGTTTTCTTTGTTTCTATTTGTTTGCTTTCAGCTCTCAATTTAATTATTTCCTGCTGTCTAGTTCTCCTGGGTGAACTTTCTTCTTTTTGTTCTAGAGTTTTCAAATTTTCTATTAATTCACTAGTGTGAGGTTATTCTGGCTACTTTATGTAGGCATTTAGTGCTATGAACTCTCCTCTTAACACTGCTTTCATTTTGTCCCATAAATTTGGGTGTGTTGTGTTGTCATTTCATTTAATTTTAGGAAGTCTTTAATTTCTTCTATTATTTCTTCCTTGACCTATTGATGATTCAAGTGAGCATTGTTTAATTTCCATGTGTTTGTGGGCTTTCTGGAAATAGCATTGCTGTTGAATTCCAAATTCAAGCCATGGTGATTGGATAAGATGCATGGGGTTATTTCAGTTATTTTGTATCTATTGAGGTTTGCTTTGTTACCTAGTATGTGGTCAATTTTTAGAAGGTTCCATGAGGTCCTGAGAAGAAGGTATATTCTTTTCTATTTGGGTGGAATGTTCTATAGATGTCTGTTGAGTCCATTTGAATCATAAATCTGTTAGTTCCCTTTATTTCTCTGTTAATTTTCTGTCTCACAGACCTGTACAGTGGTGAGTGTGGGGTGTTGAAGTTTCTCACTGTTAGTGTGGGGTTTAAAGTGTGATTTAAGCTTTAGAAGAGTTTCTTTTACAAATGAGGGATGGCTTTGTATTTTGGGCATGGATGTTCAGTATTGAGATTTACTCTTGACAGATTTTTCTGTGACTAATATGAAATTTCGACTAATATGAAATGTCTAGCATTGGGAAGCTAAGGTAAGAGAACTGGTGTGACTACAAATGGATGAAGGACTTCAACATAAGGCCATATGCACCAAATCTGATAGAAGAGGAAGTGGGTAATAGTCTTGAACTCATTGACACAGAAAAAGACTTTATGACCAGAATACCACTAGCATGAACACTAAGATCAACAATTAATAATTAGACCTAATGAAACTGAGAAGCTTCTGCATCACAAAGAACACTATCATTTAGACAAGTGGCAGCCTACTGAATGGGAAAAGGGTTTTACAAACTTCACATGTGATAGAAGGCTAATACCCAAAATACATAAAGAACTCAAGAAACTGACATTAAGAAACAAAACAATCCAATTTCTAAAATGGGGTACTGATCTAGACATAGAATTCTTCAAAGGGGAACTCAAATGTATGAGAAACCCTTAAGAAAATGTGTGATTTCAAGATCAGCCTGGGCTATGTAGTAGAGAAACTGCTCTCAAGAAAAAAAAAACTTATGTAGATGTATTTGTTTATATAAAATAAATATACATGCCTTAGTATAGAAAATGTCTTGTGTTAAATTCTAAAGTTAAATTTTCTCATTAAAATAGAGATGTGCATTTCATATCAAATAAAGTGACATTTATATTGCTTTCCACATGCAGTATGAAACAGAGTGGTGGGATACTATGGAAAGATTTACATGGAAATGAGGTGGGAAGATGGGGAAAGCTGAGGGTAGGGGTGATGGCTAAACAAAACTATATATTAATTAAATCCATATTCAAATCTATTACTTATAAGCTAACACATACATGTTAACTTGGACTAAATTATGCATAAACACACATATATACATATGCATTTATATTTGCACATACATCTGTGCATACAAATATATATATATATATATATATATATAAATTTTGAGAGTTTTGAGAAGCTGTATCTTGCATAGGTACAGATGTTGCTCCCACAAGCTTCTAAACAAACATCTGAGTACCAGAAGTGAGATGCCTCCCTATGAGTAGTTGGCCAGGGATATTCCAGAGGCACTCAAAATGATCTATCTATCTATCTATCTCTATCTATCTATCTATCTATCTATCTATCTATCTATCTATCTATCTATCTATCTATCTATCTATCACCATTATTCTTTGTTTCCCACCAAATTATATGTCAAGTGTCTATTGTTGAAGACAATACATTGTGAATGCAGTACACAGATGTCAAGCTAATTTGAACTTGAGGCTTCCTTCTTGCTGGCTAGCACACACAGAGCTATAATGTGTCATTTAAGCGGCTACTGGGGAAGAAATTTTAACAGTAGCCTTACAGAGGTGTGGATTGTGAACATTACAATGTTTGCCTTAAAGACAAGCTATACTTATTGATAAAATAGTGGCGTGTGGCTGTTTTGGGGTTAACCAACTACTTCAAGATTGCATTTGAGACCTACTCCATAGAAGAGAACATATAGCTGACAAAAAAAAAAAAAAACCAAAAAACAAAAAAAAAACCTTTCTGTCTGGAGAGGTCACTGGCCTAAAGAGCAATTTACTACTGATTTTTCACTAAATTTTATCAACTACCCTGTAAGCATTTATAATGATTCCCATAAACTAGTGTTGCACTTAGCCTCAGATGGAGAACCTTCTTGTTATGGCTAGTATGGAAAGTCTAACAGGTCAAAATGCTGTGAAAAAGGAACTGCTCGGTGTTCAGCTCTAAATAGAACATCTGCCATGTGTCCCAAAGGCCAAAGAACATTGTGAGAATAGGGGAAGAAGACGGTAAGAGTCGGAGAATGGAAAGGAGTCCCTAAAAGCACCATCCGCTGGATATGACAGAGTTGTTACAATTATGAACACACAGCAACTGTGGCTTCCTGCATAACAGCTGACCAAATTGAACCATCGAACTTTCTGTCATGGTGCATGGGCAGTCATTGCCCTCATTGACTTAGCCATTGGTAAATTGCTTCTGTGCCAGTAAATAGTCACTTACCCTTGCTCATTATCAGCAACTCCAGTTAAACTTGCTAAGTCACACACCCCATAAGGTAAATATATAAAAGCAGGGGAGGAGCTAGGGAGAAGATGGGATCACTTGCAGTTGTAGGCATAAGAGAGGCTAATGAAGAGGTCATCTGGAGTGGGAGGGGTTGTAACAGGCTTTCTTGGACCGCAAGCCCCCATACCATGACTTGGATACCTATTACTAATTATGAATGTACATCTTTATCTTAGGCTTTTTGCTGGATAGCTATCTCTATTTATTAAAATTAAATTAACCCCTTTCTATTAATCCATGTGCTGCCCTGAGGCTTGTATACCTCATCTACATACCGCCAATCCTGCTTTCCTGCTTCTTCTATGTCTGGCATTTCTCTCTGCCCAGAAACCTTGTCTGTTTCTCCTTTGCCTAGCTATTGACTGTTCAGCTTTCTATTAGACTAATCAGGTGTCTTAGGCAGGCAAGGTGAAACAGCAGCACATCTTTGCATAGTCAAACAAATGCAATACATATTTACAAAATTAAACTAAGGCAATTCATATTTACATAGTTAAACAAATATTATATTCCACGACAAAAGGTAAGAAAAAGTAATGACTGGATGTTTGCATGCTGAAGAATGCAAATAGATGCATATCTATTACCCTGCACAAAATTCAAGTTCAAGTGGAGCAAAGACCTAAACACAAAACTAAAGCTAGATAATCAAACATGATAGAAGAGAAAATGGACAACAGCCTTGAATGCATTGGTACAGGAGACAATTTTCTGAACAGAACACTAATGATATAGACACTAAGATTAACAATTAATTAATGGGGTCTAATGAAACTGAGAAGCTTCTGTACAGCAAAGGTTACCATCAAAAAGACAAAATGGCAGCCTACAAAATGGGAAAAAAAGTTCCACCAACTTCACATCTGACAGTGTACTAACATTTGAAATATACAAAGAACTGAAGAAACCAGACATCAACAAACCAAACAGTCCAATTTTTTTTTAAAAAAAAGATGTGGTACAGATCTAAAACGAATTTTCAAAAGAGGAATAGCAAATGGCTGAGAAGCATTTAAAGAAATGTCCAACATCCTTAACCATCAGGGAAATGTGAATTAAAACGACTTTGAGATTTCATTTTACACTTATCAGAATGGCTAATATACAAAACAGAAGTGACAGTTCATGCTGATGAGGATGTAGAGGAAGGAGAACGTTCCTCTGTTGATGGTGGGAGTACAATATAACCATTTTGGAAATCAATATGGTGGTTCCTCAGAAAATTGAGTATCAATTTACCTCAAGACCCACCTATACCACTTCTGGGCACTTACCCAATGGATGCTCCAACATACAACAAGAAAATTTGCTCAAGTACGTTCATGTCAGTCATATTTTTTAATTAGCCTGAGACTGAAAACAACCTAGATTGTTTCAAAAAATAAACAGATAAAAAATGTGATTAATTTACACACTGAAGTATTATTCAGCTGTTAAAAATGACATCATGAAATTTGAAGGGAAATGTTTAGAACTAGAAAAAATTATCCTGAGTAGGTAACCCAGAGGAAGAAAGACAAACATGGTATATTCTCACTTAAAAGCACATATTAGAGGTAAAGTAAAGGGTAACCACAATCCACACACCCAGAGAAGCTAAGTAACAATGAGGGTTCAAGGTGGGACATGTGGATCTCCCTAGGAAGGTGATATAAAATAAATTACACAGGTGGACTGGGGGCAGGTGGTTATGGGACAAGGAGAGTTTTTGTGGGGTGAGAGATGGAGGAAGATAGTACTGGGAAAGATGACTGATATTGGGGTGGGTATTTTGAGGGTGATGTGGAAACCTAACGAAATAGAAACTCCCTGGAATCTATGAGGGTGACCTTAGTGAGTACTCCTAGTAATGGGGGACACAGAACTGGAACCAGCTATCTTCTGACCAGGCAAGACTTCCAGTGGTAGGACTGAGACATCAACCCAGTCTCAAGACATTTGAGCTGCAACGTGACCTGCCTAGCGGAGGTGTTAGTATCACAGTGGTGTAGAACTTGTGGGAGTGACAAACCAATGACTGTTCTAACCTGAGGACTACTCCAGAGAGGAAGTTCACTCCTAATCAATGCAATGATTCCTAATGATATTCTTCTATTTTCATAGATAGGTGCCCTGCTCAATCATCATCAGAGAGGCTTCATCCAGCAACTGATAGGAACAGATGAAGAGACTTCTAGCCAAACATTATGTTGAACTTGGAAAATCCAGTGGAAAAAGTTCACAGAAACTCATAGAGACTGTAGTGACAATCATGGAGCCTATGGGTATCTGAACTCGGTCCTCTGCAAATATGTTATGATTGTGTAACTTGGTGTTCTTGTGGAAGTTCAAACAGTGGGAGTGGGGCTACCTCTGATTCTTTTGCCTGCTCTTGGGAACTTTTTCCTCCTACTGGATTGCCTTGTCCAGCCTTGATATGAGGCTTTGTGCTAGTCTTATTGTAACTTGTTATGCTGGGTTTGTTTGATAATTCTTGGAGGACTGTTCTTTTCTGAAGAGAAACAGAGAAGGAGTGGATTTGGGGAAGAGAGGAGGGGGGAAACTGGGAGGAATGGAGGCAGGAGATACTTTGGTTGGGATCTAATAAATGAGAGAAGAATAAACTTTAAAAAAGAAAGCATAATGGAAGAGAATATATTCAACACAATAATGAAACAAAAAAATTTAGAAGGCTGCTGAGGCAGTTTTAAACACCTCATAGCACTTGGTTATTTTGAATATTCAATGTATATCATTACATTTTTCTCATGTTAACTTTTGAATATATTTAGTAAGCTTTCAATACTCCTCAAAGAGTGCTTCTATCAATTTTTAATATAAAGTGATTCAATTAGGAATTGCATTTGTTTACCTGATTTCTTGAGGGTTTATTACAAATTCTACCAACTATAATACTGATCTTTAACTTGAAATATCTCAATTGTAATGTTTTGGGGTTTAAAGACATAACCTTTGATCACTACCTGTCTTGAGCACTGACATCAAAATTTAACCCACACATTTTGTAGTAAAAAATGTGATCAATTTTACCATTTTTGGCTATTTTCAAGGTTTCTAAAATATTTTGTATTTCAAACAGCTTATAATTATTAATATTTTTCTCTGATCAATTTCAATATATGCAAATATTACAAAGACAAGAACATTTACCCAAACTTGCTGTGTTCCTGTTTTGGCTTATTTTCATTAGTGTTTTATTGATGATGTTCAATTTTGTCAGTACAAACATTGCATAGTAGTTAATGGTCCATAACTATTGCTTATAACCTTATAACCTATGTTTTCCTTATCTTTAGGTAATCACAGTATGATTAAGTCCTACAGCAAATGTATTTCATGTTTCTGAGATTTTTGGAGAAAAATACATGAAAAGAATTAGTTAGTAGACTTGCGACTTGCTTTGCGTGAAGCCCAGAAGACTGATCAAGATTGCATATTTTATGTATGTATTTTCAGTTTATTTGCATTATTGACCTTCAATTTTAAGGAAGCTGAAAGTACAGAAAAGCAGTCAGGAGTTAAATTATATGGAAATTCACTTAAGATGATTTCCCGGTTTTAAGCGCGTGCCCCTCTCTTCTGGATGAGCATGAGAAAGAGGGTGTGGAAATTAGCTTTTGGATGGCGCAGGATTGAGGGAGATCAGCTTAGTGAGCAGGGTGCTGAAAAGCAAACGTCTGTCTGCTGGAACATTCACGTTAAGAAATAGAGCATTCCATAATCCTTTATCCAGGGTGTGCAATAAGGCAACTCCCACCAGGAAATTAAAGCTTTCAAATGGCAGTTATAAATTACAGTGATGGATTGTAAAGGAGGTGGTGAAAAATTACATTTCTGGAAATTATTTTGCGGAGTCCGTTGATCAGGTTCTATAGATGATGATTTGCAAACGGCAATTACAGTGGAAGTGAAAGCACTGGTCCTGTGCTATGGGCCTGTTCCAGAATATAAGCAGAGCAGTTAGCAAATTAAAGATACCCACATTGGAGGCTGCTAATACTGAAGACTGCATTCAGGCTCAACATCCTAAGACTAAATAAATATATTCAAATTTCTAGGCTGCATCATCAAAATAAAAAATAAAAATAAATAAATAAAAGAAAAGTAAAACCAACTCAAAGTGAATGTGGTGCCCAAAAAATTAAAAGAGCAGAAAATTGCCGTGTTTATGGAGATAACAAAATAATTTAGTCAATCTCTCTAAATGCAGTCTAAATAAAATGCAAAATAAGGCCGTGTGTGAAAGCCAGCTTGCCCTTCCTCTCCACACGCCTTCCTCAATCTGTTCCTGTCTGAAGGAAAATTTATGTTAGGAAACATGAAATGCTAATAATCAGTTTTCAGTGTAGTATTCATTTATGCATTGAATACATCGAAATTTCATAACTCAGTCATATTCGAATCCCTTTTAATAAAGTGAATACATTATGACCTTCTTTAATTATATAAAAATTATAACTCTGATAGATACCCTAAAAAATCAACTATATGAAATACTATTGTTCCAAATCCACTTTTTACAATAGCCAATTAGCAATTCTTAATCTAGTAGCTTGACAATGTTGTTTAATAAAATTATGCACATGGCTAGTAAATTCAAAATTTTTGCTCTCATTGTTAAAATACATTTTACTAGTTGTCCTCATGTCCAATTTCACTTGATTTATGAAGTGAAGACATTCTCAGTTCAGTCACCATGTTCTGCCCAACTGCCCAAAGGGAAGCCATGAGTAGAAGATCAGTCTTCTAGGTTTGCATCAGAGGTAGGAGATGCATTCATTTGTTTTTAGGTGTTAAGAAAATCAATGTAGATCAAGCAACCAAGTTAATAAATTATGCTAACATAAAAATTTAATAAAATATCTCTCATCTACTATCTATCATCTATCTATCATCTATCTACCTATTTACCTATATCTATCTAATACAAGTAAAATTTAATTCTACAAATACAAAGCTTATGAAAGTGTAACTTGAGTGGGGCCGGCTTGTTTGTTGGGGTTTTCTGTCCTGCCCGGCCCCACAGCTGTTTAGTCCCAGAGAAAAATCACACACAGATCTCTGTAAGTTATAAAGCTGATTGGCCCATTAGGTCTAGCCTCTTACTGGCTAACTCTCAAATCTTGATTAAACCATTTTTCTGATATGTGTTAGCCATGTGGCTCAGTACCTTTTTCAGTGGGGCAGCTCACATCCTGATGCTTCGGTGATCTGGGCAGGAGTGGGAGGAATCAACTTCCTCCTCTCCAGAATTCTTCTGCTCTCCTTGCATCATTTACACATCCCGTCTGGCTTTCCCGCCTACACCTCCTGCCTGGCCAATCAGAGTTTATTTAAAATGTGATTGACAGAATACAAACAATTCTCCTGCACCATAAAAGTATTACATATAGCCCATCATCTACTTATTGACACTTAAAGGTTGTAAGATTTCAAAGATCTTTTATTATTTTTACTTATTTACTGATCAATTATTATTATTATTATTATTATTATTATTATTATTATTATTATTATTATTATTATGTGTGGGGGTTTATAGAAACACTCAGAATCCAGAATAGAGTGTCTGAACCCTTGGATCTGCAGGTACAAGATGAGAGTCTCCCAATGTGTTTGCTGGAAATTGAACTCAGGTTCTCTGTAACAGCCCAAACCATTGATCTAGCTTCCTGAGGGGTGAGAGTTCTGAATTGGCTGTAACAATCGGTTCATTGGTGGGCATTTTATTCTGTTTTCATTTCATCTAGGCCATTTAATCATAACAATAAGTTTCTATTTACATTCTTAACTTTATATTATAAATTATTGTAAGATTATGTAATTGAGGGCTATACATTGCTTTGTATCTCTTAGGTTTAAATTTCTACTCTAACATCTCTCTCTGAATAACAAGGTCTCCTTTAGAAAATTTATGCCAGGTGATATGGAAAGAAGTTCTGGATAATTTGCTTATACCTTGTCTAGGCTTCTTAAACCTCTCTAGCTTTCTCTTATATGTTGCAAAATCTGTGTGTTCAATAACTGGAGCAATCGGTGTAGTACATGAATCCTTACATCCATATATTCCAATGAATACATGGAAACAAATACATCCTTATGACATTTTCATTTCATTTATTTTATACTCACTACTTTTTGTTTGCATTTGTTAAAAGTTTTAGAAGATAGAATGTTGGGAGAGCATTTGCTGTCTCCTCCTATTTTTAGCTATTGATTCATGGACTTCTGGTACATATGAAGTCATTCATCTCATGTATTCCAAATATTCATAAGCAAGTTTGCAACAGAGAATCTCCACGTGCTCAAGTTATTACAAATGTGAAACTTTTAAACTTTTAGAACTCTGTATAGCTATACAAATCAATCAGATGTCAAAACATCTGTGGAAAAATCAAGTTTTGTATGATATATGGAGAGTCCAAAGGCTCTTTATTGTTTATTTGTTTTGAGACAGAGTCTCCCATAGAAGATCCTGGCTGACTTGGAACTGACAAAGGACCTTCTGTCTTTGCCTCTCCAGCTCTGAGATTAAATGGTGTGTACCATCACTCTTGTTCAAAGGTTTATCATAATCACCAAGCAAATATCACAGGTCTTCATGATCTTTGCTAGTTTCCTACCACCTGAAAACACCAGTGACCCAAGTTTACCTCCTCCTTAAAGAGAAAGTTCCTCCAGGAAATGATAACATTGATGTAATGCCTTTTACCACTGTGCCTAAATATTTGCACCTATCAACTCAGATTTAAATGATTCTTAAGAAGAAAGATCTTCCAAGGCCTTTTAGCTAGCAGGTACTATGATTTGAAGAGTGCCTAGTTGAAGTAATTTAAGTTGGAGAATTCTATTATCATATGAACACCTTAGAAAAAAATTAAGGCAGCATCTCATATATCACAGGTTGGCCTTGAACTCTTGATCCATAGGCCTCCATCTCCCAAGAACTGGTGGTATAGGCATCCATTTCATCTGGTTCTGAGTATTTATATTTGTTTTTTCTACCTCTCTTAAGCCAGTATAAGACTAAATTTTGCTACTCTGCACATTGGAACACTTATTGTCCCTCTTGTGAAATGAAGTATTGTCAAAGTACAGAATTGAAAATAAAGTCGATTAAGATCTTTATCCTGATTGTAATTTCATTCTTTGGCACTCTGGTCTCAGTAACGGGTGCAAAGCCTGACCCTCAACAGGGATGAAGTGTGTGCCAACTGACTGAACAGAAATATGCAAGAGGGTAGAATTCTGGGCAGCCAACCTATCAGCTTACAACATGAAAAGTGTTCAATAAAGATTTGTGTGTTGGCTGATGAAGGTTAGACAAAGACAAATGGCAGCTCCTGTTCCCTTTATCCACACCGTATCCCTACTTCTATAGTTCCAAATACACAACTTGGTATTTTGGTGTCATTGCCAATAAATTGGCTGCCTGGTGAAAATATTCTTCCAGAACAAAGCAGAAGTGCTACAGATGGGAAAAACTAGAAAGGGTCTTCCAAAGCACTCAGAGAATATTTAGCACAGCAGAGCACCTACTTGAACAGGCATCTGAGGCACACTTGTTTGCAGAGTGAGCAGCAAGACAAAACCAGGTTTCCAAAACTCTCAGTGATGCTTCTTTTAGCAGTTATCTGAGCATGTAGAGGCACTGGGAAAGAATCCACTGCCTTTCCTCATGACCCAACATTGGCCATGTCATTTCAACAAGTAGAAAGAAAGGACAGATTAAACAACAGTGATGTATGAGTATAATGTAAATCTTTTGCAATTTTAAAAGTTTTATTCATTTTACATACCAACCACAGCCCTCCCTCCCCTCCTCCTACTCCACCCCACCTGCCACCACCCCACCCTCCTATCCACTTCTTAGAAAGGGTAAGGATTCCCATGGGAGTCAACAAAACCTGGCACATTCAGTTGACCAAGCCCCTCCCCTCAGCATCAAGGCTAACCAAGGTATTCCACTATAGAAAATGGCTTCCAAAGAGCCAGCTCATGCTTCAGGGAAAGATCCTGGTCCCACTGCCAGGGGACCCACAGACAGACCAAGCTAAACAACTGTCACCCACTTGCAGAAGAGTTTCGTCCGATCCAGGCTCCCTAGTTGTCAGTCCAGAGTCTATGAGGTCTCAGGAGCTTGGGTCAGCTGCCTCTGTGGGATTTCCCTGTCATAATCTTGACCTCTCTTGCTAATGTAAGCCCTCTTCTCTCTTTTTCACTATACTCCCAGAGCTCAGTCCAGTGCTTGGCTGTGAATCTCTGTATCTACTTTCATCAGTTACTGGACGGAGATTCTATTAAGGCAATTAGAGTAGTTACCAATCTGATTACAGGAGATGGCCAGTTCAGGCAGCTTCTCCACTATTACTAGGAGTTTTAGCTGGGATCATCATTGTGGATTTCTGGGAGTTTCGCTGGAACCAGGTTTCTCCCTAACCCTGAAAGAACCCCCCCCCCCATCAAGTCATCTCGTTCATCACATTCCCAATGCACCCATCCTGAATCCTCATGTGCCCATTCACCCACCCCCCTGTCAGGCCCCCAGTTTACCTGGGAGATCTCTTTTAATTTCCCTAATATACACCCTCTGTCAGATATTTTTGAACTGTATTGGAAAAATTCAGTAGTTTCTTATACTTAATGAGAGTTTTTAAAAGATTAGTCCAAATATCATGATTATACTATAGGTATACAATAGAGAGTGTGCAAATATGGCTCAGCCTTGAGGACCATCAGAAAAACACTAGATGAATAATATATTAAGGTAATGCTAACAGAAAATATGGTAAGTAATATAGGAATAAAAATAATAGTTTAAAGATTTTCATAATCGAGTTTTATCCCACTACACTCTTAGTCTCTTTCTATATCTATAAAGAAAAAGGCCAAGATTCTTTACTAAAATATTCCATCTGGTAGCCACTATGTAATTTATATAATTATCAACAAACATTTGATTTCTTTTAAGGGTGCTACTGTCCTCACATTGCCATAATCCTATAAGGCTTAGGGACACAGAGACTGTCTGCAGGTTTTGTACAACCTAATCTACTTCGGTAAAGCTGTGGCTTCTGGGAAAGCTGAGGCCAAGTTTTAAGCTGCCTCACTCTGACTGGATTTAAATTATTTCACAATTCTCATGGATCAATCTTTATTCACCTAAGAGTCAATAGCAACTTGCATAACAACAGATAAGATACCCCATTCCTGTAGAAAATGTTATCAATGACCACAGTTACTGTTCCATTGCTGTAACTGATGGAGCATTTATTTACTTGGATCAATAAACATTTTCCTATTTAGTAAAGGAAGTGCTATAGAATTGCCTGCTTATTAATCTCTTTTTTTCAGGCCATTTAGAATAGTGTAATACATTGTTGTTGATTTGATTTATTTTAGAATTTTTACTTTGTGTGTGTGTGTGTGTGTGTGTGTGTGTGTGTGTGTGTGTATTGTATGGTTATATCCAAATGTAATGCAGTTGTTTATGGGGTCCAGAAGAGGATATGAGATACCCTGAGGCTGGGAATATGAATGATTCTGTGTAGCCTAACATGAAGTTTTGAGAACTGAACTTGGGTCCTAAATAAGTGCGGTACGCACTCTTAACAACTGAGCAATTTCTCCAACTCCTGAAGAATTAATTAACTAGTGAAAAGAGGAGCAAGTTAAATATTGTGGCTACCATTTGTTTGGCAATATTGCTATGAGGGACAACACACTGTCAAGTTGAAATTAGAATCCAAGTTAGACTGTTGTTGTCTCCCTTCTTTGGAAGCTCACATGGTATCTTTTGGTACCATGAAAACTAGTTCTCACAGAGATGTCATCAAGGTCAGCTCCAGCTCGGGGGCCTCTGGATCCTCGTTGTGAAGTGCATGGTGTCCTCAGCAATAGCTATTTTCTGTCTTTGGGAGTAACCAAGAGAAACAGCAACAGACTAAATGTTTTGAGAATCTGTTATATAATCCAGGTCAACAACTCAAAAGAGAGCTTCTTATGTTTGCATTGGGGCTTTTGTTAGGTGGTTTTGGCTATTAGAGGGGCATCATTGGCTCAGAGTGACATCTGTCTATCTGTCTATCTATCTATCTGTCTATCTATCTATCTATCTATCTATCTATCTATCTATCTATCTATCTATCTATGTGTTATGTAAATGATGTATATATATTATTAAGACTGTACATGTATATTTATACAATGAATTTATGTATTATAACCAACAGTCTAACACAGCTATAAAGCCTATGAACAACATCAACATCCAGCATGACATAAAAACCCTACAGAATCAGTTACAATTTTCTTAGCAGTAACTAACTGTTCTCTAATTAGACTTAAGATCCATGTACAAGAAGGAGAGCATGTCTGGTATTGGAAACCTAGCTAACTAATCAGTGCTAATGAAATAATGATTATAGGAAGAAAATCTACAACTACTTATTTACTAAATTAGAATAATTCCTAGTAGCAGTCTATAAACATTTCTTCATATATACAAGATAAGTGCAGTTTCCATCACCCCTCAACAAGAAACTTAGCAATAAATGAAAACCACTACAGAAAACAACCAGTTAATAAACTACAAAGCACTCCCACACCTGAGGCTCAGGAAACCTTGAGGAAGAGCAGCTAAAGATTGTAAAAGCCAGAAGATCAGGGATTTTTCTGTAAGCAATGTCTCCCAGTAACATCAGAGGCTACACCCATAAAGTCTCACCATCACGACCACCCAAATGTGACACCAACAAACCCGACAATGTGTATGGGGAAAATTCACAAGGTTTCAAACCCTACACAGTGAAACACACAAGCATTTGGGGAGAGCTGGAAGAAGAAGAGGTGATCCTCCCCAAGGAAGAGCACACCAATAGTTTGTTCAGTACCAGTCAGTCTTGAAAACATACATACAAATATCATTACATATATTCAAAAGTTTATATTTAAGATTTTATGCATATAAAATAAGTATATGCATGCAATAACAACTGATGACAAAATTACCATGAATTTGAAAAAGAATGAGGAGGAGTGTATGTGAGGGTTTGAAGGGAAGATAAGGAAGGGAGAAATATTGAGATTAAAATACAATATCAAAAACGAACAAAAAAGAGTTAGTCCGATTCAAGCATTGTATGGAAGCCTGTGTGTGTGTGTGTGCCCTTTCTTTCTTTCTGTTGCCACCCTAGTAATGTTTCCAGGATCAAGCTGTGCTGGATATGGCATCAGAGGTGTTATGAAGGGACAGTTTTAAGGAAGGGGAATGAGAGTAGAACTGTGTCAGGGAACATCATGTAGATGAGAAACAAGGCAAGCACCAGGGGAAACGACTTTCTGCCTTCTTAACACTTAGTTTAACAGAAGGCTCATCCAAAATTGCCGTTACCTCACTGTGCAGGAAAGCAGCAGTGTCTCTTATGTTCTTCCTTTTATTCTACAAATTATAGGTGAATGCTGACCTGAAAGCTATGCTCTGGTGTAGAATTTAAAAATGTATCACTGGGCAGTTTCTACATTTGTGTACACATGTATAATACTACTCATCGAAAGAAAGGACACAGAAATGGCCGCAAGTGATGGGTTAATATTTAATTTCAAGCCCCAACTTAGGATACAGGTGAGATCTGTGGAACTGAGTGCTGCTGGCCGTCTGGGTGTCTCCTAATTTGCTCCAAATGTAGGCAGGGAATTAATCTTCAGGAAAAAGGTGAGGTGGGGATGTTGGAGGTTTTTAAAACAATTGGCTCCTGAAGATGATCTAGAGACCTGGAGAAAACATGCAGAATTTCAGCAGTTTCTTGGCAGCTTGACACCCACTTGGGTTCACAGCTATAGTCAATCAAACAAACAGTTATTCTTAGCCTCGCTTTAATTACAGAGAGAAGGGGTGTTACTTTATAGCAAATTTGCATCTCTTCGGAAAGCCTTCTATTAGATTATACCAGCAGCAAAGTATCATGCTAGGTAGACAGAAGCCAAATCCCCTGGAACTTATTTACATTGAGTGCTGTGTAGCAGTAGTTCAAATTTAATAATATAGTCATAATGAAACTCATAACCTAAATTTGAAAGCCTTTCAGAAACACTTAGTAAGGTGAAAGTGTAAGTGTCACTCTGATTATAAAGTGTAGGGAGTGAGGTGGCGATTAACATACCTCATAAAAAAATTAAGAGCAAATACAAAGGAGAGCTGCAGTCTACAGGCTGCCTATGGACTCTTTACTGCAGCTCCGGGGCTTGCATGGTCGGGGGCGGACATACTCATTACATAGCCTGCAAAGAAAAGCACTTCTACACGTAATGAGCACATGCAGTGAGTAGATGAATCAGTTATTGGCACAAACTACCACCTCGGCATATGCAGCTGGTTTTATTTATTTTTTCATATTTCTCCAGTCCACCCACTAAAAATTTATTCTTTTTGCCAAGCTGCGCCCCATGCTTGGTTTAGAAGCAAAACACAATAATGAATTTCCGTGTACACACTTAAGACAGCTGAATAGGGCGACTTCTGGTCTCTCTTTGTTTGCACAGTAGTTTTAGAAATCAGGAAACTGAAGGCATGAACATGAACAGGAGAGAAAGGCTGAGACAATGAATTACTGTTGTGCACGTGCTCACATGCCAAGTGTGTGAGGAGGATGAGGAAGCACAGGTTTGAAAAGACGTTTGCTTTTACTCTTCATAGCGCATAGTGCATGGTTGTTTCCTATGTGATTTTTTATATTTAATTTTAAATACTGTGTGTGTGTGTGTGTGTGTGTGTGTGTGTGTGTGTGTGTGTGTGTAGCTGAGTTCAAATTCCCATGGAGTTCAGCAGCATCAGATAATTCTGAAGCTGTAGTTAAAGCAGATTGCAAACTTTCTGGCATGGCAGCTAGGAATCTAATTCAGATCCATTGCAAGAGCTGCAAGGGCTTTTTAACAGCCAACCCATTTATCCAACACCTGCATTCTTTTATGTAGAGTGTTTTCCTTGAATTATCTGTGATAGAGATCCAAGCAACATTTAATCTCTCTCTGTCTCTTCCTCTCTCTCTCTCTCTCTCTCTCTCTCTCTCTCTCTCTCTCTCTCTCTCTCTGTCTGTCTCCGCCCCACGCCCCCCATGTGTGTACCTGTATTCATGTGTGTGACTGTGGTCTAGCATGCACACATATGCAGAGGCCAGAGGCCAATATCAGGTGCTTGCACTCTGTACTTGCTGCATTCTCCAGGCACAGGGCCTGTAGATTCAGTCTTAGCCTCTCACCTCACAGTAGGAACATGGAATTCTAGAAGCTTCTGTGAAGCCTTTGGCTTTTATACAGGTTCTGAGGAGTCATACTCAGTTACTCACATCTGCATGACAAGTGGCTTTTTAAATATTTGGTTTTTTTCTTTTCTTTTTATATTTTTATTTTTATTCTTACTTTAACCCAGTGAGCCATCTTCCCAGCCCTGTTTTCAGTCTTTATTTCTCACTCTTTGGACTGTGGGTTTGTTAAATTGCTGAGGATTTAATTTGTATTTTCCTGAGGCCCTCTGAGCTGGAATGGCCTTGCCTTTGCCCTCAAGCCACTTAACTATAAGCTTGGAGAAAGACTGTGAGACTCTCCTCCTTCTCTGCTCTGTTGTCTTTTTTTGCTTCCTGTGTTTCCAGTGCTTTTTTTTTTTTTGCTGGTTTAAGTTTCAAAGCATATTATATATTCTTCTATTTGTCTTTGGACACCTAATTGTGCTTTTTAATAAGCAGAAATGACTAATTTTCTCATATTCTCACTCATCAAAACCTAGGAATGCTAGCGTGTCCCAGGTTCAGTTAATGAAATGCACATCCGCAGATGTCACCAGTCTGTTTGCCTTTGGAAGATGCACTTGTGAGTATGCAAGCCACCCGCTTCTTTCTTATTGTATTTAGTGGTTAAAACATTTCTCTCTTATGAACAGAAATTATCCATTTATTTTTGTCAAAGTAATGTTTGATCATCATAAATTTCAGTGTCTTAGAGTGCAAATAGTTTAACTCAGGAGACTGAGACTCAGTAACTTGTGTGGGCCTGAGCAGAGGAATATTTCTGGCAGTTGTTTGGGAGTTAATAAAAAAAACTTGACTGACGATACAAGTTTATCTTCCTGCATCGTAGTTATTTAGGGATTTTGCTTGGGTTTTTAGCTCTGCATCTGTTGGTGATTCTTTGTGACTTTCCCAAGGCCCATTATTGGCCTGTACCAAGCCTGTACCACATTAGCTTCATGGGACACTTCAAACTCAAACCTTGACAGGATGCATTTATCGTAAATACTGTAATCTGGCTGTCTTGATGATACGAAAGGACCAGGTGAGGCTGAGCATCCATGACATCCCTGCCCTTTCCTAGGACATCCCTGAAGGACAATAAACCAAGAAATGCTCCTATTGAGGAGAACTAAAAACAGGTACATAGTAGTCATTTATATTTAAGTCTTTGCCTATATATTTGAATATGTATGTTTGCATGTAAGTACACAGCTGTGATAATTAGACACAGAATATATCATCATCATCATCATCATCATCATCATTATCAATTTTATAATTATATCAAGTATTTGCATTACAAGTTCACCATATTTGATTATGTCCATTCCTTGAAATATAAATATGGATAAAATATTCTATTCTACTGTCCCTTTGGTTTTTTATTTTTATTTTATTTTTTTTCTACCTGAGATTCCTGTATCATTTTCTTTCAATAAAGAACCTGGAACATCTGACACCCTTGTAGTAGATGTTCACGCTCACTTTTTGTAAGGTTCTTTCACCTCTCTTGGGGAGTGTTTGAAGCACATATCTTCAAAGTAGTGTTTTACTTGATACTGTTTGTGACAGTCCTTCCTAGCTACTTGATGAAAGCCATCTCTTCAGTGAATAACAGCAGGGCATAAGTTCTTCTCCCTGTGAAGTCTGCATTCCTTTGTGAAGTTACCAAGTCCTCAAAGGACTAATAGCAAATATCAACAGTCCTTCCTCCATAGGCAAGCAGAAAAATGTCAGAAGTGTACTTTTGAAGCCTATGAAATGGTCACTTCTGAACAAAGCCAGAAGACAATGATGCTGAAAACAGGAAGTGAGGAATGGTAGTATCAGGAGAAGACTACTCTAGCTCTTTGCTCCTTCCCTAGACACAGTGTGGTAGACATTCCTTTACTCTCTTCCCTATGCTTGCGGCATCTAACTGCACTAATGCAGAGAAAGCAAGGAACAGAGACCAAAGATAAAAATAAAAGTCCATAAATAAAATAAAAATCAAAGTCCATACTATTATGACTATTAACTTAGTAAGAACGGAAAAGCCTTTTTATACCTATCCATAAGTTTTGGATTTGTGGTTTCATAACTTAGCAGTTTACAAATATAGAGTGCTTAGGTTTGATTGACAGCAAGCATTTTCTCTTTAGTAGCAGTGATTGCTCAGGGGGAACATTAGGATTCAGGACCCCTTTAGAAGATATTCTTCACAAAAAGACAAAGGTTGCTGCATCCAACAAAGCAGGGATATTTTTGCTTCAGAATGATGCTAATGCATATTCTTGGTGTTGAATGTATGTACATAAAGTTAAAATCCTTAAATTGAGGCATTGAACTCGGCCTAGATCTTGAGTGCCTTTGGAACTTTGGGATCTCAAAAAAAATAAGAGTATTCTTAGCATGACATAGAGGCATCCCAAGGTATTTAAATTCAATATCAGCTTAACTTTGTCTCACCTGCCCTGGTTAGGAGGCAGCCCAGTGTCAGTTATTTAATCAAAAATGATAAGCAGCCAACCCTGGAGTGGTTAAAATGATCCCCTTCCAACATCTGCTCCGGCCTCACCAGATCCCTTCAGAATCGCATTATTGATTTTCTGAGTTCTCAATAAGTCTTTGACAAATAAAGTTGCCATGGAAAGACTTCCTTTTAGGTGAGACCACAGACTTGTCTGAGATTAAGAAAACATAAGTCAAAAAGATATGTGATGACAAAATATTGTGTCTTTAATCATACAGCTAAGGAATATGACATCACTATCTCTAGGGGCTAATAATCGTAGTTACAGAGTTCAATATAAATTCATTTCTTTAAATTAAAGGGATCCGTGTTAAATATTTATTTTCTGCTTTGTTCTGTACAGCTACAAATCTCTGTCAGTTTCTAGTAGTCTCGTGCCCATCACCCAGTGGAATTTTGACACA
The DNA here is from genome assembly GCF_982192425.1 of Myodes glareolus. Classification (NCBI taxonomy): domain Eukaryota; kingdom Metazoa; phylum Chordata; class Mammalia; order Rodentia; family Cricetidae; genus Myodes; species Myodes glareolus. The sequence goes on along the minus strand of NC_142039.1, from coordinate 27,691,720 downwards.
TGCAGATAGCGTGATCTTTACACTTAAGAATGTCTCTTTCTCATAATAGTTAGGAAGTTAAATTCAAAGAGGAAGGTCTCTCCTTTTGTACTTAACTCCCAAGAAAACCCAGCGACAAATTGTGTCAGTTAAAAATGAAAATAAAGCAAGTACATAAATCAAGTGAGAACTAGGTGGGAGATCTGCTCTTCCTGTCCTCCGTGCACTACACATAAAACCATTCATTTCCTACAGCAAAAGCATCCTGTTCTAGAGTCAGTCCAGGCTTGTATTTACTTCTAGGGATTTCTAGAAGTAAGAAATGCAGTGGTTACATTTCTTCTTGCACTGAGAGAACACCAAAAGGAGGAACTTAAGAGAGAAGGGATTTATTTTGACTCAAAGTTTCAAGAGATATGGTCCATCATGGCAGGCAAAGTATGGCAGGGGGCCAGGTATGCAAGCTTCTTACTTCATTGTGCTGAATGCTAGGATTATAGGAGTATATTCTAGTACTAACTGATTAATTGACTTGTATTTACATAGTAGTAGCAAGAATTTATTAGGAAATAATAAAGCAACTCAGACAGTGGTGGTACACATCTTTAATCCTATCACTTGAGAGAAAGAGGCAGGAGGATCTCTTTGAGTTCAAGGCCAGCCTGCTCTACTGAGTGAGTTCTAGAACAGTTAGAAGTATGCAGAGAAACTCTGTTTCAAAAAACAAAAACAAACAAACAGAAAAGAAAATAATAAAGCTACATTTTGTCAATATTTTTGTATATTATGTTGGTGTGTGTGTGTTTGCTGAGTAGATACATGTTGTAAGTCCATAAACACACAACTAGAAGCCAGAGAATGATAATGAGGGTCTTCTTCTGCTGTCACTGTCTTTGTTATTTTTGAGTCAGACTTTGAACCTGAAATTCACAGTTTTGGCTAGGCTAGCTTGCCCATCAATTCTCAGACAGTATCCACCTACCACTACTGGGGTTACAGGAACACATTGACATGAGTGGGTTTGACATATGTGTGGGGATCTGAACTCAGATCCTCTTGTTTATACAGCAAGCACTTTTACCCACTGAGCCATTTCTCCAGACATTTGTGTATTATACTACATAATAATATCAAGTACCTGATTGCATTATGTTGCATGAATTATAGTAAGCAATTAGAGGGTATTAAATAAAACCAAATCATGTAGGTCAATGGTAGTGGGAATTGGGGAACATTTTATTTTCTTCTCCTAATTAACTGTCACTGTAATAATTTGAGAGGGCCTGACCTGGTATAAACATGTGTCCCATATCTCCTACTTGCTGATTCACATATACAAACTTCTGATGGTTGCCTAGGGACTTCACCCATATTATATCTCTAGTACAAAGCTGAGGGAACAGTATCTTTATGTCCCAGAGTACAGATATATAAGGCAATGATAATTAAAGAATTCCCAGGGATGGATAAAGGATGTTAACTCATGGAATCCTTTTTCAGGACACATATATCTACACATATATCTACTGGTAGGTGAAAACCAGTGTGTGTGTGTGTGTGTGTGTGTGTGTGTGTGTGTGTGTGTGTGTGCGCGCGCGCGCGCGCACGCGTGTGTGTGTGTGTGCGTGTGTATGTGGATGTGTATGTAAGTATGTGTGTAATCCCTCTGGATAAGTTAACTTTTGTGTAGATCTAACAACAACAGGAAATGGTTTTGTGTTTCTTCTATGCTAGTCTCAAGCACAGGATCTCCAAATCATCCAAAGTATTAACTTCTGAATCTTTTCAAAATTGATTTGCTGCTGTGATTTTTGAACTTTTCACTAATTTGTACTGTGCACAAACTTCTTGTATTTAGGACCCACACTTCTAAGTTATATAAAAACATATTTGCTAGCCTTTTAAGCACAATTTTTGTTGCTAAATCACCTTCATTTTACCAAATTACTGTAAGTATTGACTATATATAATGATGGTTGTTGAATATTCATCCATGAGTTGCATTATGTGATTTCAATTACTCATCTCAATAACAACTCAAATCTCTTCTGAGTTCTTACTCCATTGTTAAATCAGTCCTTCTATTTCAAAGAGTTTATTTGTTATTGTTAGAAACAAGTGAGTGCCAAAGGTACTATTTTTCATGCTTAAAGCAATTTCACATCCACTTGTAGCTCTGTTTGTGAAGTTTAATTAATTCTTTAATCCCCCAGCCTCCTTTGTTTCACGAGCTAATTCCTTGAACGATTTTAAATGGGTATGAATACACTCTGCCTTGTTGACATGCTTAAGTGCCTCTCGTAAGCTGCCTTACATACGACTGACAAATTGAGAACATTATTAGAGTAGAAAAAGTAAATAATAATACTCTTCCTGGGAAAGTCACATGCATTTTAATATGGTTCAGAAACGTTCACTGATCTTATTAATTTATTTATTCATTTTTTTTTAACAAAATGAGGGCAGGGAAAAGAAAAGACAGTTTTTGTTTGATTGTTTTTAAACAACATCATACCATGTAGCCCAAACTGACTTCAACTCATGGTCTTCTTCCTTTAGCCTCACAAATGCTAGAATCACAGGCAACTTCCAGCATACCTGGCAGTGTTTTATTTTTATAATTCATTAAATGGGGATTTTTTTTCAAAAGTTACCTTTTCCCAGGTTTATATTTGATCATAGATAAGCCTCACACACCTTACATTTACTATAAATGATGGCAGTCACAATACGTTGTCCACTGATAAGATAGGGTCTAGTGGCACATTGGTGAGTATAGTGAACAGTAAGAATTCCAGTTGTTCTAACAGGATAGTTCAGTTTAGATCCCAGAGTCGAGATGTAAATGTGCCATATGCAGTCTCTGTGAACAGCCATTATTGCTGTGTCCTCCTATATGTGAACCCAAGTTACATAGTTGACCTTTGCAACCCTATTGTCTACTGATGTCATAGAAATCCCGCGACCACAGCTCTTACAAACCCATCTTTATTCTGAGCACACTGTCACACAGTGTGACTAATCTCCTACATTAAGCGCTTCCTTAAAAGATGACCTTCATCAAATGTTGCTTTTCATACCCCTCTTTCTTGCAAATGCTATCACTCAACACATACCATTTCTATGTTGAAAATACATAATTTTCTGTAATTATTTATTCTCCTTTTGCCAAATCAGGAATAAGCTGATGAAAATTTTATAACTATTTGAAAACAGTGAAACTTTTCCTGTAAATCTAGCCCTTGAGGGGAAGAGGCAGAAAGATTACTCGTGTGTTTGAAACCAGCCTGGGCTCCAAAACAAGTTACAGACTGGCCTTGGCTACGGAGTGAGAGCCTGTCCCTGACAGATAAAAGAACAAGCAAACAAATTAATACATAAATATGTGAATAAAGTAGTAAAATTGGTTACATTGAATTATTCCTTTTGTACATCTATTTTTGTTTCTACTGACTGTTTAGACCTTTTTTTCTAGAATTTATAATTGTTGATCACCATTTTTGGGCTAGCCACTGTGCTAAAAGAGTAGAAACTTTACTTCTAGAACTAGTCATAGAAGGGCGTGGTGGATATTGAAGTCACAGTGTGTTTTCAAGGTATACATTGATCCAGTTTTCTTTTTTTTATATTCAGTCTCTAGGACTTTTTAAATGAAATATGAACCATTATATATCATTATTTAAAATGTCAGTCAAGAATTTATGGAACACTTGTACTTTTTTTTCTTTGATTTGTGTGGAGGATGGGGTTACGGAAAAGGAGCCGTGATATGGACCATAATTACATCAGGAAAGAGTAGAGATCCTCAGACAACTTTCTCTGTAACAGCTAATTCAGGAAATGGTAGATGCTTATTGTAATTAATAAAATGTAAAATATTACCTTCATTATTTTTGTTTCAATTTGACTCCCAGTTGCCAGGTGCCTTTTGAATTATGTGGAACTTTTTGTTGGGAAAAAGGTCTCCACGAGTGAGTGGTCTGTGAGGTTATACTAATCCCTGACTCTAATGTGGCTAAATACAATTGAAGAGCTCTGCTAACCAGGAATGGAACCATTTCCACCACCTGGATGAGGCTGCTTATAAAACTCTACACATTTTTTAAGCCATTTATTCCTTCCACTGTTTATTTCAAACATTTGGTTACAACATTGCTATCGGCCATAAATACATTTATAGATTCAATTTTAACCAACGATAAACTCACTGGGATGTTCAGAAGGAAAAAGGTCACAAATACATTTAGGAATTTTAAAAGTTTAGCTATGGGTAAAAGAAAAGCATAGGCTTCGTGTCCTTAAATTAAATATTTAACTTAATTTCACAATATTCACTTTCCATTCTGATTGTGTTTTACATCAACCAATATATATATAGTGTATCTCAAAACATTTAACCCAAGCTACTTTCCAAGTGTAGTGCTTCTCAGTTTGAAAATCCAACAGTCAAATGGCAGAGACATATGAAGAGGTTTAAACAGAAAAATTCAGAGATACTTTGATTTTCATTTCCCTGATGACTAAGGATGTTGAGCAATTTGTTAAGTGTCTTTTGGTCATTTGAGATTCTTCTGTTGAGCAGTCTCTGTTTAGATTTGTACCTATATTTAAATTGGATTATTTGGTATTTTGATGTCTAGTTTCTTGAGTTCTTTCTATATTTTGGAAATCAGTCTGCTTTCTGATGTGGGGTTAAGTTGGCTACTGTTTTGTCTTATTGACTATGTGCTTTGTCTTAAAGAAGCTTATTAGTTTCAGGAGGTCGCATTTCTTTATTGTTGCTCTCAGTGTCTGTGCTCCTGGTGTTACGTTTACATAAAGGAAAGGATAACCAGTCTATAGTCCATGGCCCCATAGAGCTAGGTAGCGAGGAGAAATGTAAGAGAGACATATAGGGATCCCTATTGGAAAGGGAAATAGACAAGATCTAAAAGAATTCGGAATATGGGATGGAGGAGGAGAGGGAACAAAGGAAGGGGGAGGAGAGAAGGGAAGTGGGGAGGAGAACATAATGGAACAGGATGGCTGAGGTGGGGGAAGGACAGAGAGGGAGAGCAAGGAAAGAGATATCTTGATTGAGGTAGCCTTTATGGGGCTAGCAAGAAACCTAGCACTAGGGAAATTCCCAGGAATCCACAAGGAAGATCCCAGCTAAGACCCTAAGCAACAGTGGAAAGGGTACCTGAACTGGCCCTTCCCCTGTAATCAGATTGATAACTGCCTTAACTGTCATCACAGAAACTTCATTCCACAACTGATGGAAGCAGATGTGGAGATCCATAGCTAGAACTGGGCCAAGCTCCCAGAGTCCAGTCGAAGAGAGGGAGGAGCGATAATATTTGCAAAGGGGTAGAGACCATGATGGAGACCCAAACAGAAACAGCTGACCTGAGCTAGTGGGAGCTCACTGACTTCAGACTAACAATGGGGAGCCTGCATAGGCCCAAACTAGATCCTCTAAATGTGGTTGTGTGGCTGGGTTGGTCTATAAGGCTACAGGCAATGGGACCAGAATTTATCCCTAGTACTTGAAGTGGCTTTTTGAAGTCTATTCTCTTTGGAAGAATACCTTGCTCAGCCTAAGTATAGGGGAGAGGGCTTTGGTCCTGCCTCAAAGTACTATGTCAGACTTTGTTGACTCCCCATGGGAAGCCTTACTTTCTCAGAGCAGAGGATGAGGGTGGGGTGGGTAGAAGGTGGGGGGAATGTAGGAGGGGAGGGGGAGGAAACTGGGATTGGTATGCAAAATGAGAAAAGGTTGTTTTAAAACATAAACATTTCTTTAAAAATGGAAAATTCTGGTTCACAGGAAATTTCTAAAATTAAATATAATTGTAGTTACAACTCTGAATTTATATAATTTTCAGACTATAGACTATTTTCCATATTTTGCCCATAACCAGCACCTAGAGTGACCTGTTTATAGGTTTGTACATTTAACTGTTTAAGCTGTCTATCAACCTAGTAATATAGTTACATTTTCATGCACTAATTTAAACTATGGCTTTAGCAGTTAAGTTCTATCAAAGGAGTCCAATTGATAAGGGTTTTGAGAGTTGAAACCCCTAGAGCAGGCAATGAGGATGCTCACCTTTCACCTGGTCCTCAGAACTGTAGTTACTATATCTGATGAGATACTGGCTCTAGATTTCATGCTTCTCATTAGCACAGAATCAGAAACACTGGAGAATGGGTTCCAGAAGCTAGGACATCACGACCTTAACCTCTCAAGTTCTCCCTACTCAACAACTTTGAGCTTAGTGATTTAGCCTGACATTTGTGGTTCTCCATCCTGCATGGAATTTCACTTGCAGGGTTATAAACTCATTATCAGCTGTCCCTACTTCTTAGTACTTTACCAACTGAAGATTATTTTGTCCTTGGATTACATGATCGCATTTCAATAAAAGCTATACCCACAAAATTTGTTTGCAAAAGGTCTATTTTAGAGGTAGCTTTAACTAATATACATATATTGCTTGCTTAAAGACTCTTTTAGTTAAACATTATATTTAGTTTTATACTTATATATATAAATACACACACACACACATATATATATATATAATTCTTATGTCCTTGTGTTCATTAGTAGACTAATATGTATTTTCTATAAGTTTATTCTATATATTCTCTTAAGTCAATATCACAAGAACTTAGAAATTTATCATTGCTTCTTAATTCCCTTCATTGTGACTTCATCTCCCTGGAACTGACTATTACAGATGCATTGCCGACTACCGGAAATAATGCCTTCTATTTCAATCACTTGACAGAAGAGACATTGTAAAGTCTGTCTCTTCTGAGTATGATCTCATCAAAATAGCTACTAGGACTTTAATTGAACATTTTTGGAGGGACATGATCCAGTTCAACTTGTGAAGAACTATAAACTGGAAAAAAAAATAGAACAATGTCTTTACACAATGCCCCCTAAGTAGGACTTCCAGAGTACCACTGGCAATATAAGTTTCAGACAATATTTTCATAGTACTTGAGTGGTACATCTGTTCAATTCTACTCTATATACTGACAGATATTTCAAAAGTAGCTTATTCATGAATCTTCTGAAGAAAACCTAGTATACAAGTTTAAGTGGGACTGCATTTCAAATTCTGGACAGCAACTTTGTTACAGGAATCTGTAATAGTAAATGTAATTTGCCGTATGTAAGGCACTTTGGATTATTATTTTAATTTTCATAATCTACAAGCAATGCTTTCATTCAGTTCATGTTAGATTTTTTATAAATTCAGGATGAAAACTATAAAAATTCACTAACTACTTCCTCTTATTGCTTTTCATTTCCTTCTCCATATTTCTCATTCTTCTCTCCTTTTTCTCATCCTTTCTCCTCCTTTGATTAATCCATTGGACACTGATAATATTATTATACAAATTATATCATAGGTACTTTTAAGCAATGGTTCAGAATTCTCATATGGAAGCATTCCTCATTAATACTTAGAAATCAGAATGCAGCAGAAGCCATTTCCAATGTTCTGCAGAAAAATAACTTGAAGATTTAGGACAAAATTACAAGTGAGTACAAGTTATTGGAATTATTCAGTTAAGTTTTCTTCAGTGTAGCAAATGAAAGTATTTGCTTTCATGATGAATATCTGTTAACAGAGTCTATTAATATCTGTAGTATTCTTAGATAGTTAAGGAAAAGCATTGGAGCTAGTTGGAGAGTTTAGCCGGTTAAGTGCTTGTCATGTAAGTATGAAGACTTGCATTTGATTTCTTGAATTCCCATATACAAGGAAGAAGAAAAAGAAAAGTCAGACAAGGTGGCAAGTGCTTGAAATCCCAGCTTTGCTGAGGCAGAGACAGTTGGACCTTTGAGTGTTGCTGGGCAGCCAACCTAAATGAATCAGCAAGCCCCAGACAAACCTTATTTGCAAAACACAAAATCGATAGCAACTGAAGAATAACACCTCCTATTCTCTTTTGGCATCTCCAAGCATATGCACATGCTTACATGCATATTTGAGCACACATGAGTCATATACACAAATCCAGAAAGAAAACATGATTTATTTATTAAATAAGAGTGATCTTCTGTCTGACAAACACATTCTTCAATTAACAACTTTTACTCTAAATCAATATTAACACTATACTCATATATATAAAATATAACCCCATTATCTAAGAGTTTAGCTTTCTAATGTTTATTAATTTTTTTCCTGTCTTGAGTAAATTCTCTAGTAAATGTTAGTCCTTAAGTCATTTATCCGGATTCTTCACAATACTGACATAAACATTTAATTTTTTTGACATGAATAACAAACACTTTCTTCTGTTCAAATGAGCTAAAGGGATTATTTTTTATGAGATTGGCCTATAAATTATATTGGGTTTTGTGCTTATGACCAAGTAAGGGTGGTTCTTAGAAAGTACAGAAGTTTCTATTTGTTGTGAATTTGTGCTGGGTCTGATGTAGAAGAGTACCATATTGTAACACAATAGCTAGAACCTAAAGAGTCAAGGCTTGTACTAAATGATAGCTGATGTATTAGGAGATGATGAGTTTTAATAAGTTTCACAATCTTCATGTCTTGGTTTCTTCTTGGAAATTATGCACCTGTGTGTGAGTAAGTTGAGAGCTGCTGTTTCTTGTCTGTCTCTTTGTGTGTATATAAGGGAAAGAGGTAAATAAATATAGACAGATGATAGATGGTTCAGTAAGGATTTCATAGATCACTTAAATCAGTACGATAAAATTTTTATTCATCATTTTTACAACTATTTAATATTAGAAGGCAGCAGAGAAGTGCTATTTCAGTTTCAAGATTTCTAGATGTCTTAGTTGGTAAAGAATTAATAAATTTGTTGAAACAAAAGGAACTTGAAATATTAGATATGCTTTCTGGATGACCAATTCTTTAATTATGAATGGTTATGTTCTTAATTATATTATATAGATTTTATTCCTTAATATCAAACATTGCAGAAGACAGTGATTAGGATTATTAAAAAATTATTACGGTTCGGTTTTATTTTACACTGCAATTCTTAATTTGTATGAAATAAATCAGGAATGCCAGAGATAAGAGCAAACTATGTATCCTAATTGGGTTATTGAGAAAAGACCCAAAAGAAAATTCTAATCTATTCTATTATTTAAAAAGGCTTTGTTTACTACTACAGGAAAAGTCCAGCTAAATAAAATGAAAATGATAACCAAAATGGTTATTTTAAATGAGTTTTTAAAAATACCTTTCTGGTAGAAATAGATGGAGGGGTCACTTATAGTGGCACTGGGATTTATCACTACTGTATGTACTGGCTTTTTGGAATCCTATTCTCTTTGGATGTATAACTTGCTCAGCCTAGATGTAGTAAAGAGGGCCTTGGACCTTCCACAAAGCAAAGTGTCTTACCCTCTCTTAAGATTAGAGGGGGAAGGTGGGGTGGGAGGGTGTGTGGAAGGAATGGGAGGAAGGGAGAGAGTGGGAATTTGGGTTGGTATTTTTTAAAATAAATCTAATAAAAAATAAAAAGCAAAGTAAAAAGAAGCAATCCAATCACATATAATTGTTAAGTTTATAACCCTTGACCATTATTTACAATGAAAAGCCTGTGATTCAGTAGCAGGAAAGTTTTCATGTCACAAGCCCAGGTTTTGAGCATAGCACATTGTTCCAGTCTGTTGGTGGCAGCAAAAGACTCTAGATGTTCAGAAGAGATCAAAAGTTTGAAAAGCCATGGCAAAGTGTCATGCAACTGAAATGACCCAATAAAATCCGAGTATGAGTCAGGAAAGGAGTTGCCATTCTTCTCAAAAGATAAGGATAGAGCTGGGGTAGGCATGACATGCGGCCTATGTCATGCTTCATAAAAATCCCTGGCTATTGCTAGTAAGTGGATGCCTACTGAAATAAAGGAAGTAAGATGGGACAAAAATGTAGATGTTTAATACCATAGCAATGTGAGCTTAGTAATTTAAAATTGTTCCATTGATTTATACTTTCTTTCTTCTGATGACATCTCAGTTCTAAGTGACCATGTTATGTTCTGCATATTAGAGGATTTTAACACTTCCCAGAGTGATGCACTCTATGTGGTCTCAGTATGTAATCATTTGTTAGCCAGCAGGTAGATAGATAATAGATACATAAAACTGTGCTCACAGATAATAATCAGAATATAATTAGACCCATGTTTATAGAAATCTCTATGAACATGGTTCTTCTAAATACCCAACTTAACATTTGAGAAAACAGACAAAATGAACAGTGTCTCCTATTTTTTTTGTTTCTTTTCATGTGATTCCAACAAAGATAATTGCAAAAAAACCAAAGCAATATTTTTGTTTATAGAAATATTTGTATCCTTTGCACCTGCTTCTGAGACCAAGTAGTACACTCAGTGAACAGTTCTTTAAGAACACTTCATACAAATAACAAGTGTTTCAAGGTTGTGTCCTACACTGTGTTTCCCTCTTGTGTCATTTATAACAACTGCGGTCTCTGACATTTAGTTAATTAAATCTGCCCACAGTGTCTGACTCGGTTGTGTAATTCTTCTAAGAATGTGATTTTTAAAGTTGGCAAGAAGAATGGCTGACCTTAATGAGTCAGTTAGCCACAGCAGCATGCTGTTCAAAAGACAGGAAAAGATTAGACGGCTTGAGTTCTGTGTGACCATAAAGTTCCTCAATATAGTATGGGCATGGGCTACCTGTGATCTGCCGTGGCTTCAGAAACAGAATTGTAATAGAAATCAAATGACTGCAGTTTTAATTTTTCCCCATGCTAAACAGGCATGCGCGCGTGCACACACACACACACTCATTAATTTTATCTCATCATATTTTTTCAGAATCATTTTTGTATGATGTTATACTTTTATTCCATTGCTGTACCAAATACTACAACCAAAACCAACTTAGAGGAGAAAGTGCTTTATTTCATCTTGTGGGTTATACTCCATCATTGAGAAAAGTCAGGGATGGTAGGGACTCAAGCAAGGCAAGACTGATTATCTGTTATCTCTGACCAGCCACAGAAGTACAGCAGCAGTCATGATAGATGCTGCTTACTAGCTGATTTTCAGATAGGAATATATTCAGATAGTTTTCTTATATAGTCAAAGACCACCTATCGATGGAATGGTGCCCATAATATGAACTAATAATCAAGACAATCTTCCACAGGCATGCCCTCGGGAAAGTCTGATCTGAGAAACCCTGTAGTTGTAATTTCTTCTTTAGGTGTCTCCAAGTGCTGTCAAGTTAAATGTTATTGGTGACCAGAACAAAGGACTTTAAAAATGTATTTATTTTAATATGTGAGATTATAACATAATTGCATCATTTTCCCCTTCCCTTCAAACCTTCAAATCTTCCCATATATTCTTCCTTGATTGTTTTCAAATTTATGTCTTCTTTTTTCATTAACGTTGTTACACGCACACACACATTCTCTCTCTCTCTCTCTCTCTCTCTCTCTCTCTCTCTCTCAGATACATAAATACAGCTTGCTCAGTCTGTATTATGTAATTCATATGTATATTTTATTATGATTACTTGGATGATTTTCTTTGTCTCATGTATTCAGCAAAACTGAAGTTTGTGTAACTCAGCCAATGTCTAGTATTTTAATATTACTGTCAAGATTCTACTCACATTATTCTTTGCTAATAGAAACATGCTTTTGTGATGTAAACTTGGGTTTTGGAGCATCAACCAGGGTTTCTATGATGATAAAACACCAGTCTTATGAGTTCCACTTTGTTTTGTATTCACATGAACATATGGTGTAGAGGTTTAAGTTGTTAGTTGGCATTCAGAATTTATAGACTGTTTATTTTGTGATATTTGGAAAGTACAGTGCATTACCAAGGTGAATTTGTGTTATGTATTCACTGCTAGTATGGCATCAATATTAACAGCTTTAGTAGCTCTACACATAATGTTGTGTATAGAAATTTTATAATTGCCTTTTAATAACTGCATTTTGAGGAATGGAATACACTGAGCACTAAAAGGAAGAAATGAGAAAACATTTCTGAAGAAAAAGCTCATATGAACATCTAAGGAATTTGATTTTATTTTAGTAGTCATTCCTGCACTGGCCTGTTATCACAGTCATTTTGAGCCGTCTTTGAAAATTAGAGTTGTTAAGTGTGGTTCTTCTTGTTCAAGAGAGAAATAAACATGCATCAAGATGATTATTTGCTTTTCCAAGGCAAAACCTACCCTGAATTCATTTTCTAGTGTTGTAAACTATTAAGAGAGCCGTGATGATTGATGTTTTATTCTATGGAAAGAATCACCACTTGGTTATCATATTCTAAATGAATGATACCTGCACTTTGGTGAGTTACTTTAAAAGTTTTAGGTGACCAATTTTGATGACTGGCAGTATATAAATGCCTGAATTTCTCTATCTTTACAGTAATTGAAGCAGGAGTGCCTAACACAAAGAACTAAGTAACTCTGAGTATTGATCCAAGAATGAAGGAAAAAGGGCAGACATCTAGAGGTCAGATCAAACATGAATAAGAGGTAATGTATGAACCGTGTATCCTCTTTCTTGGCACTATTTTCTTTTTGTATCTTGGAAGGTGGATCTAAGACCTTATACATGATGGCAAAAGCTTCACACTGGTGAGATGTCTCTACTACTTTTATTTTTCCTGCATATTTATATATTCTTTATGAACCTCACAATCTAATCAACAAGATATGATCAGTTACACACTCAGTTTCTCCTTACAGATACCCAAAGATGACTTCAACCCTTCATCTCCACCCTTTACCAATTTCATGCCCTCCATTTCTTTTATTTACTTTTTAGTAATTGAATAAGTCCAATTAGCATTGCCCATATTGATACAGGGTCTCAGTGAGTTATTCAATTTGGCCTTGAATCACTTTGTGACCCACCCTGACCTTGAATTGTACTCTTCTTTCCTCAACTTCTAGGCTTGAGCTATGTTGTCTGGTTTACATTGTTAATTTCAACCAATAGAGTTAAGTCTTGATCTTCCTGGAGAATAAGAACAAAGGAATTTTGTGTAATGCCAATATTGAAGCAAGAATCTTATCTGAAGTGAAAAGAATTAAGTTAATAAAACTACTATACTGGTTTTAAACAGTAAGACAAAATAAAATGATGCAATTAATCACTTCTGTATACAACAACACTTAAAACATTCCAGTTAAATCATGGCAAATAAGAGAAGCCATAGCTGTGCTGATAGAAGTGATACTGTCTACAACAAAGACAAATCTCAGAGTATTGGTTTGAAAAATAATGTAAAAGTCTGCACAGAGGACAATATAATCAGCACAGAAAAAAACTGCAGTGTAGATGAGGTTCTAGTACCATAGAGGACCAAGGAAATGGTGGGAGTCCTTAATAAACATGGCATCAGTGTGAAGTTTGGCACAATTCTCTGGCATTACCATTCCAGGGGAGCCTTGAAGTTGTTAAAGCCAAATGGAATAAAACAGAAAGGGCTCATGTTTACTGGTTTTGACAGAAACTTTACAGGCGGTCACATGGGATATCAGCATATGTGTTAGTAACAGTGATGAGCCTAGGACATTGAAAATGTGGGTGACCTTCAACCCCCTTACTGTGGGATGGGAGTTGGTAATTCTCAGTGAACAGCCTAGAACACCCTGAATGGGGGACGGAGAACTTAAGTAGACCTTGCCCTTCTCAAAAGGGCTCACAGCACAGTGCTCTGGTGCATGGAAAAGGTGCTATAAGATGCAGAAAGCTCAGTCTCTGTTTCCTTAGATGAACCGAGTTGTACTTAAAGAAAAATACACTGGGGCTTGAGAGACAGCTCAGTGGTTAAGAGACCTCTGGTTAAGTGGTTAAGGACCTCTGGGTCCTGAGTTCAATTCCCAGCAACCACATGGTGGCTCACAACCATCTGTAATGAGATCTGGTACCATCTTTTGGTGTTCAGGGTTACATGCAGGCAGAACACAGTATATAATAATAATAATAATAATAATAATAATAATAATAATAATAGTAATAAATGCAATCAAATAAACAGTAATTTAAAAAAGAAAAGAAAAATGTGCTGAGTGAAGTGGAAAAAAATCTAGTGGACCCTCAGGGAAGGATGGACATCTTACAAATCTGTCAGTCTGTCTTTTTAATAATCACAGTAGCATGATTGCTCTCTTCAACAAAAGGAAAGGATAAGAGCAGTGGAAAGAAGGACTGTAGTTCTACATTTGTGACCACTTAGTCTTCATCACTCCTGTGGAGAAACAAGGATGTCGTTGTCTGCACAGATCAGGGAGAGGAGAGATGTGCACATCAGAGAGCACACACAACTAGAACTGTTTTCTGGAAAATAAAAATGATTAGAAAGTACTCAGAAGCAGAAGAGGGAAACAAGGATAAAAAGAAAAAAATAGCAGTGTATTTGTGAAGAAATCTGTCCTTTGACAGGTTTAAAAAAATCGATATAAGGGAGATACATTTGAAAAAAAAGGCCATTAAAACCTGCCCAGTTTAAGAGAGATAAAAGGAATGTGTACATCAAGGTTTAGTTTTAAAGGGATTTTTTTTCCTACTTTTGATATGATGTACTTTATCAATGTTGATCTGAGAGTTACTAGACATTCTCAAACATTAAGGAGAAGGATTTGAACACATGATAATTACTATTTATTGTGGAATTAAGAGTAACTACTGGTGCTGGGCATTGTGGCACATGTCTAGACTCTCAGAACATAAGGCTCTGAAATAGAAGGCTGGTAATCAGAGACCAATCTGAGCTACACGGTTAGTTCCCCTCAGCCTGTGCTACAGATAGAGACCATGGTTAGAAAATAATAAATGATAACATTTTGTAAAAGACACCCAAATCAGCAATAGATTATAAAGTGGACCATCCTTATCTGTGGATGTCATCCTGTGTGATCTCAAGCTTCTGTTTTCTAAAATATTTTTTATTATCCCAAGTAGTTTTTGGAGCTACTCTGTTGCTATTCCTCTGGAATTAGAACTATCCCTAGGAGATTAGTGCCAGTTAGTCCTTTATCTCCATAAGCTCATTTATCTAAATCTCATTGGACCCTGATTCCTAAATCATTGTTCCATGCTTCATATTTGGAATTGCTCAACGTGCTTTTCACATGGTCTGTGTACACACTCCTGAGATGGAAGTGAAGTTGATCCACTAAATGTGTTCTCTGGTTAAGTTCTTCCTGACCTTCACCTGCTTTAAATACATAGTCAATTAGGTGTCTTTTAAAATGCTTTTTAAAAAATGAGATCATACTTAAAATCTTTGTAACAGTGATTTCATAAGAAAAAGAATCCATGCCCATCATATCAGAAGAGTTGGCTTTTCATGGAGGAGTTTGGATAATTAAATTCTTATCAAGTTTACTTAGGAATATGTATAGCTCCATTAAAAACAATAAATAAAATAAAAATTTAAAGAAGCCAAAGTGGGGGAGCTAACTTAGATCAGTGATATAGTTTTAATGAGTTCTTCCTTGAGGAGTCAATTTGATCTATTTTGGAGTTCACACTACCAACTTAGAGAAACAAGGACCTATAGCTGTATTTTAGATGCCTTGTACAGCAGGCAAGAAGCGTTTCTATGATGGTGACTGTTGTCAATGTGTCAGAATCTAGATTCTTCTTGGGGGTAGGACTCTAGTACTAACTTGGTTAAGTTAATTGATGAGGGGAGATCCACTCTGCCTTAGGACAGGACTGTGTTATAAAATGGGGAAACGAAGCTGACAGATAACAAGAAATCACTGGTTTCTGTTTCTCACCCTATTTATTTCATTGCCATAATGAATTTGCCCTGACTTGGTATCCAGAATGAAATCTTTCTGCCTAAGTTGCTGTCATCACGGTTTTTTGCACAACAATAAAGACTCCACATCACTATTAGATAGACAACAAAATTCAGCTAAACACACTAAACAACCAAATTCTGTTATACACTTTAAACAGTGTGGACTTCAATTCTTTTATGCCTGGGGAAATTAACCTTACCAAAAATCTTCCAACATGCAATTTCATCGTTTTCAGTAATTATCAGGTAAAGAAAACAAGTCCTTGATGAGCAAAGAATTAATCTAAGACTTTATTTTGGGATAGATCTGATTCTACTTGGAATAAAATAACAGATGGTTTCCAGAGTGCGTGAATGGTATCGAGTGACAATCCCTCGTGTCATTTGCCAATTGCAGGAAACATGCTACACCACACCTGTGTATAGCTCAGCATTGTAAAATGTCAGAATTATTTCTGACCTCAGGGACTATTGAACTATGTCTTCTTTTATATACAAAGACTGGATTACAATAGCAACGTTAATGCTGTTGGACCATTTTAATGCAACGTTTCTTATTTTCCACTACGTTTATTAAATCTTTAATTCAGTCATTAAAGTAATTATATGATGCACATATTATATGTATTTTATAAATGAAAAGGAGAGATCAAGCAGTTAAATAACTTACTGAGCTTATAGGTTTGGAAGGAGTCAGAGAAAGAATATAGAGACTCAAGAAGGTGCTGCTATGAATGCCACCTGTTGCCTTTTTCAGATCACTACTCAGAAAAGCAGAACTAGTTGTATGTGGTCCAATGCTTTTGTTTTTTAACTGATGACATGAAAAGTAACTTCCTCTGCTTCAGACATGTCTACTTCAGTGCCAATAATTCGTCTTTACCCAAGTTCTGAATATTCTATTACTAAATATTTGAAACTACTCAACTCAGGTCCTGCGTTCATTTACATAGTTATTAGATCTGATGCCCCAAATTTTACTGTTTCTAGTTATTTCTGTCAACATGTCTATATTTTCGTATGACTCCGGCTTATCCTCAAGGACATCAGAGCCACCAGGAAAGGAACTATGCCTTAACTTTTCTCTTGCTTTCTCCATTTTATCTTTTATTTCCTTGGTTTTATAGATGAAGCTCTGGCTGATTTTCTAGAATCTGTGGGTCAAATTACTATTTTGAAAAGGTTTTCAAAAAAGAAAAGAGAGCATTTTTTACAAGACCCATATCTGTTCAAAAAAATCCACTTCCACTATAATCACTTCTTCTAAGGTTCTTAATGACCACACATCAGCAAAGCTATAGGGAGTTATTAAAACAGTACCATGAATAATCCCCAAAGACCTTTCCGTTTCCGGAGAGAAGGTGAGAGTACCAGATAATATAATTTAATACATCTCTCCTATTAGCTGGCTCAGTCAGAAGCCATCCCATTTGGTGTGCAATCGCTTCTTTAATCACACTTGGGAGGAAAACCATACAGAGCTGACTCAGTGTCACGCAATCTTATTATCCTGCCTAAACTGTCATGGGTCAAATTTGTTAGAGAGATAACAGGTAAGCAATTCTCATTGTGGGGTGGATCAAACTGAGAGAGAAATACCATTTGAGTTTGAGGTGGTCATGAAATGGAACGAAAAGAAATAATTGCCATTCTATCTACCTACATTGAAGTATCTTAATTTCTACAAAGAAAAGTCCTATCTCTACTGACGAAGCATTATTTACGGTTACATGAAAGCAGAGGTTGTCTTCTTTTGTGTTTTGTTTTCATCAAGAAAAGATGCAGTTGGTCTGCATGTTAATTTATATTGCACAAGAGTTTTGTATTTTAAAAAGGATTACCCACATTTACAATCCTGATGGATATTTTTGCTTTTGTTTGTATTCTTTTAAAATTTATCTTTCTATAATTCTGATTGCTTTGAAGCAAAGATGCAAAGTTTCATGTAATTAGAATGGGAGAAGGGGTGAGAAAATAAAACAGGGAACACTGTTGTTTATGAATTTCTGTAACATGTATCAGAGATCTCAAATGACATATACTGTTATAGTGATTGACACAAGTATGTTGATGCTTTCTTAGCATAGATTAATTCTACTTACATATAATTTTTTAAAAATCCCAGTGAGATAACACATTTAGGTAACAGGAAGACTAACATTGCATATATCCTCTAATCAGAGACTATTGGCTCCAAATCTTCATACATAAGTACATATTCTGGAGTAACTGCAGAAACCATGAAATTAGTAGGAGCCATTGTCAGAGTGGCAATGTTGAGAAACAATAAAGAATGGAAAACAGGGTACAAGTAACCTGACTGGGCAAATGCAAAAAGATGGGGGTACTAGTTAGGGCAAGAAGGAAGACAAATACAGAATAAAGTGAAAGAAAGGTAAATTATCGGTCTCCGTCTCTATCTCCATCCACGTCGGATGAAGGTTCCCTCTGACCCTGCCTTCCTTGCTCACGCTCTCCCTCCATCGGCTTCTCATTTGGACCTAGGGAGTTAAGTCCAGTGTTCCATTGTGAGTCTCCGTCTCTATCTCCATCCATCGCCAGATGAAGGTTCTATGGTGATATGCAAAATATTCATCAGTATGATTATGGGCCAAGGCCAGTTCAGGCACCCTCTCCTTCGCTGCCCAGGGAACAATCTGGGAACCTCTCCTTGGGCCTGGGAACCCCTCCAGAATCAAGTCTCTTGAAAACCCCAAAATGGCTCCCTTAGTTGAGATACACACCTCCCCCTCCCACATCCATCCTTCCTCCCTCCCCCATCCCATTCCCCCAAGCCATCCCCAATCCTCCCCCTCTCCCTTCTCTCCAACCATCTCCCCTTACTTCCACCCCCCAAGCCCCGTGTACCCAAGTTTGCCTGGCAGTCTTGTCTAATTCCAATATCCAGGAGGATAACTATATGATTTTCTTCAGGTTCACCTTCTTATTTAGCTTTTCTAGGATCACGATGGAGATAGAGACGGAGACCCACATTGGAGCACTGGACTGAGCCCCCAAGGTCCAAATGAGGGGCGGAAGGAGGGAGAACATGAAAAAGGAGGTCAGGACCGCGAGGGGTGTGTTCACCCGCTGATACAACGGGACTGATCTAATGAGAGCTCACCAAGGCCTGCTGGACTGGGACTGAAGGAGCATGTGATGGGTCGGATTCTCTCAATGTGGCTTACATGGGGGCTGACTGGGAGGCCATTGACAATGGCGCTGGGTCTTGTTTCGTCTGCATGTGCTGGCTTTCTGGGATCCTGGTCTGTTTGGATGCTGCACCTGGAAGGAGGGGGGAGGAACTTGGACTTCCAGTGGGGCAGGAGACCCTGACTGCTCTTGGGACTGGAGAGGGAGGAGGAGAGGGAGTGGGGGGAGTGGGAGGGTATTGGGAGGAGGGAAGGAAGTGGAAATTTTTTATAAATAAATGAATAAATAAATAATAATAAAAAATTTAAAGACAACACAATAATACATAAAAAGAAGGGTAAAATAGCAGAAAAGATTCTGAAAAAGTTATAAGGAATCATATTATTCACTATATGCTGGAAAATATATGATATAGGTAAGCCTATGTGTAAGTCCACATATATAAAGTGAAAATTTTTCATCTGGGAAAATAATGTTTTCCACAAGAGCCAAAGACCTTGCTATAATAATAATAATAATAATAATAATAATAATAATAATAATAATAATAATAATAATAATAATAAAAACCCAGCACCAGGCATGAGAAGTCCTCTTTTGGTCATTATTGTCTGGGACTCCCAAAATGTAGAGCTTATTGGTTTTACCCTTGGTTTTCTGACAGTGATGAAAAGTAAGTCCCCATTGGTGAAGACAGAAGGCTCAGAGGCCCCTGATAAGGAATTGACCTGAATAGCTCCTCCCTGAGGACGAGCTCTCACAGTTCCAGAAGGCACTGTGGCGGCTTTGATGGAAAGAAACAATCAGCAGTCCTATCTGCGTACGACACCTATGAGCCACCACCGCAACCAGCATGGCACAATAACCCTAAGCGTTCACTAGTGCCAGCCATTACTTGGCAATAATCAATCACTCTCTAGTTGACTTAAGACCTTCTCAAATAGACAGAAAGAATGTCTGGTGCTAGTTACCCAAGGATAGTAAGACAGAAATCATGGAGAAGAAGCTGCAACCACCATTTTACTATGCCTTTATCATCCTTAATTGCATTTCAAATACTTGTTCTTATATCCAGAGAGAAGTGAATTCCTCATCCATCATGAAGGAAACTTCTCTTTGCAACATACAGAGACCATTACAGAAAATCAAAACTAATCAAAATACAGATGTGAAGCCCTGCCACAATGGATATATTTACAATATCACTCCAATCAGGAGTGATTGCAGAAGAGAGGGTGGAACGACTTTAAGAGCCAGAAGATCAGGAAATTTGCCATGAGACGTTGTTTTACAGTAATGTAAGAAGCTACACAGATAAAGTCTCACAAAAATGACTACCTAAATATGACCTGAATACGGACAAAAAGGCATGCTAAAGTGGACTGGGGAAGCTCACAAGGCCTCAGTTCTATAAAAAGTGGTAGAGAACTAAGGAATACTGTGATTGGTAGAAATAGTCTTGTTCAGGGAAGAGCATATCAATCAATTATCAATACCAAATAGTCAACCTTCAAAACATAAATATAAGTAACATTATACAGACTCATCAGTGATTGTGTCAGAAGAGAAGCAGGTGGCAATTGAAGCTCCAGGTGTCAGCCCAACAGGAAGCGAATTTCTGATGGGGGAAATCTTGGATATCAAGACATAGAACATGTATTAATTTTCTATTTAGGAACATATATTTATACATGTGTGTAAAAAATTTAATGAAAATAGTAGATCTGAATTTAAAGAAAGCAAGGAGGGCTATGTGGGAGGTTCAAAGGAGAAAAAGGAAGGGAAAGATGAAGTAACTACATTATAATCTCAAAAATTAAAAGAAATAATTTAAAAAATAACCATCAATCCCCAAGGACTTTCCAGCCTCCCAGGAGAAGGTGATAGTCACAGATACACAATAATTGTTGACCTATTTTTCAGTATTTTAGACTTAGACTCTATTTCCCTCTCAAGCTCCCATGGAGTCCTCAGCTAAGGACTGTCCAGGATTCGAAAAGATCAGAGATTTGACCCTTGATATACTCTGAATATCTAAAGCTTCATGGAAGAGCAGACTTATCCAGGCTACTTTGTTGAGGCCTTTGCTTCTGACTTACTGTAGCTTGGATTCTTCTTTTCTCCCCTACTTTCTCATATTCTTCCTCGATTCTTTTGGGAGCAAATCCTTAAGAAATCACACAAAGAATTATCTAGTCATTCACACACACACACACACACACACACACACACACACACACACACACAAATACAGAATCAGGCATATATGTTCAGTCCTGCTCCAGAGTTCTTAGGACAAGATTCAGATAAATATTATAAAAATGCATTTTTTTCCTTTTCTGTAGGACCATGAATCATTCAACATTCTCTTGAGTTTACTTCTTATACCTACAATTTCAATAGGCTGAAGCAGAAGAGTCGCAACTCAAGGTCTGCCTGTGCAATGTTAGTAGACCTTGACACAAAACAAAGACAAAAACACATGCATGAATAAACAAATAAAATTCTCTAGAGAGAAAAAAAATGAGAGTAACAAAAGGGTAAGAAAGATTCCTTGGGATACATACTGTGCTAAAAATGAAGTTGGAAGTTCGTCATTTCAATTGTGAGCTGTCAATATTTGAGGAGTCATTTGCCTAACTTACTGCACCATGTTACAGAAAGTCCATAACACTGAAATCAGAGATTCTTGAACTTAACACTACTATAAGCAGTGTTGATTTATGGCCAAGCTCTCAAGTTCTCAGAGTCTGCAGCTCATAATCATGATGATTGCTTAAAATGAAATCATCTTCCTTGGCATTCATGTGAAAGGAGGTTTCGGAAACCCCTCATTTTTACGAAATGAAGTCAGAGCCTAGTTAAGTCTGTAAACCAATAAATAAGCTGGATAAAACATCAATGTTCAATTTCTATCACTCCAGCACTATGTAATGTATTTATTGTCAACACTATCTCTGTTCATTTGTGTGTGTTTGTTGCTCAATATTAAAATTTATATATGTAAAAGTTTATCTTGAAAGATAACCTTGGATTTCAGAAGTACTTTTTTGTATTACAACAAAGTCTTGAATATCTTCCTTAAAGAAGCAATAATATCATTTTCATTGTGTTCCTGTTCACCCTGCAGTGGTTCAGTGCAATACTATAATGTGTCCTGTATGTGAAATGTTGTGCACAGGTTTATGCGCTTGAACATTTGGTCCTGAACTGGTGGTACTGCTTGGGAGGTTGGAGAAACTTTAGAAAGTGACATGTAGGTGTAGAAAGTGAGTCACTGGGGGAAGAAAGGGCCTTTTGATTTACATTTTGGTCATGCTCCCCAACCCACAAAAATGTGAGTAATCAAATGACCTACTCCTATCATCAGAGAAGTCATTTGTCAACATAACTCTCCTGCCATAGCTGACTATAACTTCCCCTCAATTGATGACTGGAAATAAATACTTTATCATTTAAGTGATTCTTCTTTGCATTTAGTTTCTAAAGAGGAAAATAACTACTCTGGGCTGACCCCACATTTTTTTCTTTACTGTGACATATTTGTCTATATACATTGGTTGCTATACACCATCCTCCATAAAAAGCCTCTTTTAAAATGTATTATATTTATAAAACCATAAATCAATACATAAATGACAGTTACTATCATTGAGATCTATAGAAGAAAACCTTGATCTTTTAAATATTCTTCTCATTTAGCATTCACTTCCATGCAGACTCTTGTACTGCTCAGAGAAATCCATTACAATATGCTTCCCTCATCACATCGAAATCATGTTATTGCTGTGTGATTAATGGTATTACCTTAATGATGCCCCATCTCTTTTATATTTTTGCTGACTTCCTGATTTTCAGTTGAGATTATTGTGAGCTCTATTTTGGAAATGGTAGTTGTTTGTGAGGTATATTCAATATGTATGAATTCACATAAATTAGTTTATGTGTGTTCATTGTTTTCAGTTTTTAAATTTTTCATAGTACTATACTTGTATAAAATACTCTGTGATCATATACACCTGTCACTACTATCGATATTCCTTTCCAATCTCCTCAATTATTTCCCCTTCTTTCCCATGTCCTTTATCCTCCCTTTCTTTCCTATCAGAATTTATGCAGGAAGTCATAGTTCCTATGTGTTCATGATTAAAATGGTCATCATACCCAGACAGCAGAGTTCCACTGTATTGCCCATATCTGTCAGCTTCTACAGTCTTTTCAGCCCCTATCTTCAATGTTTCTTAGACCTCAGAGGGGTAACGTAAGTCACAGAAGAACAATCTGGGGACATTTATTCTCAGTATCTTGGCCAGTCATGAGTCCCAACATTGATCACCACTCACTGCTGAAGGAACCTTCTCTGATGAATGTTTCATTACTCTATAGGTGTACTGCCTAGTTTTATGTCAACTTAACACAATCTAGAGTCATTAGAAAAGAGGAAGACTCAATTGAGAAAATACATCTATAAGATTTGGCTGGTTGAGAGCGATATTCTGTCTTCAGGCAGAAAGAGATTACATCTGACATGAGCTTTCAAAACCTCAAAGCCCATTCCCAGTGACACACTTCTTTCAATAAGGCTATATCTCTTAATCCTTTTAATTCTAAGTTGGCCAGCCTATAGTACATTTTTGTAACTAGTGATTTATTAGGCAGTGTCGAGGCCATTGTGAGTGGTGCCATTCTTGGGCTGTTGTCCTGCATCTGTAAGAAAGCAGGCTGAGCAAGCCATGGTGAGCAAGTCAAGTAAACAGCATTCCTCCATGGTCTCTGTATCAACTCCTGCCTTCCTATCCCTGCCCTGCTCAAGTTCCTGTTTTGACTTCCATTGAGGATGAACAGTGATTTTAAGTATAAGTTGAATAAACCCCCCTTTCTCCAAGTTGCTTTGGTTATGGTGTTTCATCATAACAATAGTAACCCAAACTAAGACAATATGTATGTATGTGTGTGTGTGTGTGTGTATATGTATGTATATATATATATATATATATATATATATATATATATATATATATATAAATGTTCGAAAGGTAGTTTAACAACAGGTCCATTTGGCAGAGCATCAATAGTATATTTGACAGTGGTCATGTAACCTCTTTAGACTTGGGGTTTGTCCAAGTTTTATACTGCATGAATATATTTCCTCTTATTGATTGTACATCAAAACAATCAGAAAATGTTTGGTTACTACAAGACCATTCATGCCACATTTGGTGGTTTGAATAAGAATGGTTACCATATACTCATTTATTTGAATAATTAGTTATTAATGAGTGGAAACATTTGAATGAATTAGAAGGGTTAAGAGATAATGCCTTGTTGAAAGAAGTATGCCACTGGAAGTAGGCTTTGTGGTTTTGAAAACCAATGTCAAATGTAATCTCTTTCGGCCTGAAGACAGGATATAGCTCTCAACCAGCTCCCAGTATCATGCCTGCCATGTCTGTTGCCATGTATCCTACCATGATGATAATGGATTGAGCCTCTAAAACTGTAGGCAAGCACCAGTTAAATTCTTTTGTTTATAAGAGTTGCTGTGGTCATGGTGTCTCTTTATATCAATAGAACAATGACTAAAACATGTTCTGATAGGCATATATTCTAGGAAGTTCATAATTGTGATGGTAGATAGAGTATACACCTGGGTTGTTTGTTGGTGACTTTTCTTTCCCAGCTTACTATTAAAGACATTTGGATGATATATGTACCTAAATATGAAAAGAAATATAACACTATCAGAATCTTCTGTCTTATAGAGACATCAGATTATTTTGAGCATAAAAATCTACATTTGACAAAGAGTATGTAGTTACAGGCAGAAAAAAAGATCTTTTCTTTAGAATCCCATTGTAATCATACTCTTTTCCTTAGAAACTTTACAATCTTGATAAAAGGTAAAATGATGCTTACTATTTATGTCACATTTTGAAATTTAGTTTGTACTATGCTTTCCATAGTGTGTTATAAATAGGCTTCTAAACATAATTATTTTATTTTTCATTTGTGTGAGTTGTACTTGCAATCTTTATGAAGATTTATTAATGTTAGTTTCCTTTTATAACAAGGAGTTTTAAATTTTTGTGGCAGGAAACATGCATGCAATGTTGTACATAATACAGCACAGAAAAGAATGACACAATCAAACCAAAACCAAAAGTCAACAGAAAGAATGCCAAAGTCTCCAATCAATACCCAGAATTTGAGACTCTAGATAGAATTTTTTGGACTCCAAAGAATGTTGATAGCCTAGCCTAGACCCTATACCTTTGTTTACTTTGGGATACATAGACTTTCTTAGACTGACTCCACTCCATGTTCCCAGATTTCTTTCCAGGATATCTCATGGTTCTGGCATCTCCTGCATCCTGACGTTTTCACTGAAACTTAGAGATCACATTCACAGTTACATATACTGACATTTCAGGGACAAATTTCACCAACTCTTGCATGTATTGGAAGGCCTCAGCAGTTCTATGGAAGTGTAGTCAAAGACTTGCATGACCCTCACAGTTTTTCATGTTTCATGTCTAGAAAACCAGTTCCGTAGGAACAATGGTGCTAATTGTGATGCCAGCTTCGGATGAATACTGGCCTACTTGGACCACAATTACATTGGCCCTTTGTATACTCAGCCTAGGGAAACACGTTCATTTCCAGGTTTTTTGAACAATGAACCTGTTCAACATGAATCTCAGTTCAAGCTTCCTCCTTTCAAATAATTCTATGTTTTTATAAGATAGCGTCATCCATAGGTGAGTTCTTATCAGTAGGACCCCCTTTCTGCTCTCTAATAAAGAGTCCTAGGTCTTTTTCTCATGGAGCTAACCTCTTTAACCACTACAGTGGTGGCTATCCTTTTTATCTTTATCCTGAAACCTTAAACTTATTCACATACTTTTCCTTCTAAAACATATGATAAAGCAAACACACAAATAAACTTTACCTGTGAATAATATCTTGAAAGATTACATCAGATAAAATTCATTGATGGGAAACATTCCATTATATTAGAAAGTTGAATGGTGGATAATAACTGGAGATTATCAATGAACTGCCAGGAAGATTTTGCCTTAGTAGTTATGTACTAATGGTTAACAGCTTGTTTTTCATAACCAAGTTTTCTTATATTGAACTTTTTTGGGTGGACGAAATACACAATAAAGTATAAAGAAGTATACAGTCTTTTTCTTCTCCTGAGATTGTAGAAAGGATCCACAGCTAGCATATACTCAATTTTTTTCAACTTTAGGACTACATTTCCTCAGACATCAATCCTTCACTTCCAATCGCTTGCTTACAAGCATCACTATATATTAAACAATACTTACAGAGTGATTGGTTAGCACACTAACAAACTTCCATGGCAATAGATGCACTGTGCATGTTTCAACATTAATGATTTCTGAGAATGAGAAGAAGTGTATTCAACAGGAAGTTGTAAAATAAGAAGTTTGATGGCCAACAATAACTATGAGAATACAGACTCTGAGGTTGAAAAATCAAGTGTACACACATTCTGGGAAGACTGCAGGTAGAAGAAAACCCTAGTAAGAAGATCATTTTGTTTTTGCTTCACATAAAGACACAAAGAAAGTCATTATTATAGCTATTCAGGAGACCAAGGCCGGATGTGACCTTGTCTCAAAAACAAAATAAAAATATCCAAAATCAATGAAAAGCAAAAAAAAAAAAGTGAACAGAGGGCAGAGGGCAGAAGAAGAGCCCTTAACTAGCGCACAGAAGGTCTATAATGGTTTAATCTTAATTGTCAACATGATGAGGTCTAAACTCCCTTGAGCAATTTGCCCCTGGCATCATGTGAGGTATTATCTTTTGGGCTAACTGAAGAGGAGCACCTGCCAACTTTAGGTTGTACACTTCAGTTAGTTGAAATCCTTGACTTATAAAAGAGATACGGGGGGGGAGGGGTAGAACACAAGCACGTATTCTTATTTACTTACAATTTGTAGGTGTGATGCCAACCAAGGTTACCTGCCGTGATGGACTGTACCCTGGAACAGCAACTCAATAGAAACACTTTCCTGCTTGGTTGTTTTTTTAAAGATATTTTATCACAGTAAATGAAAAGTAACTGATACAAAGTCCTAGATCCAGTTGTCACTACAGAAACAAAAACAATCATCACAGTGTGGGAGCTCTGTTTATAATAAAGTGTTCTGGTGTTACCAAAAATAGTAAACATTTGCATACTTAGAAACACTTAGAATAACGTAGTAATATTACACATGATATAAAGGGTTCAGTAAAAAAGGAATCATATACCTATGCGATGTAAATAATGGGATATTAGCAAATCTCCTATATCAATCTTTTAAAAAGGTCATTTTTACTTTATTAGATAAAATTAGCCACTCAGAAAATTGTTCGTTTAAAAAAATGGTATATATCCAAAGGATGCTCTATTGAGCCACAAAGACATGTTAAACTATGTTCATAACAGCACTGTTTGTCATATCCAGAATCTTAAAACAACCTAAATGCCCTTCGACCTAAGAATGGATAAGGAAAATGTGGTGCATTTACATAATGGAGTACTACACAGCAGAAATAATAATGATGTCTTGAATTTTGCAAGCAAATGAATGGATCTAGAAAACATCATTTTGAGTGAGGTAACCCAGATACAGAAAGACAATTATCAATGTACTCACTCATAAGTGGTTTTTAAATGTAGCAAACAAATCAGCTCACAAATCACAATCCCAGAGAACCTAGACATCAATGAGGATCCTAAGAGAGACATACATAGATCTACTCTACGTGGGAAGTAGAAAAAGACAAGATATTCTGAGTAATTTGGGAGCATGGGGAGCTTGGGAGAGGGTTAAAGAGGAGGGGAGAGATAGTGAGGGGAACAGAGAAAATGTAGAGCTCAATAAAGAAAAGAAAAGAAAAAAATTATATTTTCTTATGTTTCCTGTCCATTGCTTAGTAACCAAGAAAATAACAATCCCTCATTCAGAAATCTTTTCAACCAAAATACAGGATTCAAATGAGAGCTATTTGAATGCTGTGGTCATCCATATTGCCAATGTTTTACCACCTGGGAGATGAATTTAAATCAAGAAAACGTGTGTTAATAAGATTATTTCAAGCAAAATATATTACTGAGAGATATGCTATTTTATTTTATTAATAATAAGCCTAGCTCTGTGTAACGAAGAAGAAAAAACAACATTGGAGAGATAGAATTTAAAATATATCACATTACAAAGCATGAGAAATCAGAGTGAAATCTTCCTGATCTGAAATTTATTTTAAAATTACATGGTTAAACTAAGCATAGAATGGTCAACTGCAGAAATGTTTAACTGAAAAACAGAAGTATGTCTAAAATAAGTCAGAGAAAAGGTGAGCTCATTTTTATATCATTGTGGAATGGCTTTTTTCATGTTTTCTTAGGGATTTTTTGTCTCACATGCTTCACAGTTCTCTCTCTCTCTCTCTCTCTCTCTCTCTCTCTCTCTCTCTTTCTCTCTCTCTGTGTGTGTGTGAATATGTGTGTACATGTGTATGTATACTTATTTTGTATGAAAAGGAATTATAATAAAACAATATTTTTCTCTCCTGTCTTGTTGCAAATTCTGGATGTCATCTAAGAAATTCTGTCAGCTACAGGAAGCTTTGGAATCCTTGCATTGTGAAATAGAAGGCAATGCCAGGAACCTAGAAGAGAAAGTGGTGAGGCAGGTAATGTTTGGAATAGATAATAGCCAAGAGTTACAAAATAAAATGACAATGTGTAACTTAGAAAGCACAGGAATGTTTGAGAAAATCTTTCTGCCTAATGAGCATAGCAACACTCAGGACAAACACCGAGGCTGTTAGTGTAACTCACTTGGCTATTCCAGTCATCAGACTCTTCAGCTTCACAATCAATCTCCTAATTGAAGCATAGAATGAGCATTCCAGAGCTTACAGAATAATCTTCCACAGAATATTTAAGAATGAAGTCGTTCTCTGTGTCATGGTTCATTAAGTCATACTCCTCTTTGGGGTTATAGTAGGTATTCTAAATAGAATTTGCAAGTGGGTTAGATTTGAATATCTACTAATTGTAGTTTCCTTTCTCTCTCTGTATCACAGTTATTCACGCCACAGAAGTAGAAGAAAAGACCAAAAAAGAATCATGAATATGGAAGACCTAATTCTTATTTTTTGAGAGTCAAAATTGAATTTTGAGTCTCCAAAAACGATGAGATAAAAGTGTTTTGAACACAGAACTTCACAATCGTGATTTTAAATTCTTAATATCATATGTTTCATCATGAGTGGAGGAAAATCATGTTCTAATGACGGAGATGATTAGCCATAATGTTTTTCTACCTTATGATTGAATTAATTAGGAGAAGGTTAGAAAAGATGTAGCATTCATAAGGAAAAGTAGCTTGCCTGAGATAAAGGCCGTGCCTGAGAAAAAAGGCCATAGGGATTACAAATCTGAATAAATAAAATTGCAAATTGATTGTGATGTTTTTATGAATGAGATCGATAGTATGTTGTTATTTTTTATGTTTCCTCTTGTTTTCTCTAAATCTTGATTAGATAAAAGATATCACACACAGTCATGCAGCTTGCTTTTGAGGTGCAATGAGATGATCCTCTATATCAATGTAGTAAATATTGCAATTCACATATTAATGCCTGTTTCTGGTCTGTGAGATTCTATGTCTGTGGAGCACCTTTACTATCTTTTTTCTTAATTGTGGAATAAACTGGTTGAATGGTTTAAGAATGATACAATTGTAAAGCTATGTTATGTGGAAATCAAGCCCTCTTCTTCAAGCTACTTGTTACACATGGGAACGAGAAGAAAGAATCACGTGATCGGGAGGAAGGTATTGGTGCCACTTCTCAGTAGTGTGCCAGTGCTCCCCTCAATATAACCATTTCTCCTGTATGCATAAATACAGACTAAAAGGGAAGCCACCTGTAAGTGAAATGTGCTCTTTAGAAAGCAATTCAATGCCCAACCACTTCCCTAAGAGCTAGTCACACCTAAAAGATATGTAGAATGAATTGTGACCTATGTGTTCCCATTTCTTACCTCCTAACATCCTTTCCCGTGTAAATATTTCCACCTTTATGATTTGTGATGTTTCTTCCTGGAAAGCATGTGAATGAAATACATTAACAGCATTTTGCCTGCAGCTGCTCTCACTATTCAAATGAAAGGGATGGGGGTCTGTTGGGTTATTTTTGTTTTAATCCCAGCTCCAACGGATGAGATTTTAGAAGGCAGATTTGCTTATCACCAGGGGAGGACAAAAGCTTTTAGACCACTTTTAACTGGATTGTGCTCTTAAAAACCAGAAGGACATTTTAATCCATATGCCCTCCCTTCTAACAGCCCTGCTAATCCTACAAAGTCTTTAAAATTGCAATTGTCTTTCTCAATCCAAATAACAAGGTCATTAGTAAAACTGTCCATTAACTGTCTGTGATGGAGGGTGACTGGCCTATTTTGTCCCTGGGAGACTCTTGTTAGCTCTTTTCCTCCTGCTTGGTGATTTCTGACTCTTACACCTTTTCTTACTCTTGTCATATATTTTGGAGCACACCAAAATTGACACACCAGTAGGAAAGTGTTTGGGACAGTGAGGTTCAGCCAAAATAAAGTGTAGGTGAAGAAGTTACATGGGAACCCGTGAACTTACAACTCTAATAAAATATAACAAGAGAAGATAGTAAAATGCATTTGATGTAAAAATGAAGGTGGTTACCTGGAATTAAAGGTTTATGTGGGGATAGGAGCAGAAGATGTGGGAATAAATAGTTGAGGGATGGGTTAACTGTTGGGGAATCTTTTTGTGCACTGTGAGGATTTGTCACTCAGATTGGTTTAATAAAAAGCTGAATGGCTAATAGCTAGGCAAAATTTTCAAAGCAGAGAGAAGGCTGGCAAGAAGGATGGAGTTGTGAGTGTTGCCAGCAAGACACAGAGGAAGTAACATGAGCATGGGCGTTACAAAGAAAAGGTAACCTAGACAAGTAAAAGACCATACATTAAAATAAATTGGTTAATTTAAAATGTATGAGCTAGTTAATAACAAGACTAAGTTATAGGCTTAACATTTACAATTAATAAGTCTCTTGAGAACAATGATGGTACAGAAAACTCTGACTACAGTTAACCTTAGTAAAGAATGGATAATGCAGCCTTAAGAAACATCACTAGCTTGCCAACTAATTAAAGCATAGTGTTATTGCAACTGGAAGGACTTTGAGCCAACATGGGAGAGCAATGTAGAGCCTAGAAGACTGAGCTTATTAGATGAAAATCTCAATGCTCAGAGATGGGGAGAAATGTTTCCATATGAATGACATTCAGTTGCACACGAACGATGAAATTCAGAAGAGAACTTGGAAACCAGAGTTCACATATATGCCTCTTTCTTTAATCTCAGGCAAAAAGAATGCTTGTTTTGGGAAGTACCTTTGCCCTATCGTGTTGGGTAGCCATATGCAGAACTCTGGGGCAGTGCTATAACAAAGTGTGTGCTTCCACAGCTGCCATTTTAGGATGAAGTGCCCCGATTCACAGCTCCTGAATTTTATCTGGGGAAGAATTGTTTAAACGTCAAATGGAGTTATTACTGTCATCATTTCAGAGGATTTCTAGCAGCCTAGAAAAATTTTTAGTGTCTATGTTGTTGCTAGGCAGAGTCCACACTTCTACTTTCTTTGCAGATAAGTGATGTGTGCCCATTAGCTAAATAAATGTGAATGAAAATGGAAACCAGACACTTGTCTTTGACCATTCTCCCTCCACCTGCAGAGGCTATTGCCTTATTTTCTTCAGACAATGAACTTGCTTTCAGCTTCACTGAACTGGAGTCTTGCTATTTTATCTAGGCTGTCTGGCTAGTGAAATCTGGGGATATGTTTGTCCTCAATCGCCAGTGTTGCAACAGGCATGCACAGTCACATCTGACTTTTAAGTGAATGCTTCAGATTTGAAGTCTCATCTTCAGGTTTTCCCCATCAAGCATATGTACCAACTGAGTTATCTCCTCAAGACCTGTCTCTGATTTTTTTAAAATCTCATTATGTTGCAGGGGTGGGGGGCTCAAGCAGAGTTGCCAGTTTTCTAATCGTCATCTGATCTGACAACAACAAATGACAGTTACTGTATGTGTGTGTGTGTGTGTGTGTGTGTGTGTGTGTAGATATGTATCAACAATGTGTGTGTTGGGGTGTGCCTCAATGCTTCATTACACTTGTGGAGGTCAGAAGACAACCTGGGCATTACTTTCTTTCTGTCTTCTTTGAGACAGGGTTTCTAGCTGTTGGCCTTTGTGTACACTAGGCTAGCAGGTCCTCCAGCTCCTGTGGAGTCTCCTATGTGTTCTTCCCAATTTGCCACTGGTGCATTGAGATTGCATATGTGTGCCAGTTCAGTTGGCTTTTCACTGATTCTGGAGATTTGAAATCATCTCCTACACATTTATGGCAAATATATTTTCTATTGAATCCGCCCCAGTACTAACTTTTATAGCACTTAGAAGGTATGATTTTATTTTGTGTGTCTGTGTGCACAACATCCTTTGAGATGAAGTAGATGCTTTATTTTCCTTTAGATTTAAAGACATGGTAATAGGTTTAGGGGTCAGAAGAGCAGTTTAGTATTTGCTAAGTTTCCCAAATCAAACTGTTTGCAAATCATAATCCTGTTTGCTGATATCTTATTGAGCTTGTTTTCATTGTGTCAAGGTCTCAATGTTTATCACTATTAGGTTTGGAGCTTCCTATGTAGCCCAAGTTGGCCCGGAACACTCAGTAATCCTCCTGCCTTGGCATCTCAAATGCTGGAATACAGATGTGAGTCACAATGTCTGGCTCTATTTTCTCATCATGAAGCGTTCACCAGAGCATGTATTCCATAGAATCTTCACAAGAATAGTATACAAATTGTATATTACATGGATTTAAGTTGTAGGCAACTTTGCATATGCTTATTTTAAATACCTGAAAAGCATTCAATGATACCTCATAGTTTTTAAAAGTGAGCTAGTTCTACAAAAGCAGGCATTTATGTGCCTCACCTGTACTCTCCACACCTCAGGCTGATCTTTAAGGTCAGGTCTTTGAAATTTTTACTTGTGCTTTTGATGCTTAGTGACCTGGTACTTGCGCTGAGCCAGTCGTGTTCGGTTTCGACCATGGAACTCACTATGGAAGAGTTCTACAATTACAATCCCCACTCTTAAGAACATTTAACAAGCTCTTATTTTTCTGCATTACTCTATTAGTTAGAGTTCAGATTTGGTTACATCATATAACTAAGTACTCTGGATTGATCAACACATTCAAAATACTGAGTTTTCTTTTCTGGCTTACTTGAATTGTTTCTCTCTCTCTCTGTCTCTCTGTCTCTCTCTGTCTCTCTCTCATCTGATATTTTGGATGCTCACTGCAAATTCTTAACATTGTACATAAACCTATAAAGGGCATTTGAGACACAATTCAAATGACAACCAAATCAGTGAGTTAAGACTTCTGACTAGAAAAGTGCTCGGTTTCACGATCCTCACCTGAAGAAGCTTTATAATGATGCTGCTCACATTGCAGGACCTACAACTACCAGGACTCTGTAATGTTAAAACGCAGTACTCAGTAAATGGTACCTAAACACAATGGAGTACTACACAGCAGAATAGAATAATGACATCTCAAAATTTGCAGACAAATGGATGGCTCTAGAAAGCATTATTTTGAGTGAGGTAATCCAAACCCAGAAAGACAAATATCATATGTACTCATTCATAAGCGGCTTTTAGAAATAAAGCAAAAAAAAAAACACAGCCTACTAATCACAAGCCCAGAGAACCTAGACAACAATGAGGACCCTAAGAGAGACATACATGGATCTAATCTACATGATAAGTAGAAAAAGACAAGATCTCCAGAGTAAACTGGGAACACAGTAACCACGAGAGTGGATTGAAGGGGAGGGAAAGGAAGGGAAAGGGGGGAGATCAGAGAAAAATGTATAACTCAATAAAAAAAAATAAAACTACAAAAATCGCTCAGTACTTCCAGTAACCCCTACTCACAGAACCTAGTACTCATGGGATCCATTAATATTCATAATACTCACTGTACACAGGACTCTGTACTCAGCACCTGGTACTCATAGAACTGGGTCTACTCACACATCCCAGTAATCACAGCATCCAATACTCACAGGTCTCAGTACTTACAGAACCATGGACTCACAGGATCCAGGGTCTTCTTTCTCCTCTGTTTTTGATACACTTGTGCTTTCAGAATAGAAGATGATTGAGATGCCATATATGAATTAAGTGCCGCTTTACATTATTTATATTGCTTACATGTTAAACACTCAGCACACTCATTTTTTCCTGCCAGGCTACTGATATCATTATGAACAATAACTTGATGAAACTTTGCTAGAATAAAATTCTACCTTGAGAAAAATTGACTCTAAAAAATTTAGGTGTTCCTATGCTTTCTTTCTAAGTGGTAATAATGTTTGAATATTAGAGGCCATTATCCAGAACTAAAGACTAATTTTAATAAAAATGCTTTATATAAATAAAACAAGAAGCATACTTCCAAGCAGCACATTTGATAAAATGTTTCTGCCCTGCATTCAGATGGGGCCAGGCAACACTAGCAAATACAAGAAAGCAGCACATAGTACTTATTCATGAACACCTAATGTGCAACATGAGTTTTAAGTATATGGTAGAACTTGTGTGAAGTAATTTTAGTTATTAAAGTATTTAATTTCCAACAAATTCTTGCAAGGTAGTCTAATTCTACAGACATGAAAACAGTGTATGGTAGGAAAATAATTCATTGTGTAGTGATACATCCAGTGATGTGGAGAAGAGATTAGAATGAAGATAGCTTTTTTGGTTGTTATTGTATGTGCTTGTGGGTTGTGTGTGTGGCATAGGAGGTTCTTCTGTTCATGTGTTGCTCTCATTGGCCAATGAATAAAGAAATGGTTTTGGGCCTGATAGGGCAGAACTTAGGTAGGCAGAAAAGACAGAACTAAATGCTGGGAAGAAGAGCAGAGTCAGAGAGACACCATGAATCTTCAGCCTGAGATGGACGCTGGTGAGAATCTTGCAAGTAAGCCACAGTCATGTGGCGATACACAGATAATTAAAAATGGGTTAAATTAAGATGTAAGAGTTAGCCAATAAGAAGTTAGAGCTAATAGTCAAGCAGAATTATAATGAATACAGTTTCTGTGTGATTATTTCAGGTGTAAGCTAGCCAGGCGGCCAGGACAAACAAAGGGCCACTCTCCTTGTGCAACATGTATGTATGTGGATGTGAAAGAGACTGCATATAACAGTTTGTGCCTGTTGCTAGTGTATAAAGGCCAGAGATATGTATTCTCTCTCTCTTTTTTACCACTTATCACCTTTCCTTTTAAGGCAGTGTTTTTCATTCAAGCTGGTAGTCATTGGTTGTCTAGACTAGCTCTCCAGTGAGGCCTAGAATTCCTCTTGTCGCTGTCATTCAGGGCTGGGTGACAGGTGTGTTCTGCCACACTCTACGTTTTATGTGGCTACTGAAGAACTGAACTCAGTTACTAGTACTGGCACAACAAGCACTTTCTCTACTAAGTCATTTCTGCAGTTCGTTAGCACTCGGTCTAGTTGCTAGTCTTAGATATTCAAATATTTCTAAGTAGTCACAGTTGACATTGAGAGTGTGAATTGCCATCATCAATATACTTAATATTTTAATATAAAGTAATTATTAAAAATTGAATGAAACAAAATATATTATATAAAGGACTGAAATGTTATAAATTACATCTTGTGAAAGTAAAACATTTATGATAAATTGTACTAAATATTGAATACAACCTACTCAGCTTATATAATGCTAACTGTACTTAAACAGTGACCAGAGATATATATTAAGAGATTCAGAATTATTTTGAAAATAGATTTTATTCTTGTGATATATTCTAATTATAGTTTCTCCTCCTCTAACTTTTCTCAGGTCCTCCCTATCTTCCCTCCACTGTATCCATGTCCTTTCTCTCTCTCACTAGATAATAAATAGGCATCTTGGAGACCATAATGTAAAACTAAGTTAAATTAAACATGAATAAACCAAATTGGGCTAAAAAACCAGATGGGAATAAATGACCAAAGGAAAAGCACAAAAAAAACCACATAGAGCCACAAAGGCATAGATGATCACACTCACAAAAATCCCATTAAAAACATAGAACCAGAAGCTGTAATACATATGAAAATGACTTGTAAGGTTTTAAAAAAATGAGACTGAAACCGCATTATGACACAAATTTCCAAAGATGCCATTGAGTTTGTTTCTGATGCCCATCTACTACTGGACATGGGGACTACTCTTAAGAGTAGCTTGTTTCCCGAGTGAGACCCCTTATAGAAAATTTTGCTGCTTTAGCACGTGGTCATCTGTTGGATAGAGCTTCTGAGTTATGGATGCCATGCTTTTTCAACCCTATGACCCTATTTGTTCCAGACCTGTAACATGAATCCTGCTTGTTGGGGTTTCTTTCCTGCCCAGTTCCCACAGCCAGTAAAACCTCAAAGAAAGTCACACAGAGGTCTCCATAGGTTATAAACTGATTGGCCCATTAGCTCAGGATTATTAACTCTTATATTTTATATTTAGCCATTATTCTTATCTATGTTAGCCACATGGATTGGTACTTTTTTCTGTTGGAAAGGCCACATCTTCCTTCTTCAGAGTCTGAACCGGACTGCAGAAAGAGCTTCCTTCTTCCCAGAATACTCCTGTTCTCATTGTCCCGCCTCTACTTCCTGTCTGGTTGCTCTGCTTATACTTCCTGCCTGGATACTGGCCAATCAGCGTTTCTTTAAAACATGATTGACAGAATACAGACAATTCTCCTGCAGTGCATCTTCCCCCCATTTTTTTAAACAAAGGAAAATATCCATAGTCCATTTTTTTGTGAATGTGGTGAAGCATTCCTGGTTACATCTGGCTGTTTGGGGCACTGATAATCTTATGGGACCTAAAGAAAATTTAGAATTATGATCAAGTCCTGACTGGAGTATCCTGTGAGTCTTGATCATCTCAGGTAGCAGTCTTGAATCTGTTTTGGATGTAGAACTCTGATATCCAGGCCATTTGTTCCTACCAGACATTTCTCAGATGGTCTTCCTTGATCAAACCTCATTTTTCTTAACTCAGAATGAATCCATAGCCTCTCATTTTGGGTGCCAACTGTTGAAGGGAGTGGGACCCCTTGTTCCATTACACCAGCTAGCTTACACCCAAAATAGCCACACCAAAACTGTATTCATTTAAACACCGCCTGTCCCATTATCTCTAGCTTCTTATTGTCTATCTCTCACATATTAATTTAACCCATCTCCATTAATGTGTATCGCTACTTGACTGTGGCTTATCAGAATGAGTCTAACCAGCATCCATCTTGGGCAGGAGAACCATGGCTTCTGCCACACTGCCCTTCTTCCTAGCATTCAGTTGGGTCTACTCCATCTATCTAAGTTCTGCCCTATCAAAAGGCTAAGGCAGTTCCTTTATTCAACCAATGAAAGCAACACATAGACAGAAGAACCTCCTACACAGACCCAAACTGACTTTTTGTGGGCTGTCACGATTTTTGTGACTTTAAATATGTGTTGGTTCTGCTGTGTTTAGAAACCCTTGTTTCCTTGGTGTCCTCCATCCCCTCCAACTCACTTTCCACCATCTCTTCTGCTAGGTTCCGAGTCCTGAGGGGAGGGATTTGAGGGAGACATTCGATTTCTGACTGAGAGTTCCAAGGTTCTTAATTTCTGTTTATTGTTTGGCTATAGATCTCTGTATTTGTTCTCATGTGCTTCAGCAGAAAGCTTTACTGATGATGGCTGAGCAAGGCACAGAGCTAGGAGTATTGCAGAATTCCCTTAGGAGTCACTTTATTGCTATGTTCTTTTAGTAGAACAGTAGTATATGGTATTCCCCTGGGTCCCTGACCTATCTAGTCTCAGGTTCTTGGTCTCTCAAGTACTGTCAGCTCGTAGTTCTAGCTCATGAAATGGGCCTTAAATCAAATCTGACAATGACTGGTTACTTCCACAAGGTTAATGTCATCTTTACACCAGTGTATCTTACAGGCAGGACCCAATTGTAGACTAAAGGACGTGCAGTTGGGTTGGTATTTGCCTTTCTTTTTTAGTAACATGCAGGGTATCTTTTGGTAGCCAAAACAAAGACCTGTAATGGAAAAGCTCTAGGTAGGCATCAACTCAGTTTCTCCATGTTTAATGGGTTATGCATGTTTTGTCTTCAGCAATAGGGTTTTGTCATCAGTTTGTAGACAGCAGCAGTCCTCAACATGTGAGTTGAGACCTCTTTGTTGCTGAATGACCACTTCACAGAGGTCAAATATCAGATATCCTGAATATCACATATTTACTTTGCAATTTATAATAGTAGCAAAATTACAGGTATAAGGTAGCAATGGAAATTTTTTAAAGACTGAGTAATATTCCATTGTATAAATGTACTTCATTTTCTTTATCATTAATCTTTTGAGGGAAATCTATGTTGTTTACAATTTCTGGCTACTATGAATAGAACAATAATGTATGGGCTTGAGTAAGTGTCTCTAGGTTAGGGTAAAGTATCCACTATGTGTATGCTGAAAAGTTGTATAGTTAGACATTGAGGCAGGTCTCTTTCCGTCTTCCTGAGGAATTTTCACATAGTTGCTATACAAGTTGCAGTCTCATGAGACATGAATGATTGTTACTTCATTTCACATCCTCAGCAATGAGCTGCCATTTTTAATTGATCTTTGCCATTCTGATGTGTGTGAGATGAAATCTCAAAATATATTAGATTTGCATTTCATGAATGATTAAGAACGCTAAACATTTTCTTAAGGGTTTCTCATACATTTGAGTTCCCCTTTGAAGAATTCTATGTCTAGATCAGTACCCCATTTTAGAAATTGGATTGTTTTGTTTCTTAAGGTCAGTTTCTTGAGTTCTTTATGTATTTTGGGTATTAGCCTTCTATCACATGTGAAGTTTGTAAAACCCTTTTCCCATTCAGTAGGCTGCCACTTGTCTAAATGATGGTGTTCTTTGTGATGCAGAAGCTTCTCAGTTTCATTAGGTCTAATTATTAATTGTTGATCTTAGTGTTCATGCTAGTGGTATTCTGGTCATAAAGTATTTTTCTGTGTCAATGAGTTCAAGACTATTACCCACTTCCTCTTCTATCAGATTTGGTGCATATGGCCTTATGTTGAAGTCCTTCATCCATTTGTAGTTGAGTTCTGTTTAGAGTGACAAATATGGATCTATTTGGCTTCTTTTGTGGGCTGCCATCCAGTTTGACCAGCATCATTTATCTTTTTATTCCCAGTGTATATTTCTGGCTTCTGTATCAAAAATAAGGTGTCCATATGTATATGAATTTATGTCTGGGCCTTCAATTCTGTTCCATTCATTAATCAATATGTTTGTTTTGTGTCAATATTATTTACTTTTCATTACTATACCTCTGTAATACAATTTCAGATCAAGGATGGTGATACCTCTAGCAGTTCTTCTATTGGTTAGACATCTCCTTTTTGAGGTTAGGGAAATTTTCTTCTATGATTATTTTGGAAATATTTTTTGTACCTTTGATCTGTATGTCCACTTTTTCTAATTCTATCATTAGTAGATTTGTTTACTTATAGAGTTCAATTTTGGGGGTATGTTTTGTGCCTGGATTTCTTTAAGATTTAGTATTTTCTTTGAACAAGGTAATTATTTTTTTCTATCTCGTCTTCAATGCACATAATTTTTTTCAAATATTTTGAGATGGATTTATCCAAATGAAGGAAATGTAGAGAAAGATTACTTGATTTCTAAATTTCTGAGACCCTTTCTATTTATTAAAAACAAGATATTATTAAAATTATATCATATTAATAAATTATTAATGATTAAGAAATTGCTGTAGAAACTAAATCAGAAATATTTAAGCATTAAAAATTAAATCAATACAAATTTATTTCTCAGTACTGATACAACAGTAGGAAATGTGAACAAGAAAATTGCTAATGATCTTGAAAGATTACTTGTGTTGTAGATCATTATCTTAATTAGGGGTATATGATGCAGATATAACTATGCAGCTAATTCTAGCTAAACCAATTATAAAAATCAGTCATATTTTCTTATTCCTTTGGCAAACATAGTCATCGTCACATATGTTACTGCTACACACTGCATAAATTCCTCTCTACAACTAGAGAATATGGAATCCTCATGTTTGACTTCCGAATTTTACAGTTAGGAAAAGCTGAGGGCTGCGTGTGTTCAGCTGAAAATGTGGGTCAAATATAATGTCAACATGAAATAAAGTGTGTGAAATGGTAGACCTTCAGCAAAATAAATTTGAGTATCACAAATGCTAAAAGAAATCAAGTGATTCCAAGAACTACTGGATTATGAAAATATAAACTGTGTCCAGGGATTAGATTTTTAAGAGCATGTATTCTAGTCCACTTCCCTACACCCATGTTAAGTAGCTCGTCACTGCTTGTAACTCTAGCTTCATGAGATCTGACACCCCTCTCTGTCCTCTACAGGTAACTGCACACATGTGCTCATACACACACATACATTTGTAGATTACTTTAAGATGTGTTACATTTGTTATGCTACAGAACATTTGTTTAATGATGCAAAGATGTGTTGTATTCTTTTTCATGACATTTGTTTAACTCTGTGAAGCTGTGTTATTTTGACTGTCTGAAATACCTGATTGGTCTAATAAAGAGCTCAATGGTTAATAGCAAGGCAAGAAAAGGATAGGTGAGGCTGGCAGGCAGAGAGAATAAAAAGAAGAAGCAAAAGATCTAGGAGCAAGAGAAGGAGCAAGAAAAGAAGGGGCCATCTAGCCAGCCACACAGGCAGCCATGAAGTAAGAGTAACAGTAAAATATACAGAAGTAAGAAAAAGAAAAAGGTCAGAGGGATAAGGTAAATGGGATAATTTAAGTTAAGAAAACTGGCTAGAAACAAGCCAAGTCAAGGCTAGGCATTTGCAATAATAAGCCTCTCTATTTGTGATTTATTTGGGAATTGGTTGTTGGACTCTGAAAGTATAAAGAGTAAAATCAACTAACAATATATATGTACATAAAGATTAAATCTTTAACAAAGAGGCACATATATGAGATTCAAAAATTATATTACCATCACTATGAAAAGATAGTCACAATAATCTTTTACATTTTTGGAAAAAAATACTTAGTTCATTGCTTATATCATGTTCAAAGGATATTTATAGAGAGCTTATATGTCTATAAATTAAATAGAGAAAAACACTGCAGACAAGAAAAGTTAGTCTGTCTTCTTCATACAAAGACAATTATTGGTCTCTCTCTTAGCTTTAAGTGCAGATTTTAAAACTGAAGGAAAAGAAAATAAAATTGCATGTAAAATATACAAGATGGTCTTTTTAAATTTTTTTTATTTATTTATAAAAGTTTATTAATTTATAAAAGCTTCCATTTCTGCCCCTCCTCCCAACACCCTCCCACTCTCCCCACTCCCCCTCCTCCTCCCTCTACATTCCTAAGAGCAGTCAGGGTTTCCTGCCCTGTGGGAAGTTCAAGTTCCTCCCCCCTCCCTCCAGGTCCAGGAAGGTGAGCATCCAAACAGACTGGATCCCAAAAATCCAGTATATGCAGAGGAAACAAGTCCCAGTGTCATTGTCAATGGCTTTTCAGAAAGACCCCGTGCCAGCCACATTCAGAGAATCTGGCCACATTCAGAGACTCTGGTTGGATAACATGCTCGTTCAGTCTCAGTCCAACTGGCCTTGGTGAACTTTCATTAGATCAGTCCCCTTTTATCAGTGGGTGAACGCACTCCTCACCGTCCTGCCTTTCTTGTTCATGTTCTCCCTCCTTCTGCTCCTCATTTAGACCCTGAGGGCTCAGTCCAGTGCTCCAATGTGGGTCTCTGTCTCAATCTCCATCCATCAACAGGTGAAGGTTCCCTCTGGTCTTGCCTTCTTTGCTCACGTTCTTTCCTTCTGCTTCTCGTTTGGACCTAGGGAGTTAAGTCCAGTGTTCCAATGTGGGTCTCTGTCTCAATCTCCATCCATCGCCAGATGAAGGTTCTATGGTGATATGCAAAATATTCATCAGTATAGGGGATTGGGATGGGGGGGAGGGAGGAAGGATGGATATGTGATCAGGGAAGTATATATCTCAACTAAGGGAGTCATTTTAGGGTTTACAAGAGACTTGATTATAAAGGGGATCCCAGGTCCAAGGAGAGATACCCAGATTGTTCTCTGGACAGAGGAGAGGGTGCAAGATGGTGTTTTTTGATGTCTGTTGTTGATTACATGATTAGTAAAATATGTGTGTGTATTAAACCACACATACTAATAGCAGAAGACTTCAACACCCCACTCTCACTACTGGATAGGTCTGTAAGGCAGAAAATTAACAGAGAAATAAGGGAACTAATAGATATTCTTATTCAAATGGACTTAACAGACATCTGTAGAACATTCCATCCAAACGTAAAAGAATATACCTTCTCAGAACCTCATGGAACCTTGTCAAAAATTGACTACATACAAACCTCAACAGACATAAAATAATTGCAATAACTCTGTGTATCTTATCAGATCAACATGGCTTAAAATTAGAATTCAACAACAACACTAATTTCAGAAAGCCCACAAACACATGGAAATTAAACAGTGCTTATTGGAATCATAGTGGACCAAAGAGGAAATAAAGGAAGAAATTAACAAACTTTCTAA
Source organism: Myodes glareolus (assembly GCF_982192425.1). Classification (NCBI taxonomy): domain Eukaryota; kingdom Metazoa; phylum Chordata; class Mammalia; order Rodentia; family Cricetidae; genus Myodes; species Myodes glareolus. Next base: position 27,648,962 of record NC_142039.1, on the reverse strand, counting down.
AATTCAATGAAGACACATGACATGTTGGAGGAGGCTGGCTGCTTGTTCTTCCTGGCCACCCAGCTAGCTTAGCCCTGAAATAATGACACAGAAACTGTATTAATTAAATCACTGCTTGACCCATTAACTCTAGCTTCTTATTGGCTAACTCTTACATCTTAATTTAACTCATTTCTATTAATCTGTTTATTGTCACATGGCAGTGGCTTACTGACAAAGATTCTATGTCTGTCTTCAGCAGTTCCATGATGTCTCTCAACTCTGCCCATCTTCCTCCCAGCATACAGCCTAGCTTTCTTTGCCTAGGTCTGTTCTTTCCTGCTATAGGTTCAAAGCAGTTCTTTTTTTAACCAATGAAAGTATCACATAGACAGAAGGACCTCCTATACCATTTCACCATTTCTGCTTAAACAAAAAGGAAGGCTTTAACTTTAATATAGCAAAACTACATATAACAAAACAGGTATCAAGCAAGAATTACAGTTACAATATTTGTTTCTTCTTTATCTCTTATCATAACTAAGGAAAATTATAACTTTAACTATTTATCTATTCTTTAACACCATCAAAGACTCCAGAAGGTTATAATATTACCTAAGTAAATAGGAAGGGCATTGTGAGCAACTTCCAAAACTCTAGAAATGACAGAGACATCTTGCTGTCTGGACAGTTACCCAAAGTTCCTTTGTATCATTGAGGAATCTATCTTTAGCCTACAGGCTCATAGTATCCAGCATATTTTTTCATGAATCAGGAAACCATGAAGATCATCTCACCTTTAGGTAAGTTCAGCAGTCTTTTTTCTGTGGGTCCTGCATGCCCAGGTAAGAGCAGTTTCTTGCCCAATGGCTAACCAACTCCATAAGCAATATCTTCAATGCCCATCTTCCTATTGAAGTAGTTTAGTGCTACTTGGAGCAGATGTGCCTTATTGCCATTAAAAGTCTTAAGTTTTTAAACATTTAAAATGTCATATTCTAAAAGTATCTGAAAGATTTGACAAATACCTAACTAACTGAAATATATCTCTATACATCTAGAAAATTTAGCATGACTACAAACTTGACTATTATATATAATTATATATTAACCTATATTTCTTATTTATATATTACATTTTAAAATGTGCTACACAATCACAATACCTAATCAATAGCATAAATATACATATAACAAAAATTATATCAATAAACCAAGATCTATACCAATGCAAATATCTATAGCATATCCCCCTTTAATGTAAATATTTATAAGCAATATTTGTGAATATGGTCATAGTTATTTCTCTCCAAACTGCTTCCGGGTGTTTATTGGGTGAAGTAATTTTTTGAGGGTAATTTTTGTGTATTCATAGTGACCTTTCAGGGGCTCTTGATCCATCAAACCATATTGATCTGGAATCAATCCTCAGATTGTCATCTTCTGTGAAAACAAAAGAAGAACCTCTTTTCCAAAGCAACATATCCTTAGACCCAAATTTGGATGTCATGATACCTTTATAATATACATGCTAGTTTAGCCTATACAATGAAATGTCTCTCTGTACTTATCTCCTTCCCAGTCAAAAAATTCAAAGAAAATTCAATAATATGCATAATCTAGACTATCTGTATATAGTCCATCTTTATGTGGTTTATTTTTCTTTACTACTTTTAATCTATGACTGTCTATACTTTGTCTCTTTAAAGACTTTTAAAAAAACAATCATTTTCTTCTTTTCCAACTCTCTATACTCTTTTTCTTCTCTCTTCCAAGCCTATGTAAATTTATCCAATACTATGACCCCTTTAGAGTTCTTTTATATCTGAATCTGTCTTATTGTGTTACCTGTAATTCTCTATTGTCTTGAAGAGCTTTCAAAATGGTAAGAAGCTTGGTTGCAGCTGCTCTTGATGCTGGCTCTGCCTCTCTCCACTTTTAAAATGGTGGATGTACCATTACTGCCAGGTCTGGCAGTAGCCTTGCTCAGTATTTTAACTCAAGAATGAATGTGCAGGACATAAACCCTTTTTTATGTGAGTAATAACTAAATCTATCATACAGCACACTGCACGGTCTGAAAATATCACTATGTATGGCAGCAGGAATCTGTCATGCTCTCCTGCTTGTGCACACCTAGTAGACCTGATCCCACCACCTGCCCAGGCAGGGAGCTCTGAGCCATGGGAATGCTCTCAGCCACTTTCCTCCTGATCCCGAATGGGAATACAAACACCTGAGTCCACAAATGCCATTCTAATGTTCCATAGCCAGAGTTCACGCTGACAACATGGCCCAATAAGCAGCTTTTTAGAACTGCACAGCTTTTTTCTTTCCTATAGCTGAATCAGGAAAACCTCTCTCAATGAAGTTGCAGCAAACCACTAGCTGAAAAAAAATCAGCTAAACTTTGATTTTTGTGTCTAGAATTCCGTTTCAAGCCCTCTCAGGTTTTACACAGATTTAGTCCACTACGTTGACAAATACAACATGTATACTCACTCACAAGTGACTTTTAGACATAAAGCAAAAAAAAAAAAAAAACCAGCCTACAAATTACAATCCCAGAGAACCTAGATAACAATGAGGACCCTAGGAGAGGCACACATGGATCTAATCTACATGGGAAGTAGAAAAAACAAGATCTCCTGAGTAGATTGGGAATATGGGGATCCTGGGAGAGGGTAGAAGTGGAGGGAGATGAAGAGAGGGGATTGAAAAAATTATATTGCTCAATAAAAACAATAAAAATATGTGTGTTTGTGCATTACTATAGGAGTGTAATACCTTGGATGCTATATAAGAAGGTTGTTGTGTTATTCTGAAATCAAAATATAAAACTACATTATGACCAAATGATTCCATCTTTAGTTTCAACATAAAAAATTAAAATTAAGAATCAAGTGCATTTGCTTAACTACTCACTGCAGCATTACTGATAATAGCCCAATGGTGAAAATAATCCAAATGTATATAAAGAAGTGATGGGCAACACAATGTACCTTTTTATGTAGTCATAAAGTTTAATTTCAAAAGTATTATAATGGAGATGAAACTAGATAATTTAATTTTATAAATAATTAAAGTTTTATAAAAACTTAATAACAAATAGTGTATGTTTGTGTATATGCAAAGTATCTAATATAGATAAATTCGTAAAGGAAAAAGTAAAGAGTAAAGTATGCATTATTAGGAATCAGAAGAGAAGAGAAGAAAATTATAGTTCATTGGGTACAGAGTTTCTGAATGGCAGATTGGTAATTCTGGAAATAACTGTTGGCATTGTCTACAACCTTATCATTGTAGTGCCACAATTAACTGTGCTGTTTGCAAGAAAAATGACAAGCATTTTACCATCACAAGATATTTTAAAAGTGATTTCTGGCATGTTCAAATGATGTTTATGTATATGACCTCATGCACACAGACATTAAAAACATACAGTCAAATTAAGAATTTGAAAAATATTTTCAAATATAAAGTTTATATTAAAATTTAATTGCTGAACAAGGAGGATTCTTACATTTTCAGAAAAGAAAACAAAAACTAGTGCTGACTCTTTTAAATTTTACTTTATAATGAGATTAGCAACATAGAACAATTAAAGCATTTATCAAAATGGAATGTTTTCTTTCACAATAATAAAACAAAATGAAATATCTATGCTGTCATATGATTTTGTAAACTGTGTATATTATAATAGTTTATTTAACTTTCATTACTACCATGTAAATGAAAGATTCTTGCTATGGTACCTCACCAGAAGGTGAAATTCGTGAAAGAATGAAGAGGTAGAAGATTAAATTGTACAATTCATGTATTGACTGTGGTTCTCTTCAGACCCCAATGAAAATGGGAGAGAAATGGGTTTTTAACATACAAAAGCTACTGAGGTTGAGTGGAACCAGAATGGAGACAAGTTTCCAGATTTGGAATTTATAAAACACAGAAGGAGCAACTGGCTTACAGTGAGGGAGGCAGTTACATCTAAAACTGCGTTTTGTGCTGAAAGGCTCTGGAGGGCTCAGAAATAGATGGTACAGGCTATTCCCTAAAATAAAGGGGATGCAAAGAAGTCAAGAACCAACCTGCCTTCGTCTTAAGCTTAAAAACCATTTTATGATAAAGACAAACTAGGTTATTCCTACTTTTGAGTAAACCTCTGTTTCTCAAGGTTTGGGCTATGCCTGACCTATAATCTTACCTCCAAATCACTCTGTACTGACAATTACAGCAATGACAATCATGTCTTTACTACAGAAAGTGTCTTATAACCATGTTGCTATCCTACCTTTGCTTTAAAAAGTCATATAACTACAATGACTACCTTGTTTTGCCCACTGTGCAACCATGTCTGTTTCAGGATAGACTAACTTTCTATGTTTATATTCTGCTCCAGTAACTCCACCTGCTTTGCACACGAAACTTACCATTTGTAAACTCCTACCCCTGAGCTATAAAATATAAAAGCCTTGTCTTTCTCACATCCAATGCTGACATCTCAGAGGCAGGCCATGTACACGAATTAATAAAATAACCTGTTTTTATTCATGGCTTGCTTTAATTAATTTGTCCGTGATGATCTGGTTTGGTGGTCTTTCTCCTTCCATTTTTGGAATAAACAGATTAATCTTTGGGATTAACAGTTTCTTAAAGGAACTGACTATTGACACAGAGCAAACTGACAATTGGATTTTTAGTCCCAGAATCTCAAAGAAGAGACAGAGAAGCTTATTCACTAGCAAACACAAACTATTCTTATATGAAAAGAAGGCTGTATTAGAGGCAGCAATTAAATTAAAAATCTAGATGATGACTTTTATCCTTGATGAGAAGCAATAACCACCTCCAAGTTGTTTTTATTTTTTGCAGTTTTAAAAGAATATTATGTAAGTTATTAGCCTTAAAATGTCCTATCATTATTTAATTGCTATGTAGAGGAGATACATGAGATCTAAACAAACTCAACTTCATATGCAATTTACCAATACGTTTTACAAAAATAAGAAAATTTTATAAAAACAGAGAAGTACTATTTATTTATGAGAAGACTAATTGTATGCAAGATACAATAGCTCTTTGATAACTGAAAAATGATATTGGAATGATAGCCTTTCTGTCACTGGCAGCAGCCAGGATTCCAGCTTTGGCTAATTCCTTCTGATGGAAAAATTTCATAAATTAAATACAGCACTTTGGTTACTTACAGTTCATGAACATGGAAAAAAAGTGATTTATATATTTCCTTCTCAAAGTCTAGGAATCAGTTTTGATTGACACATTACAAAAGAAGCAATAAACATAACATATGCATATTCACAAATTTCCAGGAGAAAAACAAGGTGTTAAAAGAAAGCAGATACCATAACCAATTTAACATAGCAGTCTTCATATTTAAATTTATAAAATTTATTTCTCAAAATCATGTCTCAAAATAAATTAATACATAAAGAAAATCATTAAAAAATAACATAGTCTGTGCCTTCAGAACAAGAGATTCAATTGTTTGCCTTTCCAGTAAAGAAAGTATGACTTGAAACAATAGAATGGAGGCTCTACAGTCCCACAGAAAGATAATGTCAATTACAGATGCCTTACTCTGATCTAAGTGTCTCTACTTAAATGTGAGGGCTTCTTCTCTTCTGACTCTGTCAGGGCCTTTACCAGCAGGGAGAGATGTGAGAGATATTTCAAAAATGTGGTGTGAGGTAAAGAAACCAATTCTCCACAGCTCTTTCTTTCACCTCATGCAGAGATAGACAATGGAGTGTTGGAAATATAGCTATTCCATTAATCTCCTCAAGTAACACATAATTGAAATATGCCTATTGTCTAAATATAAGTTATAGCAACCTGTCAGAAGGCGAGAACTTAAAAATTCCCTAAAGCCCACAATAAAACTTAAATTATTTTATATTGAAACATTAAAATTTGAAAATAAATTAGTTTTGAAAAACACCACTTTTTCAGAATTTAACTTTGAATATTAAAGTTTATTATTTATGTATGGTGACAAAAGTATAGAGAAGAATTATCTGTAAGGAATTTTAAATTAGTAAATAGTAAAATTGTCTATAAAGAATTTCAGAGAAAAAAAGTGATATTGAACTCTAAGCATGATCAACATAAGTAATACTTGGATTAACTATTTAAAATTAATGCAGTAGAGTTTTCTTAATCTTATCAAACCAAAGTGGAAGCTTATCAAGGCTATTTCCTTTGGTCACTTTTATTCAGATGAAATGAATGTCAAGAGACTATTTCTTGGCAGAGGTGTAAAGAGAACTGCTTTTCACTGCAGTATAGTGAATGAAAGAATAAATAATAACGAAAGGGCATGACTGTCCCTAGGTAGGGTGGAGGAGAAAGTTCATTGTAGACAACCAGGAGAGTATAGCCAGAGGCAAGGTCATCTGAGAGAGCTCAGAGTGGACATTACCATGAGCCACATGAGGAGATGGGAGGAGGGGAAGGAAGAGGAGGGGGTAGAGTATGATTCAGGTGCAGCAGCCAAGAGGGCAAAAGGTAAATAGGGGGCGGGCAACCAAAGGGTTGGCTATATAGAAGAGCCTCTGGGGGAAGGGCAGTTCAGCCCCTGCTGGATAATTCAGGGGTAGGGGACAGAGTAGGCCAACCATACCCTGTAACGGGTATGAACTGAGGGATGTCTGGAGAACCTAGTGGGCAAGTTGGCTTTGATATGTTAAAGAGTCATTTCCCAGGGTTTGAGACTTAACATATAATGTGGTTCAGCACTTAAGTAACTTCAAGGAGGAGGACAAGAGAGGATTGCAGAGGACTGGCAATGTATTCTGTACATGTCTGAAAATGAATTTCATTGTCATCTATAATTAATGGATTCTAAAGCATTAAAATAAACAAATTTGTCTATTTAACTTGATTTTTATTTCCATAAAGGAATTTAGACTGAATATTTTGTTTCTATTATTTATGTAAGGTAAAGAAAGTATAGAGAAAAAATATATGTAGCATATACTCAAACTGTGTATTCACATATTGTATTTGTATCTCTAACTACATGTATGTGTACCTATGCATATGTATGACAATATGTGGCTATACATATATATGTATGTACTTCAACATACATATATGCACACACACACACTTGTGCATGCACACATTTAAAATAAATCTTGATTCAATGGGTAGGGAGATGGTTCAGTTGACTGAAGAGCTTCCTGGTCCAGTACAAGGATGTGAATTCAAATCCACAAACCCATATAAAAGTGAAATGTGGAGTTCATCTGTAATGCCAGATTTCCTACATGAAGATGAAATGCAAAGACAGAGAATCCCAGAAGCTTAGGAACCAACTAGCCTGGCAAATAAAATAGAAACACAAAATTAGTGATATTCCTTGGAAGGGCATATCTTCTTAAAGCAATAAAACTAGCAGAAAGTGTAATATTTTGCAAGTAAACACTCAAAACTGACTTTTATATTAATGCTGTTTTCTGATAATGGTTGAGCTTATAATAAGAAGACATAATGCTATGAAACAAAATACAATATTCAGTTTATATGTGTTGCATATTTAATATGAACTAATCCATTTTAAATTAATTATAACATTAGGATTCCCATCAAAAGGCATGACTATGGTATGGATTATTATAATTAACCAAAAAAAATGTCCAGGCTTTGGAAGGGGAAACTTAACAGTTATAATATAAAAAATAACTTGCTGGCATATGAACATGATATACCCAGTCCTATAAAAAGTGAAAAAAAGAGTAAAGTCTATATAAATAATCAAAACACACTACTGGCCAATTCTGATTGCTTGTTTAGCACTTTGTATCTTTAATGATATCCACAAACAGCTCAAAACAATACACTAGATAAGTGATATATTAATACTTAAGATATATTAAATTATTGAGACTTCATCTCTCTTTTGCATAAAAAGCACAGCCTTCAAATTGAAGTATAGTTTTATCCTCATAATGATATAGGAGAGGGACAGTGATATGGCTTAGGTCACTGCCTGTCAATCACAACCACTTTAGCTGGATCCCTGGAACTACGTGGTAGAAAGAGAGACAGTTTATCTCTGACATCTACAGTCACACCATTGCATGTGTTCCCTTGTTCAACTATGCAAAATTAAAAAGAAAAATTAAACATAAAGTCGATAAAATATAAATAATAACACTAATGCCTAAATATGTATTATCTATTTCTATCTATATACATACACATATTAAAAAATACGTAATAAAGTAAATAGCGTGTTTGTTTTTGGCACAGTGTATCCACAAACTTTACAATGTATTTTTGCTACAATATCTATAGAGTGTATTGTATTTAGTATAGTCTAATAATTAATAATGCCTTGCATAAAGACTTGTATTGCATATTATAAAATTAATATATTTAAAATTAACACAGAATACACCATCAAAACATTGATCTGATATATGCTATCTTATCATGGATTATATGCATTTTTTAAATTCTTCTCTCTCTATTTTAATGATCTTTGTGTTGCTCACAATATTTCATATCTTAGGGTACTTTTTTCAATCTTTGAAATCTTTGCTAATCCTTAGTTAATTAGGTTCTGCTATCATCTTAGTTATGAGCCTTTATCTTCTCTCTCTCTCTGTCTCTCTCTCTCTTTGATTTTTACTATTCCAGTGTATTGGGTTTTGTTTTATCTTACTATATTTTATTTTATTAGTAGTTCTAAGAAGCCTGTTTGTTTTCCAGTGAGAAACGAAAGGAGGTGGATCATGATGGGAGGGCAAGTGGGGGAAGAACTGGGAGAAGCAGAAGGAGGGGGAAATCTTGATCAGAATATATTATATAAAAATATATGTTCAATAAGAGAATAAAAGAGAATTTTGCTCTATAGAGTGAGGTAGTGCAACACTTAGATCCTGTCTCTTTTCTTTGACTTTATCCCTCTTTGTTTCTTCCGTATCTTCTGCATTTTGGTGTGCCTTGAATCTTCATCTACGATGTATTAGTTGAAGGATTTTTGACAATCTAATTTTACTCTGCCTCAGTTGGTGTGTGGAAAATAAGGGTTCGCACTTCCTATGGTTTAATGAGAACTGAGAATGGTAAGAGTCATTTGGAAGTTCACCTTGTTCTGAGCTGTTAGTCAGAAAATACGGTGGTTACTCTCCATGTCTTTGATTCATATTTTAATTCTGCCTAGGGTTTGAACCCCTACTCTTCCTAAATATTTTCTTGTCTCTTTCTTTTTTCTGAGCCCAGTGTCTCTATTTTGACGATGTCCATTAGAGATCTACTTTTAAAGATGTAGCTCAATTCCTTGTACCCACTGCTTTTGTGTTTCAGCTCCCACTAATTTATCTCCTTCCAACTCTGACAGTACATAGACGATGTTCCACACAATTTACCTCTCAATTACATGCTGTCTTATAGTCACATTTGCGTAGTGTATTATAATCATCTTCTTAAATACATTGTTAACTCCTTGAGGGTATTGCATGAAAAACTAATAAATCTGTCACAAAGCATAGCTCAACTTCAGGTTCAAAGTAGGGTTTGAGTGAAATTTTGATGATTCATCTCTTATTAAATTTATTGATCATGTCCTCAACATGAGCTTCATTTAACGAAGTAGCTCAGTAGATAAATTTTAAAATGTTTGCAAGTTTATCTTATTATCTATCACCATGCACAAAACTCAAGTCCAAATGGATTAAAGACCTCAATATTAATCTGACCACATTGAACCTGATAGAAGAGAAAGTGGGAAGTAGTCTACAAGACATGGGCACAGGAGACCACTTCCTAGGTAGAACCCTAGTAGCACAGATAATAAGAGAAACAATGAATAAATGGGACCTCCTGAAACGGAGAAGCTTCTGTAAAGCAAAGGACACTGTCATTAAGACAAAAAGGCTACCTTCTGACTGGGAGAAGATTTTCTCCATCCCTTCATCAGACAAAGGCTGACCTCCAAAATATACAAAGAACTCAAGAAACTAGACACTAAAACTCTAATTAACCCAATTTAAAAAATGGGGTACTGAACTGAACAGAGAATTCTCAACAGAAGAACTTTGAATGGCCAAAAGACACTTAAGGTCATGCTCAACCTCCTTAGCGATCAGGGAAATGCAAATCAAAACAACTTTGAGATACCATCTTACATCTGTCAGAATGGCTAAAATCAAAAACACCAATGATAGCTTATGCTGGAGAGGATGTGGGGTGAGGGGAACACTCATCCATTGTTGGTGGGAATGCAAACTTGGGCAGCCACTTTGGAATTTAGTATGGCGGTTTCTCAGGAAACTGGGAGTAGACCTGCCTCAGGACCCAGTAATTCCACTCTCGGGAATATACTCAAGAGATGCCCTATCATACTACAAAGCATTTGTTCAACTATGTTCATAACAGCACTATTTGTAATAGCCAGAACCTAGAAAACAACCTAGGTGCCCCTCAATAGAAGAATGGTTTAAGAAGGTGTGGAACATATACACATTAGAGTTTTACTCAGCGGTAAAAAACAATGACAACTTGAATTTTGCATGCAAATGGATGGAAATAGAAAACGGTTTACTGAGTGAGGTAACCCAGACCCAAAAAGAGGAATATGGTATGTACTCACTCATAAGTGGATTCTAGCCATAATTAAAGGACTTTGAGCCTATAATTTATGACCCTAGAGAAGCTAACTAAGAAGGTGAACCTATAGAAAATCATGTAGTTATCCTCAGGGATATTGGAAGTAGACAAGATTGCCAGGCAAAACTTGGGTGCACGGGGATGTGTGTGTGTGTAAGGGGAGATGGGTAGAGAAAAGGGAGAAGGGGAGGATTCGAGACAACTTGGGGGAATGGGATGGGTGAGATGGAGGAAGGGTGGATATGGGAACAGGGAAATAAATATCTTAATTAAGGGAGCCATTTTTAGAGTTTTGCAAGAGACTTGATCCTAGAGGGGTTCACAGGTACAAGGGGAGGTCCCCAGATTGTTCCTTGGGCAGCAGAGGAGAGGGTGCCTGAACTGACCTTGTCCCATAGCCACACTGATGAATATCTTGCATATCACCATAGAACCTTCATCTGGTAATGGATGGAGATAGAGACAGAGACCCACAATGGAGCACTGGACTTAGCTCCCAAGGTCCAAATGAGGAGCAAAAGGAGGGAGAACATGAGCATGGAAGTCAGGACCACAAGGGGTGTGTCCACTCACTGAGATAGTGGGACTGATCTAATGGGAGATCACCAAGGCCAGCTGGACTCGGACTGATGGAGCATGTGATCAAACCGAACTCTCTGAATGTGGCTGATGGTGGAGGCTGACTGAGAAGCCAAGGACAATGGCGTTGGGCTTTGATACTACTGAATGGAGGGGCTTTGAGGGAGCATTGTCTCTTTGGATGCCCACCTTCCTGGACCTGGGGGGAAAGGGGAGGAACTTGGAATTCCCATAGGGTAGGGAACCCTGACTGCTCTTTGGCCTGGAGAAGGAGGGGGAGTGGGAGTGGGGGAAGGGGAGGAGGGGAGGAGGTGGAAATTTTTAATAATAATAATAAAAAAAACACTTACTGCCATTAACGTACAGAGTGTTTTCTCAAGAAGCTTTAAAGAAAGGGGAGGCATACATGAGGGAGTGCCCTGAGGGCCTCCTTAAAGTCCCTCAAGACTTCTCAAATGCTATATCTGGGCAGAAGTTTGTTATTTTGTTCCATGTCCAGATGGAGCCTGACTGGACTTCAGAAGATCTAACTTCTTAAACCCTAACTAGTACTGATCACCCCTGTGACCACTGGCCAGATTGACTAGATCAGGACTTATCCTCATGTTCGTAAAGACCTGTTCTCAACATCATCACTTACAGAAACACTGCTGAGGCCTTGAGTCTCTCCTGCATACTGTTCTTTCTGTTGTGTGACTGATAATTCCATTCATCCAGGCTCTGCAGCAATCTTAGTCTGGGAATGAGTAGGGTAGGTTCAGCAGAAGCTTGTCTGACTCCATTGACTTTAGAAGATGTGATACATTCCAGGAATAATGTGCATATGTGATATTACAGGACATAGCTGGATGCAGAGATTCTCAGACTCAAATAATGGTAATATACATACTAATGTTCTATCATCTATCTATCTGTCTGTCTGTCTGTCTATCTATCTTTAGCTTCTTATATGTATCTATTTATTATTTTTGTATCACCTATCATTTAATTTAATAATTCATACATAAAGCATACACTTGAAATCCATTGATGCACGCCAAAAGCAGATTTTAAAATATGAAAATTGATTTTCACATTTGGCATGTAGTCCTTACATGATAGGCATGTTGTGTAAATATTATATTTTAGAACAAAGTAGTGTCGTATTTTCTTCACTAGAATTTCTACTAAAGAAGTTTCATACTGTGTTCAAAGCAAATAAGAGAGAAAAATGTAGTTCCTTCTTAAAACTCATTGGCAGCACTGAGCTAATAGAAGCACACATTAGACACTGCTTACGTTTAGTGCTCATTTCACAACATTACATTTTAACAAATTGAAATTCATTTTATTAAATGACATAAAAAGTTTAAGCATTTAACAAAAGGTTGGTTGTAGTATTTACAGAATTCAATTATTTCATAGTTAAACAGTGGTAGCAAAAGATAAGTAGGTTAAATTTTAACAAAATGATATTAGCCAAATTTCCTAAGTGTGTTTGGATTATGTGTTCTGAGAAAGAAATAGTCTTCTTTTAAAAGCTAAATTACATTTGGAAATTTTGACTTAAGGTCAATGTAGTTTATTTCACCTTTTAAAATATGACATTTATTTATATTGAATAGGTACATAAATTTTTATATAAGGATATTAGCAAGTATTAGTGTTCTATTTGTTCTATCTACTATCTAACTATCTATTGATCTATCTACTATCGATCTATCATCATCATCATCATCTGTCTCTCTCATCTTTAAAACATCATCACTTATCTACCTTGTATCATCTAGCTATTCATCTATTTATCTATCATGACTTATCTCTCATTATGTATTATTTATCACTATTTTGTACAACTTAGAGTTTACACGTATTATTAAAGTTTTAGTAATTGTGACAATTAGAACATTGTATAATATTCAATTACATTATTTGTTTATTAATTAATTAATTGGATACTAATTAATATCCAAGTACATTCCTGTACTTCCCAAAACATCATAATATTCTACATAGATAAACTTTTTTAAGAAGCAGCTTCATAAGCTGATACTTGTGACCTAAATGTGCTTTTCTCATATTTTACTGATATGTAAAATCAGATATATTTGGCATGCAAAGAAATTTTATGAGTCAGTTAGATTTTACTAATTATTTGTTTCAATATCATTTCACCCAAATGATCTTAAAATCTTTTAATTCTATTATTAATCATTGATCTCTGCTTTTAGACTCTGTAAGGACACACTAGTTGTTATAAAAGAAGTATCGTTTTAAACATTTGTTACTGTGTGTGTATTTTCAGATTAGAATTTGTCAGTGATAATTTCAGACAGAATTTGCTTTCTACACATTGACATTTATGTTCAAATTTAGTATTCCCTTTGCTTTGTCTGTCATTCAACCAGAACGAGGGCTTTTCCTTTCCACTCACAGTGCACATGTTCTCCCAAAGCTCCTGTTTCCTTTGGCATAGATTATTTCTTTCTGGTGTACCTCCCTGTGATGAATATTCTGCCCCCTTGGTTTCTGCACAGTCCATAGTATTGAGCATGGTCATATTTTGCTCCTTGTTATTATATTCTTAGTCTCCAGTTGTAATCAAACTTTAAATGACTTCCCTTAAATGGGCATAAACATGGATTTTCTCTGGCACTCTCTGTGTAACATCATTGAGCATCCTGTCTGGAAGATGTTGATCAATATTTTACTCATTTGCCATTCCACATCTTTTGTTAAATTCAGCAGTTAACAACATTTGGGGCATGGGTCACTTGGTCCTGAGAGACAGAAAGGGTTTTTATTGCTAACTTATCTATTTACAGAGGGCTGGTTTGCATTTTATTAAGCCTGAAATGCCTTGATGCTCTATAAAAAACTAGTGTTGATGTCCAGCTTTTTGTGTTGTGTCTCAAAGCTGATAAATGAGATAATGAAATACAACAAAACTTTGCTGGAGTGGGTCTGGAATGTATGAATGCACCTTATAAATTCTTTCTTTCCTGACAATCACCAGTTATTCAGATGCTCTGCCAACTGTGAATTAGAATACACTGCAACATATCATGATTTGAATTTACTATAAATGACTTAAGTGAATTGGTTTATTAGGAGTTTAAGGGCCAGTGAGATGGGGCGGGGGTAAAAGGCACTTGACATGCAAACCTAAAGCCATCCTGAACACTTGAGTTCAATCCCCAGAACCCATGTTAAGGTATAAGAGAGAACTTAGCTCAAAAAGCTGTCCTTTGACCTACACAAGAGTGCTGTAGAACACACACACACACACACACACACACACACACACACACACGTAGGCATGTACAACACATTAATAATAAACATAATAAAATTAAAGTGAATAGAAGTTGACACATGCACAACAAACAGCAAAAATAATAGAAGAGAAATGCGAACAGAAGTAGCAAAATAAAGATATCTATTTTGAAATGTTATGGGCACAGTGATAAACCCTAAAGGATAATTGTATTTCTACAGAAGCCTGGTGGTGGTGGTACATGCCTTTAATCCAAGCACTCAGGAGGCAGAGACAGTTAGATCTCTGTGAGTTCAAGGCCAGTCTGGCTTACAAAGAGAGTTCCAGGACAGCTCCAAAGCTATGCAGAAAAACTCTGACTTGAAAATACTAAAAAAAAAATAGTTTCAGAAATTTTTTTCTGTTATAGCAGAACACTTACTTTCAAATATTAAGATGAAGCCTACAATTTATTTGTAGTGTCAGTAGAAATCTATTCTCTTAATTTTCACATTTACTTGCTGAAAACTGGGTTGCTACATATAGATTCGTCTTCAGAACCTTCTAGTGGGGTCTGTTTCCTGATGTTAAGTCAGTTAAATCCTAAATCATAATATCTTCCAAGTGGTTTGGCTATTCAGTCACCTCACTGTTGATATCTTGGTGATGTTATACTGCTGTCACCCTAAAAGAGAAATGACCAACATGAAAATGTTTACTTTCTAAACTATTACAATGTTTTATAATCATCCATCGTCATTGTTTTAACTCAGTATAAGAAAAGTGATACAGGATTGATCTTAAGAATGTGTTTGTCTGTATTTACTACATAATAAATAAATTAGAACCTAAAGTGTCCTTTTTTCAACCGTGCTATCATTTTTTTCTTATTGGGGAGATTTTTTGAATATTTATAATTTTAATGAACTGCTGTTAATTAATTGAATACATTTTAATCCAAAATTAATTCATTGGATTATTACTCATGTTATTATGTACTTTGCGTTATAAGGATGCAATTTGCATGCTATTAAAATAATCAGAAGGACTTTAGTATTAAAAGTAAGATAACATTTAATTTTAGCTCATTGAAATAATTTTGTTAGCAAAGTAAAATGAAGGATGTGATAATTTGACCTTTAGAGAGGTGATGCCAAATGGAATCTGAAAACTTTTTTCTTGAACTTTGTTAGAGAATCCACTAAGATGTGCAAGCAACCATTGTACTCTTCAGTTGCTTATGAAGCTCTATCTACTTGCTAGCTCTTCTGTTTCCAGAAGCAATCCTCCAATACTGTTTTATACCTTATAGAACTTACGGTCTAGCTATAACTTGAAGGAAGTCAAACACATTTTGCTATTACAATGGTGTCTTGATCTTTTGAGTACTCATAGTGAAAAGGTACCTTGCAGTGGACAGAGCTACATGTTTTCCTTCCCACTGGTTTGCATGAAGGGATACTTTACCAGAACATTAAATATACAAAATCTTCTCTCAGCAATGGTGTGTCTATTTGGTCACAGATAAGAAAGAGAATATAAAACAAGCATGATGTATAATATTTGGCTACCACAGGAATGGAATTCTCAAAAGATATGCATCCATCAATGAATTTCCTGATGACCTTGTCCAAGGATATATTGAAAAAACAATGTAAAGTATGGGGATCAGCATTTAGGACAGTAAGTGAGCCTGGGCTTTTGTGGTTGTTTAAAAACAGGATAAGTCTTGTCATAGAGCTTCCAAAGGTGACTGGGTGAAGAATACACATGATAGAGGACATAAGGTATTGTCAGAACATTGGAATCCCTGCGAGCCCCCATGGATGGAGGTATGACACCTTGCAGTGGGACTAAAGGTGCTCTCCATTCCCCCTCTGTTTCCCTACATGGTGACAAAAGAGATTGTCATTTTAAGCTTCATGAGTCTGAGAACTCTGAGCTGAGACTTGTTGGGAAAGTGGTTCTATGATAAACAAGATTCCTTCAATCTTCCTATTAGACACAAATAAATGTAGCAATATGCCATTGCTTTGCTTACGTGTGTGTAGTTTTAGTAGACATTGGTATTTATTCTTGTACTGCTGACATTTTCCTTCCTTTCCTAATTTACACAGATTTATCAACTACTCAGTAATTGAACAACCTGCTTTTACTCACCTAATTTTATTTGTATATTTAACCTAGACTTAACTGTCTATGCATGTCCAGACTCACTAAAGTTTGTAAGTTGATACTTTTTTCTACTTTCCTCTTTAAACCATATTCAAGTGTACTTGTTCTAAGTATTTTTCAGGAAAAATTCATGTAACTGAACTAAACAATGTAGAATTTAAAGTTGTTTTTAAGAATCGCAAAGTTCATGTTTTACAATAGATATTTACTACTATCTAAATATTTATTGCTACCAATTTTGTGCATAAGAAAATGTCAGTATCATTTTTCACAAAGCATTAATAATAGTAACTTCTGGGACAATAAATTTACATTAGTCAACACTGAATAGCTGGTAATTTCATATTAAAAATGAAATCTTACAGTTTTTCTAATATATGAATAGATACAACTCTGTAAATGTTGAGGGAAAATGCAAAATCTCCTTTCATGTATTTGTGTGTGATTTTCAGGTGAATTTGATCTCATCTAGGTGAGATTACAGTCATTGGATTCTGCTTAAACTGTCTCTACAATAAAGACATTTGAACAAAGAAGATATGTTGATTTATCTTCAAAAATATTCCTTTTTATAGCACTGTGATTTAAACCCACCATAAAGGCATATGAACAATGAAGATATGTTGACTTATCTGCAAAAAAATATCTTTTTTTTACAGCACTGTGATTTGAACCCATGGCTGTGTACATTCTTGGCTAGTGTTCTATTACTAACTATAACCCTAGCCCTAAGGTTACCTTTACAGATCATATGTGTTTCTTGTATTTTCTAATGTTACTGTGCTAAATAGTTTTTATGTCCACAGACACAAGCTAAAGTCTAATAGGAGGGAACCTCAATTAAGGCAGTGCCTCCGTATGGATTGTAGGTAGTCATGTAATGCATTTTCTTTTTCTTTCTTTCTTTCTTTCTTTCTTTCTTTCTTTCTTTCTTTCTTTCTTTCTTTCTTTCTTCCTCTCTCTCTCTCTCTCTCTCTCTCTCTCTCTCTCTCTCTCTCTCTCTCTCTCTCTCTCTCACATTTGTTTTTCAAGACAGAGTTTTGAAACTGTCCTGGCTATCCTGGAGCTTGTTTTTTAAACCAGACTGACCTTGAATTCACTGAGATCCACTTGCCTCTGCCTCTCAAGTTCTGGGACTAAATGCAGGTGTTAAGGCACTTTCTTAATTAGTGATTAGTGGAAAAAGACCCAGCCCATTGTAATTGGTGCCATCCCTGGTCTGGTGATCCTGAGTGCTTCAAGAAAGCAGGCTGAACAAGCCATGGGGAGCAAGCCAGTAAGCAGCACTCCTCCATGGCCTCTGTATCAGCTGTAGGTAGGCTCCAGGTTCTGGTCTTGTCTGAGTTCTGGTCCTGGCTTCTTTCAATAATAGACTACAATGTGGGAGTGTAAGCCAAATAAACCCTGTTCTCCCCAACTTGCCTTTTCGTCATGGTGTTTCATTGCAGTAATAGAAACCCTAACTAAGACAGGATAGTTTTCAAAAGTCAATGCATGATAGGCAATGAAAGTCTTCAGGTATTGCAGAATATTTTGTAAATAAATGAAGATTTTTCTTAAAGTATAAATTTTATTTTAATCTATTATGCTAATAATGATTATTCAAAACCTTAAATAAGAAAACTCCAAAAACATCTTTAAACTTATACAAAGCTGTTATAATGAAGAAATAGTTATCCTTTTGGTAAGAGAAACACATGTCAAGGATGGGGTATTGTTTGTATTCTATTAACAAGAAAGCCTTCAGTTTACAATTGCTGTTAGGCTGAATTAAATGCTCGAGTGGTCTAGGGATTAAATTGGAATAAGGAAGCTGGAAGCATTAAAACACTGAAGTCGAACTCAAGAGAACCAAATCATAGTATAGGGGCCCTGTGTTTTACATATGAGATATCCCTCATAGACTCATAAGTTTGAATACTTAGTCTCCAGCTTGGAGTGCTGTTTGAATTAGACCCTTGATCTGAAGGTAGAGCCCCACTAGAGGAAGTAGATAACGCAGGACATTTTTTATATTGTTGTTGGTGTTGGGAGAGAGAGAGAGAGAGAGAGAGAGAGAGAGAGAGAGAGAGAGAGAGAGAATGTGGACTTGCAGGCTGGTGCTCATAGGAGTTAGAGACAGTAGATTCTCTTGTAACTGGAGTTATAGACAGTTGTCAGCTGCTGGGTGCATATTCTGGAAACGGAACTCCAACCCTCTGTTTGGACAGTGCAAACTTTTAACCAATCACCATTTTTCAATTCCCACTCTAAGATTTGTGCACGTATGTGTGTGTGTGTGTATGTGTGTGTGTGTGTCTGAAAGAGAAAAAGAGAGAAAGAAAGAGATTAATCAGTTCTTTCCTCTACTATCAAGATTTTATGGTCTGTCCCTCCTTCCTAAACACCCCTGTTTTGTGACTAAAAAGAGAATGTGACCATTGACCTCATTCTCATTTCTTTCTATCATGATGCACTGTTTCCCTTTGTACAATAAGTTAAAATAAACTTTAGAGTTGTTTCTTATAAGGTGTTTCAAAACGGGGCCTACAGATCCTATATTGAAATTCTAATCCACAACTGATAGTGTTCGGAGGTAGTTGAGTCATTAGGCATTAGGAAGGAGCTACTGTGAATGGACTTAGTGTCCATTAGTACATAGAAATTATATGTTTTTCCAATTGGGCTGACAATAATTCCCCAAGAGTCTTAGACTCTCTAAGCAAAATTACCAACATTGAAAAACCCTGTTTCAAGTTGTTAATTAAGGAAATCAAAGACACCCCCCAAAACAACATAAGTTACTGCATTTGCCTTTATTTGTCTCCCAGAAACTGAGGATAAATCCTTATTGTTGAAGATACCAAGTGCTTTGACCATAAGAGGCACAGGATCTAAACTGAATCTGACCTGAAAGGTTACTCCTTGAGGACTGACTTTAGCTTTCATAGTACAGGAAGTTGCTATGTAATTTGCCAATGGAAGGATGCAACCAATAGTTGTAACATGGAGGGGCCTGCTTGTTTATGTTTTCTATCCCACCTGGTACCCCACAACCGGCAAGCCCCAAAGAAAATCACACAGAGATCTCTATAAGTTATAAAGCTGATTGGCCCATTAGCTCTAGCCTCTTACTAGCTCTTATAGCTTATATTAACCCATTATTCTGATCTCTTTTAGCCATGTGACTCAGTATCTTTTTTAGTGGGGCAGATCACATCCTGCTGCTTCAGTGATCTGGGCAGGAGTGGGAGAAATCAACTTCCTCCTTCCCAGAATTCTCTAGTTCTCATTGCATCATTTCTACTTCCTGTCTGGTTTTTCCACCTATACTTCCTGCCTGGCCAAATAGCGTTTATTTAAAACATGATAGACAGATTACAGAAAATTCTCCTGTACCAAATAGTCTTACCCAACTGCAATACCTGTGAAACACAGTAATGACTAGTATGATGATAACCCTAAGGGTGCAGAAGTTACACTCACATCTCAGTGGTAACCAAAAACTCTCTGACTGGATTTAACACTCACTTAAGAGGGAAACCAGAGTGCTGAGAAGTTCTATCCAGAGAGGTGAGTGGGTGCTCGCCTGGGCGCTCTGTCCCAGAAGAGAGCATAGCCCCTCCTCCCTCAGCTTCTGTGGCAGGGTCTTAGGTGCTCCACGGGACCCCTCCCTGCCCCCACTGCTACCGCCCTTTTGTCTCCTGGGTCCTGGAAACACCAGCTAGCCCTGCTGCAGTGCTGAGAAGTTCTATCCAGAGAGGTGAGTGGGTGCTCGCCTGGGCGCTCTGTCCCCAAAGAGAACACAGCCCCTCCCCCCTCAGCTTCTGCGGCAGGGTCTTCGGTGTTCCACGGGACACCTCCCTGCCCCCACTGCTACCACCCTTTTGTCTCCTGGGTCCTGGAAATACCAGCTATCCCTGCTGCAGTACTGAGGAGTTCTATCCAGAGAGTGCTGAGAAGGTTCATCCAGAGAGGAGGAGATGGGCAGGCGCCAATGCAAGAATTCCTCCAACAACCTGAAAGGTAACATGACATCACCAGAATCCAGGGATCACAAAACTAGAAGAATTGAACACCCTACTCTAGAAGAAATAGAAGAAATTGACTCTAAGTGGATCTTTATGAAAATAATAGAGGAACTTAAACAGGAGGTGAAAAATCTGCCGTAAAGAAATGGAAGATAAGTATAACAAAAAGATTGAGGAAATGAGTAAAGAAATGGAAGAGAAATATACCAAAAGGTTTGAGAAATTAGTAAATCTGTAAGTGAAATTCTGGGAAACCAAGAAAAAACAATCAAACAGGTAATGGAAACAGTTCAAGATTTGAAAACTGAAATGGAGTCAATGAAGAAATCACAAGCCGAGGGCCGTCTGGCTATGGAAAATCTAGGTAAGCGAACAGAGACTTCAGAAACAAGCATAACCAACAGAATACAAGAGATAGAAGAAAGAATCTCAGACTCTGAGGACACCATAGAGAAATTAAACGCTCTGACCAAAGAAAACAGCAAATCCAACAAATTCTCATCACAAAACATTCAGGATATGAGGGACACAATAGAAAAACCAAATCTAAGAATAATAGGGGTAGAAGAAGAAGAATTGCAGATCAAAGGTCCAGAAAATATATTCAACAAAATTATAGAAGAAAACTTCCCCAACCTAAAGAACGATATCCCTATGAAGGTTCAAGAAGCATACAGAACACCGAATAGGCTGGATCAAAGAAAAAAACATCCCCTCACCATATAATAATCAAAACACAAAACATTCAGATTAAAGAGAGAATATTAAGAGCTGCAAAGAAAAAAGATCAAGTAACTTATGAAAGTAAATGTATCAGACTTACACCAGACTTCTCTATGGAAACCATGAAATCCAGAAGGTCCTGGATAAAGGTACTGCAGAAACTAAGAGACCATGGATGCAAGCCCAGACTACTTTACCCAGCCAAGCTATTGTTCACTATCAACGGAGAAAACAAAATATTCCAGGATAAAAACAAATTTAAGCAATACGTAGCTACAAATATAGCCTTACAGAAAGTATTAGAAGGCAAATCACAACCCAAGGAATCCAACATTCCTAACACCGCCTACAATAACTCAGGCATCTAACGACCCTTCACAAGCAGAACTCAAAGAAGGGAAAAACATACACTCCACTACCCCCCCCCCCAAAAAAATAACCGGAGTCAACAACCACTGGTCATTAATATCACTTAATATCAATGGACTCAATTCATGTATAAAAAGGCAAAGACTTAGAGATTGGATATGAAAACAGGATCCAACATTCTGCTGTTTAAAAGAAACACACCTCAACCACAAAGACAGACATCTATTCAGAGTAAAGGGCTGGGAAAAGGTTTTCCAAGCAAACGGACCTAAGAAACAAGCAGGTGTGGCCATTCTAATATCTAACAAAATTCACTTCAAACTAAAATCTATCAGAAGAGATAGAGATGGACATTTCATACTCATAACAGGAACAGTTCATCAGGAGGAAGTCTCAATCCTGAGTATCTATGCCCCTAATATAAAGGTACCCACTTATGTAAAAGAAACACTTCTAGAACTCAAGGCAGTCATCAAACCACACACACTAATAGTAGGAGACTTCAACACACCTCTCTCACCAATGGACAGATCAATCAGACAGAAACTCAACAGAGAAATAAGAGAATTATTGGAGATATTGAATCAAATGGACTTAACAGATATCTATAGAACATTCATTCCAAATAGGAAAGAATATACCTTCTTCTCTGCTGCCCATGGAACCTTCTCAAAAATTGACCACATACTTGGTAACAAAGCAAACTTCCACAGATACAAAAAATATTAGTAACCACCTGTGTCTTGTCAGATCACCATGAATTAAAGTTAGAATTCAACAACAATGCTACCCACAGGAAGCCAACATACTCATGGAACTTGAACTGTCAACTATTAAATCACCCCTGGGTCAAGGAAGAAATAAAGAAAGAAATTAAAGTCTTCCTTGAATTTAATGAAAATAAAGACACAACATACTCAAACCGATGGGACACTATGAAAGCAGTGCTAAGAGGAAAGTTCATAGTATTAAGTGCCCAACTAAAGAAAACGGAGAAAGCACACATTGGAGACTTAACAGCACACTTGAAAGCACTAGAAAAAAAAGAAGCTGATTCACCCAGGAGGAGTAGAAGACTGGAAATAATCAAACTGAGGGGTGAAATCAACAAAATAGAAACACAGAAAACAATCCAAAGAATCAATGAAACAAAAAGCTGGTTCTTGGAGAAAATCAACAAGATCGACGAACCCCTATCCAAACTAATCAAACGGCAGAGAGAGAACATGCAAATTAATAACATCAGAAATGAAAAGGGGGACATAACCACAGACACAGATGAAATTCAGAGAATCATTAGATCTTACTACGAAAGTTTATATGCCACAAAGTTGGAAAATGTAAAAGAAATGGACATTTTTTTTAGATAAGTACCATATACCGAAGTTGAACCAAGAACAGGTGAACAATCTAAATAGACCTGTTAGTCGTGAAGAATTAGAAGCTGTTATCAAAAATCTCCAACAAAAGCCCAGGACCAGATGGTTTCAATGCAGAATTCTACCAGAATTTCCAGGAAGAGCTAATACCTATACTCCTTAATGTATTCCACAATATAGAGTCATTGCCAAACTCCTTTTGTGAAGCTACAGTTACCCAGATACCAAAACCACACAAAGACACAACCAAGAAAGAGAATTACAGGCCAATCTCACTCATGAACATCGACTCGAAAATTCTCAATAAAATACTGGCAAACCGAATCCAAGAACACACTAGAAAAATTGTCCATTATGATCAAGTAGGCTTCATCCCAAAGATGCAGGGCTGGTTCAACATACGCAAATCTATCAATGTAATCCATCATATAAATAAACAGAAAGAAAAAAGGCATATGATCATTTCATTGGATGCTGAAAAAGCATTTGACAAAATTCAACATCCCTTTATGATAAAGGTGGTGGAGAGACTGGGGATACAAGGATCATACCTAAATATAATAAAAGCAATATACAGCAAGCCGACAGCTAACATCAAATTGAATGGAGAGAAACTCAAAGCCTTTCCACTAAAATCAGGAACACGACAAGGCTGTCCTCACTCTCCATACCTCTTCAATATAGTGCTTGAAGTTCTAGCAATAGCAATAAGACAACATAAGGAGATCAAGGGGATTCGAATTGGAAAGGATGAAGTTAAACTTTCGTTATTTGCAGACGATATGATAGTGTACACAAGCGATCCCAAAAACTCTACCAAAGAACTCCTACAGATGATAAACACCTTTAGTAATGTGGCAAGATACAAGATCAACTCCAAAAAATCAGTTGCCCTCCGATACACAAAGGATAAAGAAGCAGAGAGAGAAATCAGAGAAATATCACCTTTCACGATAGCCACAAATATCTTGGGGTTACTCTAACCAAGGAAGTGAAAGAACTATTTGACAAGAACTTTAAGTCTTTGAAGAAAGAAATTGAGGAGGATACCAGAAAATGGAAAGACCTCCCCTGCTCTTGGATTGGGAGAATCAACATAGTAAAAATGGCAATTCTACCAAAAGCAATCTATAGATTCAATGCAATCCCCATCAAAATCCCATCAAACTTCTTCACAGAACTTGAGAGAACAATAATCAACTTTATATGGAAAAGCAAAAAACCCAGGATAGCCAAAACAATCTTATATAATAAAGGAACTTCTGGAGGCATTACCATCCCTGACTTCAAACTCTATTACAGAGCTACAGTATTGAAAACAGCTTGGTATTGGCATAAGAACAGAGAACTCGACCTATGGAATCGAATAGAAGACCCGGATATTAATCCACAAACCTATGAACACCTAATTTTTGACAAGTGAGCTAAAGGTATACAATAGAAGAAGGAAAGCATCTTTAATAAATGGTGCTGGAATAACTGGATGTCAACCTGTAGAAGAATGAAAATACATCCATATCTATCACCATGCACAAACTCAAGTCCAAATGGATTAAAGACATCAACAATAATCTGTCCACTTTGAACCTGATAGAAGAGAAGTGGAAAGTAGTCTACAAGATATAGGCACAGGAGGCTACTTCCTAAGTAGAACCCCAGTAGCACAGCCAATAAGAGAAACAATGAATAAATGGGAACTACTGAAGCTGAGAAGCTTCTGTAAAGCAAAGGACACTTTCAGTAAGACAAATAGGCTACCTTTGGACTGGGAAAAGATCTTCACTAACCCCTCATCAGACAAAGGCTGATCTCCAAAATATTCAAAGAACTCAAGAAACTAGACACTAAAACTCTAATTAACCCAATTAAAAAATGGGGTACTGAACTGAACAGAGAATTCACAACACATTAACTTCGAATGGCCAGAAGACATTTAAGGACATGCTCAACCTCCTTAACGATCAGGGAAATGCAAATCAAAACCACTTTGGGATACCATCTTACACCTGTCAGAATAGCTAAACTCAAAAATACCAATGATAGCCTATGCTGGAGAGGATGTACAGTGAGGGGAACACTCATCCATTGTTGGTGGAAATGCAAACTTGTACAGCCACTGTGGAAATCAGTGTGGTGGTTTCTCAGGAAACTGGGAGTCAACCTCCCTCAGGACTCAGCAATTCCACTCTTGGGAATATACTCAAGAGATGCCCTATCATACTACAAAAGTATTTGTTCAGCTATGTTCATAGCTGCATTATTTGTAATAGCCAGAACCTGGAAACAACCTAGGTGCCCTTCAATAGAAGAATGATTAAAAAAGGTGTGGAACATATACACATTAGGGTTTTACTCCACGGTAAAAAACAATGACATCTTGAATTTTGCATGTAAATGGATGGAAATAGAAAACGCTTTACTGAGTGAGGTAACCCAGACCCAAAAAGAGGAATATGGTGTGTACTCACTCATAAGTGGTTTCTAGCCATAGTTAAAGATCTTTGAGTCTATAATTTGTGATCCTAGAGAAGCTAAATAAGAAGGTGAACCTGAAGAAAATCATATAGTTATCCTCCTGGATATTAGAAGTAGGTAAGATTGCCAGGCAAACTTGCGTGCATGGGGGTGGGGGGTGAGGGGGTGGAAGTACGGGGAGATGGTTAGGGAGAGGGGAGAGGAGGAGGTTCAGGGATGGATTGGGGGAATGGGAGGGGGGAGGGAGGAAGGATGGTTATGGGAGCAGGGAAGTTTATATCTCAACTAAGGGAGCCATTTTAGGGTATGCAAGAGACTTGATTCTGGAGGGGTTCCCAGGCCCAAGGAGAGGTCCCCAGATTGTACTCTGGGCAGCAGAGGAGAGGGTGCCTGATCGGGCCTTGGCCCATAACCATACTGATGAATATTTTGAATATCACCACAGAACCTTCCTATGGCAATGGATGGAGATAGAGACAGAGACACATATTGGAACACTGGACTTAACTCCCTAGGCCCAAATGAGAAGCATAGGGAGTGAGGTCGTGAGCAAGGAAAGCAAAATCAGAGGGGGCCTTCATCTGACGATGGATGGAGATAGAGACGGAGACCCACATTGGAGCACTGGAATTCAGGACCGCGAAGGGTGCGTTCGCCCACTGATACAAGGGGTCTGATCGAATGAGAGCTCACCAAGGCCAGCTGGACTGGGACTGAACGAGCATGAGATCAAACCAGACTCTCTGAATGTGGTTGACATGGGGGCTGACTGAGCCCCCAAGGTCCAAATGAAGACTGAGAAGCCATTGACAATGGCACTGGGTCTTGTTTCGTCTGCATGGACTGGCTTTTTGGGATCCTGGCTTGTCTGGATGCTCACCTTTCTGGACCTTGACGGAGGGGGGAGGAACTTGCATTTCCCACAGGGCAGGAAACCCTGACTGCTCTGGGGAATGGTGAGGGAGGAGAAGAGGAAGTGGGTTAGTGGGGGGAGCGGGAGGGTATTGGGAGGAGGGGAGGAAGTGAAAGAGTGTTGTTGGATACTTGAATAAACAAGTCTAAAGGGAAAAAAATAAAAAAAAATAAATAAAAGAGGGTAACCATTCCTAATAATGGAAACCTAGCCAACCACCTGAGGCTAAAAGGCCATGAATATTATAGTAGAACCTACCTCTGTCATTTAACTAAACAAATACAATTCTGTGCTGCATTATAAATATGTACAATGTTATACCCGTAGATAAGTATAATTCTCTAACCTAATTAAAGAAACATTCTTTGCAACTAATCAAGACCATTATAGAAAACCACAACTGGTCAAAATACAGAGAATAAGTGATCATAGATGCTTTACCCCACTGATAAATTTGTATCACAATTTCTGCACAGAAGTGTAGGTGGAGGCTGCTTGTTCATTTCCTGGCTGCCCAGAATGAAATAATTACAAGAAACTATATTATTTAAACTACTCCTTGGCCCATAGCTTAAGCATATTGCTATCTAGCTCTTATATCTTAAATTAACACATTTCTATTAATCTGTGCATCACCATGAGGTCATGGCCTGCTAGTAGGATTTCTCTTGTGGCTGCTTCATGGCATCTCTCTGACTCTGCCGTCTTTCTTCAAGCATTCAGTTAAGTTTTCTCCACTTAGCTCTATTCTGACCTGCTGCAGGGCAAAGAAACTTCTTTATTCATTAGTCAATGAAAGCAAAACATATACAGAAGGACCACAGACAGCTCAGGAAACAGGTGTGGAAGAAGGTGTGGAAGAAGGTGTGGAAAAAGTGTAAGAACCAGAGGAACCTTCTGCAAAAATGTGTCTTCTAGAAGTATCAGGGAAACTTTCCCATGATGCCTCAACAATAGGGCTGCCTAAATAAGAGCTGCAAAAGTACAGCATCAATAGACATACCAATATGGAAGGGGGATATCTCACAGGGCTCTACTCATAAATGAAGAGCTACAGGTAACTGTGTCATGCTGAGAGTGAAAGAAGTAGTCTTTTCCAAGATAAGCCCTGCAGATGATTATCCAATACCCAGTGTACAGCTCTAAAAATATATACATAACAAGTAGCACTAGACCAACTAGGCAGTTGTATTTTTATAATTAGCTGTATATGTAACAATGGCAACTAAAGAAAAAAGAGGTCGTAATAATTTTGATAGAGAGCAAAGCAAGGTATATGGGAAAGGTTGAAGACGAGGTAATAGAAGACTCCCACAGATTCTTTTCTCATGAGAGGGCATATCAAGAAGACACATTCCATGAACCAGAAACAGAGCCCTTGCCAGATGCCAAGCTAAGAGACTTCTACTAACAATGACTGTAAAACATGCATTTTTATGGCTCTAAAGTCGCATAGCCTATGGTCCTTCAGTACAGGAAGGCAAACAGATTTTGGTGATACAACTCAGTGGGTCAAAGTACCAGCCCTGAAGACCTGAGTTCTAGCCTAGGAGCACCAAAGAGAAAGGCAAGAACTCACTCTTCCAAGTTTACGATCTTCACAGTATGTGTGCTTCTGTGTGGGGGTGTAGGCAAATACACAGATACACACAAACACATGCATATAAATAAATAGAAATGTAGAAAGAACAGCAGGCCGCTTCCCACCACCCGCCTGGCTAGCTTTACCCGAATTAATTACACGGAAACTGTATTCATTTAAACACTGCCTGGCCCATTGTATGTAGCCTCTTATTGGCTAACTCTTAAATATTGATCTAACCCACTGATACAAGGGGTCTGATCGAATGAGAGCTCACCAAGGCCAGCTGGACTGGGACTGAACAAGCATGAGATCAAACCGGACTCTCTGAATGTGGTTGACATGGGGGCTGACTGAGCCCCCAAGGTCCAAATGAAGACTGAGAAGCCATTGACAATGGCACTGGGTCTTGTTTCGTCTGCATGGACTGGCTTTTTGGGATCCTGGCCTGTCTGGATGCTCACCTTCCTGGACCTGGAGGGAGGGAGGAGGAACTTGCATTTCCCACAGGGCAGGAAACCCTGACTGCTCTGGGGAATGGTGAGGGAGGAGGAGAGGGAGTGGGGGGGTGATGGCTTACCGGGAAGGATCTTAACTTGCGTCCATCTTGGAGAGGAGAGCTATAGCGTCTAACTCACTCCCCTTCTTCCCAGCATTTTGTTCTGTCTACTCCACCCACCTATGTTCTGACCTATCAGGCCAAGCAGTTTCTTTATTAATTAACCAGTGAAAGCAACACATAGACAGATGACACTCCTACATCATAGAAACACATTTTAAAAGGAACTCTAAAAGATTAAGAGCTTGCTGCTATCATTCAAATGAAATGACACCTCATCTGAGCAGTGAATTGTTGATTACTATTAGTTTAGGTGCCAATTTCTTTCTTTCAGCACGACTAGTGAGTCATTCACTGATTGAGCATGGGACTGGGAAGCAGAAAACAAATGCCCATTAGAGTTTTTCCTTTAAAATTTATGTGAACTATTCTGTTGTAAAAGGAAATAGAATTAGTTTTTAAAAAAACAAGCAGAATTTTTCCATATTTCATAATTATTTAAGATACCCCAAGTTAAGGAGTCCTTCAGCAATTGTGTCTGTCTTGAGTAAAGGGTTTTTTAGGGAGACACACTCTAAATTAATTTATAAGAAGGAGACCATTTATGCTGCTGGAAAAAAAGGCTGTCTTAGCAAATCTCAAAAGCTCTTTGTCTATGCTGCTTTTTAAGTCTTACTTTTCACTTTCATTTCCTGTAAAATCCCATCTATTGTTTCATAGTCACCTACATGCATATTTTAGCAACATTTATTCCAAATCTATCAATTTTCACTCCTTTTTATGCTCAAGCGATATTCTTCTTAGATGAGAAGTGGACATGTTCCCCATATAACACTCCAGTGTTCAGAAAGAATTCAACAAATCACACACACACACACACACACACACACACACACACACACACAAACACACACACACACATACACACACACACACACATATATATATATATATATATATATATATATATATATATATATATATATATTCTATTCATTTCACATGCCAAACACAGTTGTCTCTCCCTTTTCTCCTCCTGCTCTCCCTACTCCCTTCCAACCCACCCCTATCCACTACTCAGAAAGGGCACAGCCTCCCATGGGGAGTCAACAAGGCCTGGAACATTCAGTTGAGGCAGACCCAAGCCCCCCTGCCCTGCATAAAGGATGAGCAAGGCATCCCACAATAGAAAATGCAGTTCAACAAAGCCCATTCATGCAGCAGGGAGAGTTCCTGGTCTCACAACCAGGGTTCCCACAAAAGTCAAGGATGCATACTGCCACCCACAGGCAGAGGGCCTAGTTCAGCGAATCTCTTACAACTTTTCTTTGGGATCAGTAACTCTTTCTGAGATCATTCTGAGATACTGAATTCACTGCCAAAGGTTGTTCTGTGTTAAAGAATTTCAGGGTCCTATGTCTTAGAAGTAGGTGAGGTTTGACCCACAGATGTGGAATAGTCAATGCTGATTCTTTAGACAATGTTTTGTAGCTATGTGTTTCTCCACTAGCATAGAGAAGTTCATAAGAAAGGAAGTTTAGGGCTTGGGATGTAGCTCAAGTGGTGGAGTGCTTGTTTAACTTGCATGACACCCTGAGTTTGATCCCTAACACCACATAAAGCTGAGCACGGTGGTGCATGTCTTTAATACTTGCACTCAGTAGACGGAGGAAGGCCAATTAGGAGTTTGAGGTCAAATTAGTCTACATGGCATGTTCAAGGTCTACACGGGCTAATGACACCATTCTCTTAAATAGACTACTAAGATATTTTATTCCTTTTTGCATTTTCAGCACCTGTCAATGAAACTGATAGTCTTCTCAAAGGATGAATAAAATTTGAAAACAAGCCAATTTGGATGGAAAACAGTGCTTGTGGACTATTGAAGCTGATTATACTCCTGTTCTGAAATCAGATTAGTACACAAATTTAAAATCAAGGATGCTTTCTTGTAGCTATTAAGTATTAAATGATATCCTAACTAAATGTTTTATACACTTCGGTAGCACTTGGGGCTGCTATTAACTGCTCTCAATCTCCGTCTACTGGTCTAGAATACAGTGAACACAGAGGAGGGTGAACATGGATGATAGCAATAGTATATTTTCCTTTCCAGTATAAGCCCAAATGACTTATAAGAATTTTACCCAAAGTAGGTTCAAGTGGTCAGGAGTGAAATATTATAAAATAAGAAGTGGATATTCTGTGAAAAGATAGTCACTGTTATACTATATCCACAAAAAACTTTAGTGATTTTTCTTCAACTCTTATCCCATTAGTTTTAATAGGCTGACATGAAAACATGTTAACTGGTAACGGTGTTGTCTCCTGTTAGAAGTAGAGCTCAGTACATGTCATGAAAACAAAAGATGCTAAGACTTCAAATAGTGGAACCCAGAACACAGTCTGTGTATTCAAATTATTTTTGTTCTCATTGACATAAACTAAGGAATTTAGGTAGTAGATAAACACACTATATAACAAGCATCTTTAGTAAATACTTTTTTACCACCTATTATGTATGACCCTCTGCATACCGTCAATTGCAATATAACTTATAACCAACTATGCATTCACAGATCTTTGCCAGTAAATTTGGGAACATTTCATCTAATAGAGTATGCAGAATGGCAAAAAGCCCCTACACCATACATCCTATAATTAGAGTATAGCTATTCTCTAGGCTGAAAAGTAATTGTTGGCAGGTGCACATATCAAAACCCATGCCAAACCACATAATTTTAAAGAATTATTATTCTTGTTATCACAACTTCCCTCAGTAATTCTAGCTGTCAAGTTTTGCTGAGTGATTATACAAAAATAGATAATAATATAGACTTGTGTTCAACTGTGCCTTGTGGTAATTGCATTGTCACATTAAACTATTAAAAGTACTGAATTATTATTTTCACATTTTCTTGAACACACAAAAGATAAACCCATCACAGATCTTAGACAGAGGCAAGTCAAGCTGTTACGACATGAGTTTCTGTCACAAACTCGGTATTTCTGTAAGGTAGCCAGACCTATCATATATTTACATTCACATATTAACAAATAGAAAAACAGAAGGCATATATGTCTCTAAAATTTTAAACTATTATAAATGTTAATTAAAATATGATGACTACATTTGGGCCTATAAAAACAAAAAAGAGAGAAGATCATGTTTATTTTAAAAAGTATTCTGAAAACTGAGGACATAGCTTAGTTGATAAAAGCACTGGTTATACAAGCATGATGAACTAAGTTGGAATCCCCAGACCCCATTTAAAAGCTAGATGATAAGAAAAATGTCTAATTTCAATGTAGAGACAGAAGAATCCTCAGGAGTTGATGGACCTGCTG
This sequence comes from Myodes glareolus, assembly GCF_982192425.1. Taxonomy (NCBI): domain Eukaryota; kingdom Metazoa; phylum Chordata; class Mammalia; order Rodentia; family Cricetidae; genus Myodes; species Myodes glareolus. The sequence goes on along the minus strand of NC_142039.1, from coordinate 27,617,001 downwards.
GCCTGGCATACACAAAGGAACAAAACAGCAAAAAGACCCTGTCTCAAACAAGGTAAAGACAAGGACAGACACCAGAAGTTGCCTCCCTACACACACACACACACACACACACACACACACACACACACACACACACAAATATATTATACGTTTTAATATATACATATATATACATATATATACACAATTGTTCATATGTATTTTACAAGTTCTGAAGAAAATCTTCTCTATCAAATGTGTAACTCATTATGATTATTTCCATAGGTAATTTCTTGGTCTTACATAAAAATTATTAGAAATTATACAAATACAGCTGTTGGACTAGGTTGCAGAAATGTTTTGTTTCTATCTATTTAAAAAGCCTCTTTACTGACTTTATTTTTCTTTTCTTTTAGTTTTATTTCTTTCTGTGTGTCTTATATATTTCTTTATAACAATTTTCCAGTTGTGTTGGGTTTATGTGTAAACCTTCATGGGTGTATGTTGTTTGCATTTCCATCTATGCATTTTTATGCGAGACTTGGGGGAATTCCTACTGTGTTATGTGGATGTGTACAAGAAAGGCCATCCTTGTGGTGTGAATATGGTGATGCTGACTACAAAATGCTCTCTCTCTCTCTCTCTCTCTCTCTCTCTCTCTCTCTATCTATCTCTCTCTCTCTCTCTCTCTAGCAAGTTTGTTTCAGGCTGGTTTCTTTACAACTGGTCTCTGAGATTGGAGTGTTTCATTTTAACTGAAGGAGTGGAGGAGGGATCACTTTAAAAAATCATTAGTGAGGCTGGAGAGATGGTTCAGCAGTTGAGAGCATTGCTGCATTTCCAAAGGACCTGGGTTCAATTCCCTATTCCATCTGTAACTCTAGTTCCAGAGTATCCAACATTTTCTTCTGCTCTCTGTGGATGGGCATAGACTTACAAGCAAGAAAAGTATCTGCATGCAAAAAATAAACAAACAAGCACCTGCAAAAGTTGTTACTTTGTTGATGATCTGTACATTAGTTAATTTTCATTAGTGTGAGCCAATATAAATAAAGGAAATAGTCATTTATTCTTGTTTAAGGTTTTATGGCATTCTGTTCATGGTTCCTAGGGTCTACGGGCCTGGGAAGAACATCATGTAAGCAGTGCAAGCAGCAGAAAGTGTTTAACTTCATGGTACATGGGACAGAGAAAAGGGGACAGGGTGCAGGGTAACTAAAAGATGTGCCCCAAAGACCTACTCCCCCTCTCAGGGTCCCACATCCTTCCTTTCACCATCTTCAAATAACCCAATCATATTATGAATCCGTGTCATTGGGGGATTAAGTGCTCATTAAGACAAGGTCCTCATCACCTTTTCATTTATAGCAACATGAAATTACCAGTCATGCTTCCCTAATTCACCAGACATTTCTAACCCTCCATGCTGCCAATCAAAATTTATTTTCACCACGTATTGCCAGTAACCCCTAATTGAGTGGGCAAAAGAGCTATTCTGTGTTCAGATGCTATTCCTCCTCTATTGCTTCATTCTATAAAGCCTGGCTTCTACTTATCTGTCCCTGTTACAATCCTGGTTGCTTTGCTCCTCTTCACGCACCTCTTTGTAAACTTTATGTTATTTCTGCAGTTTCATTGGGCTTTGTTCCAATAGTCACCCTAAAGTCTTGACCTTGAAAATAAGTCTCTTAGTCCCCCTCAAGCTGCTGCGGGGGCAAACCCTTATTACCCTGACAAGTCCTCTATCTTGTAGAGCAAATCTAGGAGGCTTGCCTTCAGTATGTCAATTACATATCTCTATAATTCACTAGTGAAACTCACTTCTGGGTCTATCTGATCATGGACTTTTCCGAACAGGTCTACTGCGTAAGAACCTTAGTGGGCATATAGAAACCCTTGGCCCCACATTTATCCTAGAGACATATTTTCTGGTTGCAATCATGAATTTGTATATTCCTAGGCATTTTCTTTCTTTTTTTCAAAGAGAGATTGAGGGCTACAAGTAGGTTAGACTGTATAAGAAGTAAACCCTGCTTCATTTGTATTTCTAAGAAATGCTCTTTGAGACCTGAGCAAATGAGTCCCCAATCCACATCTTTTCTTTCATTTTTGGGACTTGTTTCCCCTGCATATTCTGGATTTTTGGGGATCCAGTCTGTTTGGATACTCACCTTCCTGGACCAGGAGAGAGCGGGGAGGAACTTGAACTACCCACAGGGCAGGAAACCCGGACTGCTCTTAGGTATGTAGAGGGAAGAGGAGAGGGAGTGGGGGGAGTGGAAGGGTGTTGGGAGGAGGGGCGAAAATGGAAACTTTTATATTTTAATAAACTTTTAAAAAAACCATAATCAGGGAGGAGAGGACAACAGTGCCTCAAAGCATAGATGGATTTTTAGAATTTATATAGTCCCATGATGCTCTGTGTTGTTTCCAGTGACCTGCACAGTGTTCCACCCAGATGTATTATGTTTCAGTCCTCAAGTTCTGATACTGTGCATCTTGAATATATTTTCAACCTGAAATCATCACTAAAGCATTGAGAGCACACTCCTGGGCTTTGGGGGAGACTGCATGGTTTTAAGAACAGGCGCCTCCAGAGTCCTTCCATCTCTCCATCATTTGGCACATGACAGTGCAGTCTGTTTCATGTTAGAAGTTCTGGACACATCTGCATTGTCTTGTCCACTTGCATAACCAGGGCCAGGATGACAGCTGACAATGCCTGTTAATCAGGATGTCCGTACAGATTTCCTCCTTGAGCGTCAGTCTGTGAACAACATGGGTGCTTGTTTCTATGATTAAGGTGCAAGTTCCACTGTATTTTAGGACCTATCTTCAAAAGATACCCACAAATATAAAATTGATAGACTGTGAAGACTTTCAGAGGGGACCCTCTTTAACTGAGAAAGCAAAACAATCTTGTTGTGGAAAAATAGTGGATAGATAAAGTAATAATTATCATTGAAGCAAAATCTCCAAACTGATCATGATGAGTATACTGTTGTAGCCTGGATAACATTAATTTAAAGTTGACGTGTTAAATTTTGACACCCAGTATCTGAGGTCACCATGACTTTAAAGAGCTAATGAGTTTATGAATATGCTAATTATGACAGGCAACCATATGTCTTTAAGAGATTGTATGGGACTTATAAGACATACAAGGGCATGCACAAACAAACAGGTTTCACCAGGACACAGCACTAAAGTGGTCATCTTTAAGTTAAGGAGCTATTCAAAAGGAGCCAACCCAGTCAAATACATTGATTTTTGACTACAGGCTTCAGATGTGGGGAATGTGGGAGAATACATTTATGTTGTTTAAGCTACACAAACTGGGGTATTTGTGATGGCAATCCTTGCAATTTTTTTATATCAGAAAGTAATGAAAAATATTAAGTAAAACTTTCCTTCCCTAATATAAGTACGTAGGATGTTTCTTGTGATAGTATGGGAAGTGCTAGCCTAGAAACTGCTGTTGGGGCTTTATGCATGGTCAAGACCTACCTGCTTTGTGATTGCTTAAATAAAGGTTGGCTTGCCAAGAATCAGAGAGAGATGTATGAGCAACAGTATTCTAAAACAGTTCCTTTAAGAGAAACTAAACACTAAGGAAATTCCCAGGAATCCACATAGATGTCCCCAGCTAAAAATCTAAGCAATAGTGGAAAGGATACCTAAAATGGCCTTTCCTGTAATCAGATTGATGACTTCCTTAATTGTCATCGTAGAACCATCACCCTGTAACTGATGGAAGCAGATGCAGAGGTCCACAGTTAAAGTACTGGGCCAAACTACTGGAGTTCAGCCATAAAGAGGGAGGAGCGATATTATGAGCAAAGGGGCCTAGACCATGATGGGGAAACCCACAGAAACAGTTGAGCCAAGCTAGTGGGAGCTCACCGACTCTAGACTGACTGGGGAGTGTGCATAAGATCAAACTAGACTCTCTGAATGTGGGTGATAGATGTGTGGCTTGGGCAGTTTGTGGGGCCACTAAGCAATGTAACTAGTATTTATCCCTAGTACAAGAACTGGTTCTTTGAAAAACATTCCCTATGGAAAAATAGCTTACTCAGCCTAGATACGGGGTGGGGGCGGGCTTAGTCCTACCTCAAGTGATGTGACAGACTTTGTTGACTCCCCATGGGAGGCCTCACTGTCTTTGAGAAATGTATTGATGTTGAGGTGGTGAGAAGATGGGGAAGCAGGAGGAAGGTATGGAGAGAGAACTGGAATTGATAGGTAAAATAAGATTGTTTTTAAAATAAAATTAAAGGAAATAAAATAAAATTAAAATAAAAGGAAAGAAAAGCACTATTTGCCTTGGCCAGATTTTTTTTTTTTAAAAAGCAGGATTTTCAGGCAACCTGCTGCCTATGAAATAGTCAGACCTAGTGAATATATTATTATTCAATAAATTCTGACATGCGAAAGAAAATAAAAGGATCTAACATGGATTCAGCTTACAGTATAAATTCCATTTGCAGATTATGTGTTTAGATGTAAGTATATTTGCCCACCAACCTAAATAGTATCATGTTTTTTCTGGAAAGAGAAGGAAGAAAACCATATGTCTAAATGCGTCAGAAATTGTTCCATTTTCAACTACCCATCTTGAGCAACATATGCGTGATTAATCTTCATTAAATGAGATCTAGGAAGTAACACCTTTTTTGTTCTTTCACATTTTGATGTTTTATGCAGAACAAATTATTTTGTCAAAATGTATTTCTTTTGGCATAAAAATTGTTTCTTCAATAAAACACATGTTTTCCATTTGTCTAAAGACTAGATAAAGTCTCTATATTTTGAGAAAAACAAGAAAATGTTAGAAATTAAGCAATTATCAATCAAAAACATGTAAATAGTCTAATTCATGATCACACACACACACACACACACACACACACACACACACACAAACAGTAATTGTTTAAGATAGTGCTTAGATATGCATTTAATGTCAAGAATCCTAATGAGAAATGTTGCTTTCTAAAGTCAAGTGCATGGGAACAGAGTTTTAAAATTATAAATTAAAGTTATTTTCCTTGGTATGCTGGCCCAGGGACGTCTGCCAATTAATTTTAATTAGTATTGATATGCTTAATTTTAAACATGCCTTAATTAGTTTAAATTCCCTTAAAAATAACATCTTTGGCTCTATAATCATGGTTTACTTTGAACACCCACTTCTGCCTTCTGGCTGCCAAAATTCCTTAGAAGTACCAAGAATTTTAATTTAAAACTAAAAAGTGACAACTAACCATACAAGCAAAAAAGAGTGACATGCAAAATTATGATCCATTTATGTGTAAATATTGCATACTTGCACAGAAAAGCACAGACAAGGAAAACCTAGGCACAGACAAGGAAATCCTTCCATTTCTCGGACTTGCTTATGGAGTTGGGACCTGAGGGTGTGAGGACCCTGCATTTAAATCTCTTGTTTATATGTGATTGCCACTGAGATGGTATATGTGCATACCGATGTTGCAATTATGAGCAGTAAACACACAGGCTATGATGTGCAAAGCAGCTTTGATACATAACTCTTTAATTCCCTGTGAGATATGTTGTCTTTAGGAGACAGAGCCATGAATTTTAATATCCTTGTGTCTTGCTTGACCAAATCAAGCTAGTTATGACCCTCTAGACTCTATCTATGCTTTTCTAGCTTCAAAGATAACTTTTTTTCAGATATTGCTGCATATGTGTGGGTTTGTCTGTGGACGTATGTGTGCATGCATGCGTACACACTAAGCTTTTCAGCACAACATTAAATGTCAAAGTTTAGACAGTTCTTACAGCTAATCATTTAAAATAGAGCCATACAGTGTTAAAGTCATCACAGTGGCTTAGCAACAGAACTGCAATGATCCTTCAGAGACTGGCTGATGTCTCGCTGGGCTTAGACACAGCCCACATGTAATAGTGCAGAGTCACCATTCTTGGTCTCTATCTATACTATGAAAGGCAAACCTCAGTTTGAAGAACAAAGATTTTGCTTATCTTTGTCAACCTTGTTTATTTTATATACTCGAATTTCCAATTTAAAACTTACCTCTCAGAATTACTTTCACAGACACATAGGAATGAAGATTTAATATATACTTGAGATATTAATGACCAGAGATTGCTATCTCCTGTTAATTTAGTTTTCATTGTTGGTGATGTTAATTTGTGTGTTTTTTCCTTCTTTGGAATTTGCTGCTATGAGGCCATCAATTGTCTGTGTTTTTGTTGGTGTAGTCAACTTCCTTGGGTTGGAGTTTTCCTTCTAGTATTTTGTGTAGGGCTGAGTTTATGACTAGGTATTGGTTAAATCTGGATTTGTCATGGAATATCTTGTTTTGTCCTTCTATGGTGATTGAAAGTTTTGCTGGGTATATATACTTGGATATCTGGCCTAGTCAGAGATAGGTTTGACTGTCATTATTTTACATCTTAAAACACTGGAATTGTATTATGTTGAAGGTATGCTCAGATGACATCAATTAGTTTGTTAAGGGGACTGTTAATCATACTCATATACAAACACATTATATTGAGAATTTTTAAATGGGTAATTTTTTTAAGATATGAGAAGATATTGATTCTTTAACACTTATCTCATGTAAAATGTTTGTTGACTGTTAGAAGGCTGTGTTTTACATTCCTCTATCCGAAAAGGATCAGAAGGAGTTAAAATTACTATTTACACTTGATGTGTACCACTTAGATAGATACAGCATAATTTAAATTCTAGCACAACTTAGCTGAAATAAAGATGTGTCATAAAATTTAAGCACTGAGCTAATCAGAACTATGGATTGAGCTCTTCTTAAGTTTGGAGATCATAAAAACCTAGGCTGACTTGCCCTCAATTGTAAGGCACGTTCAATATTGTACACTCTTTTTGAAGCACATGATAACGTTTTGGAGGGTCAATATGAGACAGAAACTCAAGCCTAGATTGCCCTTGAACTTACTGCTTCCACCCTTACACCACAAATGCCGGAATTTCAAGTATATACCACTATGCAGAGTATTTGATAAATTTTAGTAACAACACACAAAAGTACTTGGTTTGTGCTGAAATATTATATTTCTTCAGAAATTTAAAAACTATTATTTGTTGTGTTTCAAGCCCTGGAAACTCTCCTGAAGAAGTGAGACCTCAGGGGTCTTCATCACTAACTTTATCCTGAACTTTTAGTCAGATGTAAAACACGAAAAAATGATGCTGTGGTCTTAGAAGTCAATTACACTTATTTCACATGGCAAGGGAGTGAAAATCCTCAACTGGATCTTAGATCACTGCTCCCTATTCAAAACAATACAGAGAGGATGGGGGAAATAATCTTAATGTGCTTCTGATATGAAACAATGATATAAAACACAAATATCCCTTGTGCTTCTGATATGAAACAAAGAATTAAAATTCTAAGGCTTTGGAATAAAACTAAAAACAGTGTCAAAACACAGCCAAACACTGTCAAAGCAAACCTATGGAGACAATATTGAGATGTCAAAATTAAAATGATGCTAATGCAAATTAAAGTAGCACTTTTTAGAAGAGAAGCTTGAAGGCCTTTATTTATCTGATGTGCACTGCCACTCAACCTGAGGAATTGTCCATGCCAGATGTGTAGGAGGTGCAGTACAGGTTCCCACACATTTCAAAAAGAGTTAGGACATTGTTTAATGTGAGTTACAAAATTTTAGTGAATTTGGATTATTGTTTGAAATCCAATTTATTCTTCAATAATATGTACTATTTCCTTTTAGACTATATGTATATCTTATATATATGTACACTTAACAGCATTTTTTTTGCTTTCTAATATTTCTGCAGACAGCTTGGGACATAACAGCAAGTAGATAATGAATTATATATTAAAAGGATAAATGAGTATAATGAAATTATTTTATAATTTCTGAGCTGATAATGATGTTTGATGCTACCATCGATGAAAAATTCATTGTAATTAAACACTTACTTAAGACTAATCTACTTTTCAGCATCATTGTTTTATTATCATATTTTTAATTTTTTTCTGAAGATTTTTTCTTTAAATATTCAAGTTCATCTATATTATTAAGACTTCTGTAGCTCACATTGTTTCACGAACTGCATGATACTAGAATTTATATCATGGTTCACACAAGACTTCTGTAGCTCACATTGTTTCACGAACTGCATGATACTAGAATTTATATCATGTTTCCCACAAGACTTCTGTTAAATGCTCATTTACACACACTAATTATTCTGCTAGGCATTTATTTTTAAATAACCATCTTCCTTAAAAATATGTTATAAGGGGCTATAGCAGTGGTTCTCAGCCTTCCTAACGCTGTGACCCTTTATTACAGTTCTTCATGCTGTGCTGACTCCCAGCCATAAAATTACTTTTGTTGTTAATTTATAGCTCTAATTTTGCTACTGTTATTAATCATAATGTAGATATCTGATATGCAGAATATTTGATATGTGACTCCTGTGAAAGGGTCATTAGACCTTCAAGAGGTGGTGACTCCTAGGTTCAGAATCCCTGGAGTAGAGTGATGGGCAATGTCTAAGAACATTTGATGCTTTTCCAGTGAACCCAGATTTGGTCTTCAGTACACATACGGCAGTTCACAATCATCTATAACTCAAGTTCCAGGGGATCCTCTGTTCTTTTCTAGTCTCATCAGGCATAACATGCACGATTCACATTCATAATGCATCAAAATGCCTATACATGTAAAATTAAATTCTCTCTCTCTCTCTCTCTCTCTCTCTCTCTATCTATCTATCTATCAGACAATTATGTCTGTCATGCCTTGCTAATAACACCTGTTTCTTCGCATGTTGAAAGAGCAAGACGTACTGGGCGGTGGTGGTGCACGCCTTTAATTCCAGCACTTGGGAGGCAGACACAGGTGGATCTCTGTGAGTTTAAGGCCAGCAGAGAGAGTTCCAGGACAGGCTTCAAAGATATAGAGAAATCATGTCTTGAAAAAACAAAACAAACAAAGCAAAATGAAGAAAGAAAGGAAGAAAGAAAGAAAGAAAGAAAGAAAGAAAGAAAGAAAGAAAGAAAGAAAGAAAGAAAGAAAGAACCTATCTGGAAAGGTGTAAGTTGTAAGTTTTAGGAAGGTTATGATTCTGTTTGTGATGGCTATGAGCTTTGATCTAAAACCTTGTTGTTGGAGCTGGAGAGATGACTGAGTGCTTAAGCACACTTGATGCTCTTGTTGAGGTTCTGGGTTCAGCTAATAGCATTCACCTGGTAGCTCACAGACATCTATAACTTCAGGTCCAGGAATTGTAATTACTGTTTTAGATTATGTTGACATTAAGGAACATGTTCTAATGTATATATGGATGCAAAGTGTTCACAAAGACAAAATAAATGACTTTAAAAATAAATTTTAATATCCTCTTGTGGAAGTACTTTTTACCAATTATTATATTATCCAAACTAAATGACATACTCTCCAATGTTATGGTTTGAACAATGTGTGTCTTAGATGAACGTTAGACACAATAGTGCATCATATTATTTATCAAAGCTAAACGCACAACCATATTTGTATTATTCAGAATAGAGCACAAATTACACCCAGGATTACTTGGATTAACTAGATTATAAATATAGTTAAAAAGAATTAGTACTTGGACTAATTTTGCCAGATTGCAAGCCAACAATTATTTAAAAGTATCATTAAAAACAATTTTAGCAACTTAAAACATTCACTAATGTAGCATTTCAAGGGACCAGTAAGAAATTTTGATAGTCACAAATAGATATGTAGAGAGACAAAAAACAAAAACCTCAATGCATACTTACAATGATTAGTTCAGAAGCCTGACAAGAGGAGAATACAAGCACACTAGTATTGTAATAATAAACAAAATGAAAGGAAGTTGGATTTGAGCATTTTTAGCTATAATTCCATTTTAGCTCATTTGCTTAATGCATATTTGTTACTAAAACAGCAGATTGGAGACAGATTTAGCTTCTGAAGCATTATATAATATTGCAAGTACACTGTGCAAATGACATAAACTGTAGTTTTGTAAGCCAACATTTTCAGCCTTGTGTCAGAAAACAAGAAAACACAATAAATAAAAGCCTGTTTCTTTTAAAAATAGTTTTTCAAATTTTGAAAAAAAATCACTGTTATCAGACTATATTGCTTTCTTCCCTGATCAATAGAATCTCATTATGGTTATAAAATTTATTTTCTTCATGCTTAAATGACTGCTTAAGTCATGGATGAGTTCTATTTTAGTTTCATTTTTCATAGATTTGATTATTTTTAGAATAGTTATAGATTCATAGAACTTTCCCATCTGCCCTTCCCAGCTAACCCCCTTCTCTAAACACTGGCATCTGTAGTTAGAGTGTTAATTTTGGTAATATCAATGAGTCATCATTAATATGATTGTCCCACATAGTAAGTATCCATTAGTCCTCACTCTTGACTTTTATATATTCTATGAGTTTGAACAATGTATAATGAATATTAGCACACAGTGTTTCTGCTGCCTAAGTAGCCTCTATTCTATTCAATTTTTTCTATCTCTTCTAGTCCTTGGTAGCTACTATTTCGCTTTCCTTCCTCTCTCCTTCCCTCCCTCTCCCTTCCCCCTTCCTTTCCTGTGTCAATGTAAAGTGCCACGGACCTGATATCTGTCTTAGGGTTTTTTTTAATCCAGTTTGTTTGTTTCTAGAATTGCTATATTCATTTAATGGAATACATTTCAAGTTATCAATTCCTTCTCTTGTTTCACTAACTCGTATAATTTACCCACAGAATGATATTTTCTTGTACAGATGCACATTTTTCTTCATTCCTTCACCAACCAAAGGACAGATTGTTTGATTTTACAACTTCACAATTGTAAATTGTCCAGCAACACATGTTTGTGTACAGATTTTGGTGTAGTTATAAGTTGCAACATATTTGGGTAAAAACCAGTGGACCAAATATCCACTGTATTATTAGTATATATATATATATATATATATATATATATGTATATATATATACATATATATATATATATAGTTTTGTAAGAAATTGTTGAACCCCATTCCGAAGAGCTTATGTGTTTCTCAATTTTATTTAGCAATGAATGAGAATTCCTAGTATAGTATATCCTTCCAAATATTTGGTGGTGTTCGTTTTTTGATCTTTCACCATATGTCAAATGCTGCCTCATTGGCCGATTTTATTCACAGATTCCTAATGTTAGTTAGCACCCTTTTATTTGCTTAGCTGTCATCTGATAGTGTAGACAAAGAGGTGTCTCTGTAGAGGATTTGCACAGTTTTTAATCTTTATTGAGTTATTTACTTTCTTGTGGTTTGAGATTAGTGTTTTCCTGAATGAATTTATGTACGTGAAGTTTGTTTTCTCCTCTTTTAAGTATAATCTTGATATTAAAAGATTTTATCTTGGCATCTTGGCATGTCACCATCTTTGCTTCTGTATTAGACACCAAAACTCAATTGTCAGTGTCTACACAATACATTTCTGAGATTTTAAAAGCAGATCCATTAGTTTTTCCATTCTTTTTAGTATGTAAAAATTCCATCTTTGCATGGGTTACAGATTCTGATGTTTTCCTATATACACCAAGTCAGGGAGAGCTGACCATTTGTTGTTATTTATCCATGAACATGGAATAGCATTTTTTCCACTTAATTTTTAAAAACACATTATGTCAAAAATTTGTATTTGTTTTACATAGATTTTGATGTTTATCTTTAAAATGTAGCTTCATTTCTACATTCCAATGTCTTGGTGTAGGAAAATATTTTGCAGGCTATCAAAGGAGACATTGAATACCAACCCAATTACAAAATATTTGACCTACAACCTTTCCTTCCTGAATATACAAGAGCAGTAATAGCACAGAATTTGTGGAAGTACACAATCAATATCTGATTATCAAATATAATATAAGACCGACTCCATAAGTTAGACCAATACTCAACACTTCTTGGGTGACTAAGAAATAGAGACTAGATAGCCCAGAGACCTAAGGTAAAAAAATAAACCCAATTGATCTAAAAAATGTATCAATAAAATGATTCCCAATAATATTCTGCTATACTCATAAACTGATACCTTATTCAGTAATCATCCAAGAAGATCCCTCCTATAGCAGATGGGAACATATGTAGAGACTTACAACCAGACATTATGTAGAGAAAGATTCCTTCAAATGCACAGTTCTAAATGGAATGTCTTCATCAAATTCCTCCCCTCAGTAATCAGGGAATCATATGGAAGAGGGGGTGGACAGAGTGTAAGAGCTAGAAGGAATAGAGGACACCAGAAAAACAAGACCTACTGAGTCCACTGAGCAAGGCTCCTATGAACTCACAGAGACTGAAACAACAAGCACAGGGCCTGTATGGGCCCTCTGTATTTATGTTATAGCTTCCATCTTCAGATTTTTATGGAACTCCTGAGTGTAAAAAGGAGTGGGTCTCTGATCTTTATGCCTGTTCTTGGGGTTATTTTTCTTGTGTTGCATTGCCATGTCTGACCTCAATGTGATAGCTTTTGTTTTGCCTTGTTATGTTTTTATTGTGTCCTGTTTCGTTATTATATTCTAGAAGCCTGTTCTTTTCTAATGAGTAGGAGGAAGGAGTTTATCTGGGGAAGCAGAGGTGGAGGGTAACTTGGAGGAGCAGGGAGAGGAGAAACTATAATTGGGATATAGTGTATGAGAAAAGAGTATATTTTCAATTAAAAAATGAAAAGAAGTAACATATATCTTTTTTTGTTAAAAAGACTAATCTTACCTCCAAATATACAAAAACATATTTGAGGAAATTCTCATATAAATGATACAGTTTTTGTTTTCAGTTTTGAAACCAACCTGCTTGTTGATGGTGTACAGGCAAATGCTTGCTTTCTGTGCCTTCATAACATGTATTATGCACTTGTATTATAAAAGTTTTTTTAATTTTTAGCATTAACATACAAGGTATGAAATTTCATTATGGCATTTTTGAACAAACTGTGTTTTAGTACATTTAACCTCCTTTTTATATATCTACCCCCTGCTACCTGTGATCAATTATTTGGATCAAGAACATTTAGATGTATGGGACTACATGAACAAAATAATAACTTAGAAACAAAACATCTTTATTTATTTCTTCTTACCTCATAAATCTTTGTTTCTTTCTTCTTTTCTTAGTGCATCAGCTACAGTTACTACTTTGACAGTAAACCAATGAGGGCACAAGTGTCCTGCAACTCTACTCAGCAGAAAAGTGTTTAGTGTTTGACAACTAAGTATAATAGTCACTGTATGGTTCTTTTCCTTCCTTCCTTCCTTCCTTCCTTCCTTCCTTCCTTCCTTCCTTCCTTCCTTCCTTCCTTCCATCCTTCCTTTCTTCTTTCCTTCCTCCCTCCTTCCTTTCTTCCCTCTTTACTTCCTTTCTTCTTTCTTTTTTCTTTTGTTCATTCCTTCCTTTCTTTCTTTTTAGCTGTTTCTTAAATTTAATATGTGTTTTCATGAATGGGACATAGCATGATCATTTAAATCAGTCGATATATTCATGTAAATTTTTGTTTAGTTTACTGATTTATTATATTTTGAGTATATATTTTAGATCAAGGCTAAAAGTTGTATTTTATAGTAATGTTTTGCTAAGAACTTTTGTGTCTGAGATTTATGTCTTATGATTACCTGGTTTGTTATTAAGGTAATTTTGGCCTGTGTCCTTTATTCTTTTGATAAGCAACAGATTTATAAAAATGGGGGAAATTACTTACAAGATTGATAGACTTTATCAATGATTTTACCATGGTTTGAAGTTAGAAGTTTCACTGTGATTTTAAGTATTACTTCGAAGAACTTCTGGAAATGAGCCACCCTTGACATTTTGTTATTTCACTTTCTTTTTTCTTAGACTATTTTATCCTATTTTATGGTTTAGATTTCCTTGGTAAACTTCCATATTTTCTACTGTCCCAATAAGTTATAAGCCTACTTCCATCATTTTGTCTCTTCAGTTGCATAAAGGAGTCATCATTATATTATCACTGCCACCTCAATCCTTGCATGCAGCTAAAAAAAAGTTTCAATTGTCTCAGGTAAACCATTATTGAGGTAACCAGTGGGTTTCAATTATACCAGTGTTGAAACGGTTTTAGACATAAGAAGAATACTTACTAAAAGGGATTTAAACCACAAATTTACTAATGTTTTACTATAAAAGAAATATTTTGGCTGGAGTGATGGTTCAGTAGGTAAAGCATTTGGTGAGAAAGGAGGACTAGAGTTCAGACCACCAGAATTCACACAAAGCTGAATATGGTAGACACTTCTTCAATTCAAATAAATCATGAGGTGGCTATAGGAGAATCCCCAGAATCTTGCAGGGAAGCTAGTGTGGTTTACACAGTGAAGAACATTGAAGAAACCTTTCCTTAAGCCAGATGAAAGGCAAGGCGTGATATTTGATGACATTCACAGTGGGCCCTGGAACACATATGTCCAACTTCATGTATGAAAGCCCACATGCCCGAGCTTGCACACACAAATTCACACATGCGCACACATATATATTCACACATTTTTGCACATACACATGTACACACACAGAGAACATCAGAAGAATTATGGAAGTTTTTCCACAAGCTTGTTTTTTAGACTTTAGTACATCCCAATTTGTTATTCTCTTATGTTGAAACTATCACAGGCCCAGTAGCTTCGTTATGAGTTAGTTCTTAATTATTTTCAGCTTCTTTTCTGAATTCTTTTTAGAAATTATTTAAACTTTTTGGTTTTTGAGATTATAATATGATTATACAATTTCCCGTTCCATTTCCTTCCTCTAAACCCTCTCATGTAGCTAGCTAGCTCCACTTGCTCTCTTTAAAATTCATGTCGTCTTTTTCTTGTTACATAGATACCTTCTGTGCACGCTGTCAGCATGTCAGACTGTTCACATTAGGTGTAACTGTCTTTAGGCTTTTGAATGATACTCATTCCTTCTGCTTCAAGTCTGATTATAGCTCATTACCTTGTCTAACTTCACAGAGTAGGAATTATAATGAGCACAAGTATTTCTGGCACACATTATTCCACCAAGGTCAATAAATAATAATGGAGGAATGGAGACTGCAGGGAGTTGACCATTGCAATATGACTTGTTCAATTTGAACTATAGATATTGCTATTTTAGTCACAGAAGGAGAATGTGGGATCAGTTTCAGAAATTAATAATTGTCTTTGACACAATAGTAACCATTGATGATGATGATAACGGAGATGATCAGGAAGATGGTGGTAATAGTGAGCAATCATAATGGTGATGATGAAGATGTGACAGTGATGATGGGGATGGTGGTGATCATGATAGATAACCTGGATGCTTAGTATGAATATGAATATATGATTTTTGTTTTATTTAAAATAAGTCTAATGTTGAATTAAAGCAAGAACATGACAGAGAAAAACCTTACATCTTCTATTATTCAACAGGATATAGAGAAGAAAAATTAGTGAAAATTTTCATTTAAGGTAACATTATCATTTGATATCTAAGTAGGATATTCACAGAGAGAGAGAGAGACCTGTCATTAAAATAATTTGAGAGTAAAAATTTCTTCTCTAATACTTGTTATCATTTTTAGGATGCTTCTATATACTATCATATTCATATGTTAATTCTAAGACATATCAAGTATTTTTTTAAGACAGGAACTATGTATAAAGGATATAGGGATTAAATGGGAAAGGGACGGTAGGATAAAAAAATGTGCAAACTTCGCTGTATTTGACCCAGGCATGCTGGCTTTTTTTTTTTTTCGTATGAGTCGTGACTTTCTTCTTCAAAGGCTAGGGAACTTTTGTCATTAACATGCTGCATGTGCTTCATGGTTGACTTTTACATTATTGCTCTAGCTATTACTATGCATGCATTATTTATATGGTTGGCTATCATGGAAAAAAGGCAAGCAATTTACTTGTCAAAACACATTAGAATGCATGACTTTAAATCAGAGTTGCATGGGTTGGTAAAAAGCTATAATAAATTCACTTTGGCTAATATGTTAGAATCATGCAGTTTGAGATGGTCACTATACTGACTGAGAAACCTATAATCATCTCTGGACTCTTTGAGTGGAATAGCACTCCAGATTATTTTCACTGTGATTTTAATTGGAAGATACTAAAGTCTATTATTACAATAACTTTTCATTCATGAATTTTAATATTAAAATGTAGGTGTATACAAAATAAATTCTTAATAGTATACATCTTAGCATTCAATATATTATTAATATACAAAATGTTTCATAATAGAATACATCATGTAATCATATGTTTCATTTGCTTTTACTAGTTAAGCATATCCTACTTCTTGCCTTTCTCATTAATGAACTGAAATCCCATATTATATCATAGCAAATATAAACAGTAGACAACTTGTTAATTCTCTGTTTAATGTATGGCTTAAGGTTTCTATTGCTGTAAAGAGATAGCATGACCACAGCAACCTTTATAAAAGACAACATTTAATTGGGTGGCTTCTAGATTTAAATGTTTAGTCCATTATCATCATGGAGGGACATGGCAGCATAAAGGCAGACCAGGAGAAGGAGCTCAGAGTGGAGATGCAATGACATCTTGATCCCAATGTCAACAGGAAGAGTTCTGAGACACTGGGTGTGGCTTGAGCATATGAGATCTCAAAACCCACCTCCACAGTGACTCTCTTCGTCCAATAGGGCCACAGCTCTCAATAATGCCATTTCATTTGGGAGGCATTTTGTTTCAAAATACCACAGTGTAGATAAGACCAAACCCAGTCGAGACATGATAGCACATGCTTATAATCCCTATTATTGGGAAACTGAGACAAAAGAGTAGTGAATTTAAAGCAAAACTGGATTACTCAGAAAGACAATGTATCAGAACAAATTGAAGACAATATCAGACAAATACTGAAACAATCTGAGATGTTCTTAAGATTGGTATGGTAAATTACAGGTCCCAAGGAAAGATGGCAAATCAGAATAATGGGTCAATAAATTTATTTTTGGTAAATCTCATTCATTTTCAAACATATTAGAATTGACAGTTATTATAAAGGTGGTTGTTCTTGGTGGGGACTATATTATGGAAGTAGAATTATTGTATCCATTTTGATTGTCGTGTTCACAGTCAACATTTTTTTACATCTATGGAACAGAGCAATGTTTCAGACACTGACTCTGTAACTGTAGTTGAAGAGCCAGTAACTGAATCCAATATTAGTCTTTGATTTCAAATAAGTATTACAGCAGAGAATTTTGGAATCCTCTCCATCTAATATCCTCTGTACTTTTATGTTGGAGGAAGGGGTACTTGTTTGTTCCTGGCTGCTCAGCCCCAAATTATCACACAGAAACCTTATTAGTTAAAACACTACTTGGCCCATTAGCTCTAGCTTCTTTTTTTTGAAAGTAATTTTATTAAATTATAAAAGTTTCCATTTCCGCCCCTCTTCCCAACACCCCCCCCACTCCCCCCACTCCCTCTCCTCCTCCCTCTTCATCCCTTAGGGCAGTCAGGGTTTCCTGCCCTGTGGGAAGTTCAAGTTCCTCCCCGCTCCCTCCAGGTCCAGGAAGGTGAGTATCCAAACAGACTGAATCCCCAAAATCCAGTATATGCAGAGGAAACAAGTCCCAGTGTCATAGTCAATGGCTTTTCAGAAAGACTTCGGGCCAGCCACATTCAGAGAATCCAGCCAAATTCCGAGAATCTGGTTAGATCAAGTCCAAGTCCAACTGGCCTTGGTAAACTCTCATTAGATCCGTCCCCTTGTATCAGTGGGTGAGAGCATTCCTCGCAGTCCTGATTTCCTTTTTCATGTTCTTCCTCCTTCTGCTCCTCATTTGGACCTTGGGGGGGGGGTCTAGCTTCTTATTGGCTAACTCCTACATATTAATTTAACACATTTCTATTAATCTGTGTAGTGCCACATGACAGTGGGCTTACCTGCTAAAATTTCCAGCATCTGTTTCTGGCAGCTGCATGGCTTCTCTCTGACTCTGCCTTCCTCCTCCCATGCTGTAGGCCAAGCCAGTTTTTTTTTTATTCATTAACCAATAAAAGCAACACATAGACAGAAGGACCTCACACATTGCTTTTACGTTACCCCTATGAGGTCAAAGGCTGATTGATAGAATTCTTACCTAATCACATTTTTACATCAGAATTTTTCAGTATAATAAAGATAAGTATAATCAGATCATCCAGCACAAACCTTTCAAGACAGAAAAGTTCTGAAGAATTACAGACAATATTTGTTTTGTGTTTTAATTTCAAAAGAAACTTTATAAATTTTTAAATATTTTTATTGATTTTATTGAGCTATGTATTTTTATCTGCTCCCCTCCTTTTCACTCCCCTCCCCTTCTACTGTCTCCCATGGTGTCATGGTGTACAACTCCCAGCTATCTCTCCAGCACCTTATCTGCCTGATTGGTTTCATGTTTCCTACCATGACAATAATGTACTAGACCTCTGAATTGTCAGTCATCCCCTATTAAATATTTTTTTATACAGGGTTTTCTTTTAATTATGGGGTCTGTAATTATAGCACTGACTAAGACATCTAGTAAGCAGGGAAATAAGCAAAAAAAAATTAAAAAGAAAAAAAACATGCTTATCATCATCCTAGCTACATCTGTGTTGGCTTAGGATATGGGGGCATGGAGTGAAGATGGGTAAAAGGAATCTAGCTATAAATTTCGTTTGTGAACTGGAAAAAGGTGACCTGTACACTGTAAGAATAAACAGGGATACTGCACATCAAGGACAGACAATCTCTTAGCCTTTTTCCTCACATGACACAGAAGATGTTAAGGTACTAAATCTTGTGGAAAATGAATTCAAGGCAAAGTTCACACATCCCAGGAGTATATCCTTGGACCACATGAGAATGATGCAGTTCCTGGTCCATTCTACTGCAAATCTAACACAAGGGACCAAAGCATAGAACCTTCTTCATGCTTAACATCTGAGAGTCTGTAGTTTCCTCTTTGACATATTTTCACTTTTACAACATATTTTGTGAAAAGCAGCAAAGGAGATATGAATTCTTTATGTTGTTCCCTGTCTCCAAAAGGATATTATTTTGGTATTTGCTTATTATGAACTGTAATACACAAAATAAAATAATATTTCCCAAATTTCCCATGGTAGAAAGTTACCTTGGTAACGTCAATGAAAAGGAGTCTGTGATGTATTTGACCTCTACACTTTCACTTCAGAAATAATGAAGGATTCTGTATGAAACCTCTACAGAGTTACAAAGAGGAATGGCATGCCCCAGGATAAGTCTATATTTTAGCTCAAATAGTTTAAGTACAAGAGGCTCATACTAAACCTTACATAGAGGATGACTGATTTGGGGAAATGCTAGTTGTGGAGGCTGAATTTGCCACAATATCTTCGAAGTTCAATACAGATCCTCCCAATTCTCCTCAACTTTGTGTTTCCCAAAGTAATATTTGCTAATTTATTATCCTCACTTTAAGTTATTATTTTTATCACTCCATTTAATAGCAGAATGGAAATAACTGTATCCTCAACTGTGTGGAAGGTCTGGATGTCTGTCTCAGGGTCCAGTTAGGTTAAGGCATCTCCCAATACTCCTCTCCTTGTGGCCTGTGCTCGTCACAAGCACAGTTAATGGACAGTCTCTGAGGAAATCAATGACTAAGTTTTGGTTGAGTTCAGGTTTAATTTATTTTCACTCAACAATCCTTCCATTTGAAAGGAATAAGAATAAGAATCAAAACCTCCTTGCCTTTTGAAAATAAAAGTTTATTTTTTTTCTTTAAAATCTCTTTACCTACCTAGGATTATAGTTTGAGTAGCAAGATTTCATATTTTCTGTAAAGCCAGTATTTTAGTTATATTAATTAAAAATTTATATCTACAACATTTTGTCAGTTTCATTTTGTATATACCTACATACATTTGTGTGTTTGTCTTCTCAATTACATGTGTGTATATAATTTATACTGTATTGCATTTAGGTACATTATATGTTGTAACTATATAGAATAAATGTACATATTTTCATATATGTATGTATGTATGTATGTATGTATGTATGTGCTTCAAAATGGATAAAAGACTAATCTCACAGACAATTAAGGCTGAACCCAGTTTTACCTCAGAATGACACTTTCCCATAAGACCTGACAATTATCACATATACTCACTCATAAGAACCAGCCCACAAATCACAATCCCAGAGAACCTAGACAACAATGAGGACCCTTAGAGAAACATACACAGATCTAATCTACATGGGAAGTAGAAAAAGACAAGATCTCCTGAGTAAATTGAAAGTATGGGGACCTTCGGAGATGGTTGAAGAGGAGGGGAGAGGCAGACAGTGGGGCAGAGAAAAATGTAGAGCTCAATAAAAATCAATTAAAAAATTTTAAAAAATGAAATAGGATATATGGCCAAAAAGGTGCTCTTTCTCAATCTTAGCACACACACACACACACACACACACACACACACACACACACACACACACACACAGAGAGAGAGAAAGAGAGAGAGAGAGAGAGAGAATAAGCCATCATGTTTTTTGTTTTATATTGTTGTTAGTTTATTGAAAGTCTTGTACAATGTACTTTAGTCATTTCACCCCTTTTCCAGCTCTTCCCATATTCCTCTGTTTATCCCTACATATTCAATATTGTGCCAACTTTTAAATTAATATATTTATAATATATTATTATACACTTTATATATTAATAAATATATATTATTTTGTGTATGAGTGTTTGCCTGCATTTATGAGTGTGAAGCACCTGCATGAACTATCAATGGATTGAAAAGAGGTGGGTGTTGGAATCCCTGGACATGGAGTTATATGAGTTATATGAGTGTTGAGGAAGTAACTCTGGTTCTTCTGCAAGAATGGCAAGTATTCTTTACTGATGAGCCATCTCTACAACTCCATGTAATTCTTTAACGAACAAAATGTTGAGTTTAATTTGTCCTTCTCATATATTCTTGGGTAAGTGACTTTCCATTGAAAAATAATCAATTTCCCAAGGCCATCACCCTTAAAACCAATACTCCCTGTCCCAGAAGCTACCAGTTGTCAAAAGCTCTACGGCTTCAGATGGAATTTTGTGCCCAAGTTCTGTATCCATGCTGGGATGTGGTTTGGTTTGAGTTTTTACAGGTTTTCAGCATACTGTCACAAACACTGTGAATTCTTACATGCAACTGTGCTGCTATATTCAGAAAACACAGTCTTTTTTGTAGTCTTCTGACTCTTTTGGTTCTTATGAACCTTCTGTACTCTCCTTCCAAATATTCCCTGGGCCTGTGGAGCAAGGAGTATGATCAAGATGTTCAATGAGGAGTGAACATTTCAGTCTCTTATTTTATGCACCATGGGTAGTTATGAGTTTCAGGAAACAGATTCAAACACACATAGTCTACAATTTTTAGAATATACTGCTTAAAATATCACAGCATAAATGAGTGATGTGCGTGCATGCTTGTGTGTGTGTGTGTGTGTGTGTGTGTGTGTGTGTTTCTGTTCTATAGATGCTACTGACATCTGAAAATGTTGAAAATGTTACTCTACCACTGCCATGGCCTGCAACTTTATTGAATTATGATGAGTGGTCAAACCAAAATAATGAGATTTCTGCTTTCCTCTTAAGAGTTATAAACCCTCTAGAGATGAGTTTTGCTTTCCAAAGCATTTCTGGTTACTTTAAAACAAAACAAAATATTTTTGCTGGAGAAATGTCATAGTGTGTAAGGTCATGAGTTCTATTCTCAGTCCACGTAAAAAGCCAGGCATAGCTGCATTCATTCCAACCTAAGTGCTAGTGGTGAATAGACAGAAGTATTTCTAGGCTTGTTGGCTGCTAGCCTCTTCCATAGTCAGGAAAACATTCTGTCTCAAGTGAATAATGGAGAGTTTGATAGTGAAGGGCACCTGATGTGATCCATAACAGTTCAAGCATGCACATACAACAATACACTCTGTTACATGTGTACATATAGGACGAGCTGAATGTTTAGCTTTCTGGAGTAAAAAGTTTGCTTACTGTTTTCCTTCTGTCAAACCAAAATTCTATATTTTAGAATTTTTTAGTGACAGGGTAGCATTTCAGATGCCAATTTATATTTACTTGGTATACACACACACACACACACACACACACACACACACACACACACACATATCACTCCCCAAAAATATAAATTCAATTGCCTTTCAGGATGTAGAGGCTAAACAGCTCAGAGCATGGAACATCTATGATGTTTACTAATGCCCTTGCTTTCTTGTCTTCTATGTAAACTTCAATAAATTTTCTGTAATATCTAATTATGTCTGACTAGCTCATATAGCAAATACAAAATTCTTTTATAATATTATTTCTATGAATTATTGATAAATAATTTGATATAAATTCATAAAGAATTGACTTGGTGCATTTTAGTATTAGATTTTCAGTTAAATTTGGTAGTATTATTATAGTAAAAGATTTGTTGGCTCCACATTAGCAGATGGACCATTACAATACACTTGACAGGTGAAATTCAGTATCGAGTGACTGTCGCTCATGTTAATATTGGTGGGAGCAACAAGATGTTATTAGTTAATATTAAATATGAATTTTCCAGGATATTGAAAGATGAAACAACTGCAAATATTTATCAAAGAAATTAATAACTTAGTTAGTTCTCTATGAGATGCCCAGAAGAATGATTTACTAATAATTAGTACTATATGCAAGCTATTATTACTATTGCATTACTGTTTCCATTCAATTTCAGGGCTATCGTCATTTTAGACACATTTAAACAAAGTAGTGTATTCTACCATATTTCAAAATGATCTAGAACTCATAAGTCATGTTTTGATACGTGTCTGTGTCTGATGTTTAGAGACTGCATGTGTGAAACTGTATGTCAACGGCCTGATTACTTCGGGTGCTGTTCCTCAGATTCAGTCTAAGTCTAACTACCCTCTCATTGTTTTTCAGATAGAATATTTCATTGCTTCTTACACTTGCCAATAAGACAAGAGTGGCTGTAAAATGAGCCCCTGGGAGTTACCTCTTTCCAACAAGTCGGATTACAATCACATGCTATCACACTTAGAATTTTATGTGGGTGCTCAGCATCAAAGACAGTTTCTCATGCTTGCCAGGAAAGCACTTTACTGCCTGGGACATCTCTTATGCTGCTCATGAATCTGGGATTTAAAAGAGAATTTATTACCAGAAAATTCTGCTTATACTCCTGATGTATTATGCTTGAGATTCCTATTGTCATCACTTCTATTTTCATATTCTTGATTCACATTTAACTGCTGTAGCAATTTTTATAAGACTCTTGTTTCTTTGGGAAGATCAAGTGGAAGGGGGAGAGAGGGTTGAGTGAGGGAATATGGGAAGAGACCGCTAAAATGAAGGTATGTTTCAGGGATATTATGAAAACCAAATAATGTAGAAACTTCTTAAAATATATACATATATGAAAGTGATCTAAACAAAATCACCAAGTAACTGGGAAGACAGAGTCTCAACTGGCTACCTATTTTCACCAAATGAAACATCCAGTACCAGGACTGGGTTACAACTAATTGAGTTATTGTCCAAAAGGGATCCCAGGAGAATAAATAATCCAAACTTAGGCTGTTGCCAAGGCAATAGGTTGTTTTCCACAAGCTGATGGCAAGGTGCCATTGTTGAAGATAACATCTACTCAACTCATTAAACATGGAGAAGTCACGTTGATAATTACGTAGAGCCTTCACTCCTATGTTCTATGTTCTAGTGTCTTTTGGTACAGGAAGGTTCTTTGAACACTACCAAAAAAGAAACATAAACACAAAGACAGCCACAAATCCTTTGACCTACAATGGTGCCATGCAAACAAGATATACTAAGGCAATGTTGGCACAAAGCTTGTGGTAGGAACCAATCAGTATCAGATATGACTTAAGACCCAGTCCCCAAAAATGAAACCCATATCTGACACTGCTTGGGTCACCAAAAACCAGTCTAAAAAACCAAACAATAAATAAATAAACAACAACAAAAACAGTGATAAAATGATTCCTAATGACATTCTGCTGTACTCATAGTTTGGTGTCTTATTCAACCAAACCATCATCTCATAGAAGCTTCCTCCTACAGGAGATGGGAACAAATATAGACACCCCCAGCTAGACATTATTCAGACAGAGAGAGAGAGAGAGAGAGAGAGAGAGAGAGAGAGAGAGAGAGAGAACTTGGAATACTCAGGGCACCCTGTGGAGGAAGAGGCAGAAAAGCATAAGATCCAGAGGAGATGGAGGACACCAAGAAACAAGGTCCTCTACATGCGCAGAGCTCACATGAACTCACAGAGACTGAAGAAGTAAGTTTGGGGCCTCCATATGTCTGCACCAAGTCTTCTGTGAGCATTTGTTATAACTTCCAGTTTAGTGTTCTTATGGGATCCCTTAGTGTGTGAATGATCAGAGTGGATCTCTGATTCTTGTGACTTCTTTTGGGCTCTTTTCCTTCTGTTGGTTTGAGGTGTCCAATTTCAGTAGACAATCTTTGTTTTATCCTATTGTACTTTATTTTGGTTATATCTTATTATCTCTTAGAAGTCTTGTATTTTCTAATAAGAGACAGAAAGTGAGTGATCTTGATGGAGGTGAAGTGGGACAAGCTGCAATGAGTATAGGTAAAATAAACTGTAATCAGGACATATTGTGTGAGAAAAGATTCTATTTTCAATAAAAGAAAAAGAAAGAATTTTGTTACTTGTATTAGTTATTGTATAATAAGAACAATTTACAATTAGTTTTCTTTTTCTTTCTGTCAAGCCACAGTGAATACCTTTTTATTCACCACTGAGTAACCTAAAATTTTATTTTATTTTGGTTTATTTTACAAATTCTGTGCTTTCTGAGAATTGGCTGCAGTCTTTGGATTGCATGGCCTCTGTTACAGACTGATAACATAACAGACTGATTTGTTTAGGTCACTTTCTTTTACATAACCCAAAACTTACATGTCTGGGCAAGCACACTTTTGTTTATGACGATAGTCTGGGGTGGGAAGTATCTTAGAAATATAGATACTGAATATTTAGTGGAAATAATCAATAGCAAAATATACACACAAATTTTCTAACATAGACTTTTAGGTTCTTGAGATTATTCCACTCAGTGTATCGAGAGATACTTCCACTATAAAAATTAGGCGCATTAAATTTTAATTTCAAACACTATTATTTTACTATTCAAGTCCAGTATCAGTGAATAAAAACATTTGTTTTAAATATATACTTCAAGTTTTTGGGTTAGGACAGCTTACTAAAGTATAATTCACAAAAGAAAAACAATCGGTCAAATAATTACAGATTATGCTGATGATTGGGCATAACTTCTGCAGATCTAATAAGATTACTACTAGAATAAAAATTACTTAGCTTTTGATTTAGTTGAATTAATTTATGCTTTTTCACTGCATTTTAAAAATAAGAGCAGAAAATAGTCTAGGTAAAATATTATTGATTTGTTTTTCTTTCTTTTTTTCTTTTATACCTCTAACATCAGAACATGTAATCCTTGGAGCATAAACTAAACTTGAATCATTCAATCAGTAGGGGCACTTCTGGCTTGTGCCGTGTGTATGTTTAATATATAAATTTATGTAATATATGTTCATTATGCAACATATTTGACAAATATTTTTAAGTGTAAGTTTTGCATGTTTCTTTCTTCATAACAATGTTGGGACCTAAAGAGCAAGCATGATCATTCACAGGATGCCTGCACCTTTCATGGCATGGGGTAGATATATTACTTGGAGGAGATGTGAGGTATTTTTATTTATATTAAGAAGAAGCACAGAACCAACCCACAGTTCTTGAAGAAGAAGAACAAGGCAGTTCTCAGAATAGAACACTCTGAGATATCATATTGCTTGATCTATGTTGCATAGAATCATTTTCAAAATTTGTATGTGATATGTGATTTTGAAATAAATCACATGAACAGAAGTGATCAAAAAGCTGGAGTTGCAAATGTGGTCATGTAATGGAGTAAAATAATTCCAGTACAAATTAAATGAATCTAAAAAACAAAATATGTTTCTTTATGCAAGAATGTATTACCCACACTTGCCATTATATTTGGCCTTTTTATTGTTGTCTTGAATAGTGTATACAGCCAGGGAATCTTTTGAAAATACTTTATGTTCCAATATGTTTTATTTTGAGAAATTTCATTGGTTTGACTCATGATGCCATCAAAGTACACATGCTGTCTTATTTAAATTTCCTAAAAAAATAGATTTAAAAACTAACCACATTGGTAAGCAAAAATAGTCTGCTCGGCAAAAATCCAGCATGACACACCATTTCCATCCACCTGCATGCAGATTTAAAACAGATTGCCTTTGCAGTGAGAAATCCTGGAGTTGAATAGGGGTCATTCCACATAAAAATGCTGGCATAACCTAACTATACGCATATGAATTGTTTGCCTCTGCTACAATTATTTTATAATGTGTGGATGAGTTTATCAGGCTAAGCAGACCATATGGAGAAGTGAATATTTAAACTGAAGAACAGAAAGAAATTTTTAAGTGACAGAGGGAAATAAAGTCCTCTACATATTTTGACAGAGATGGTGTGAAAATAAAAAATTTGAAATGAAATTATTTTATACTAAATACACCCAAGCAAGTTATGATAAATTACACAATTAAAAATGTTCTTGATACCAGACCTCCATGGATTTATTTATTGCCAAGGAAAATGAGACAAAATATAATTTTGGGATCATTTAAAACACTGTTCTGTCCATACCTTGTTGTAGTGATATTTCATTTGTATTTTAATAAATAAAGCTTCCCTGAAGATCAGAGAGTAAAACAGCCATACTGGTCAGCCTTACAGACGAGGCAGTGGTAACACACACCTTTAACCCCAGTAGCTGCACTAGTTAGTGGGCAGTAGGAGGACACACCTTTAATCCCAGCACTAGAGAGGAATATAAAACTGGAGGAGATAAGTCTCAGTTCAGTCTCATTCTAAGGATTTGTAGAGGCAGGATAGCCATTTCGGTATGAGGTAGAGGTAAGAGCCAGTGGCTTACTGCATTGTTTTTCGTGTCTTCAGGTTGAGTCCCAGTGTTTGTCTCTGAGTTTTTATTATTTGTGCTACACTTAGTGTTTTTTGTTATAAAGAAAGGAAAGACTTTGTTTTGATTGACAGGAAGCAGGAATGAATTTGAGAAACTAGTTGTTACTACAAAGCAATGTTAATTGCCAAGGCATGTGCTGCTGTGGAATGATCGTAAGAAATGTATTTATTTATTTTACTTTTTACATTTATTTTTTAATTCATTTTACATAGCAACCATTGCTATCCTTCCCAGATAAAAATGACAGTCTTATTAAAGCAATCTACAGATTCAAAACAATACCTATCAAGAAATTTATTTTTGAGATTGTAAAAATTGTAGTAAGATGTCTGTGAAATTAAACCTCAAAGCGATTCCATATTTTAAGTTCCTTGATTTTTCTTTCTGTCTTACTTAGAAATGAACACAGAATGTTGGGAGCCGTGCTGAACTGTTCCTGGTGCTATCATTACTCTCAAATGAACGGCCTGCTGGGTGATGGGAGAGACAGGTGTTGGTCAATCTTTTGTTTATTAGAAAATGAAAGACCAGTCGGCCTCGACTGAACGAAAATTAGGAGCCTGTCTTGAATCTGACATCTGCTTTCCCTAATGTCATTTCTTCAGCTTAATTGCCTTCTGACAGCAGTCACTGAGTGTTTTAGAAGCCTTCTGTCCAACATTTAGTTGTTGAAGATCCTTCCCAAACTTCTTTATTAGTGACAAGATCAGAATATTTAAGTTATATGGCCAGATATGTCATTTAGGACTCTTTTCTTTGTGTGTGTGTGTGTGTGTGTGTGTGTGTGTGTGTGTGTATCAGTCTGCCCAACCTCCACACAGTAATCAGAATGCACTAAAAATGGAAAAGCCAGAAATTTGTTTCAACATTTATCTTAAGTTAGTTCATGTTATTATTAAAATTTCATTAAAATGCAAACACATAGAAACCACACAGGCAAACAATTCTTTGATTCTGCCTTAATTTTTGAAATTGAAAGATTTGTTGGAATACAAACCCTGATTTCTGTTTGAAAGTTGAGGAAATTCGAAAAATTATTGTCATTGAGTACAAACATCTTCTTGTGTATTTAATTTTGGGATATATTTTTTTTCTCGAATTTAAAGTTCTATGAACAGCCTCACCACTGTTTTCTCTTAGGTCCCACCTTTCTGCCATACACTAAGTTTTGTTTATATGTGTATATAAACTCACATATGTGTGTATAAGCTCACCTGTGCCAGTACATTTGTGGAGGTCAGAATACAATCTCAAATTTAGTGCTTGCCTTCTCTTATTTGACACAAGATCTCAGGTCTGTTTTGTATGTCATGCTAGCTGGTATATCTACTGCTTATCATGGATAATAAAATCTATGTTTGAAATGTATTGTCAAAGTTAAGTATAGTATTCCTTATGCTCCATTACTTGATTGACTTGTCTGCCTTAAATCTATTTCACTTTCTGAACATATCTTTATATCACAGATTTATTTCTAAACATTGGTTGTCAAAATTGTGAGTATATCCATTAAGAAAAGAATGTTTTCAATTATACTGCCTAGGGAATTTTATACCTTTTTTATAACACTATTTTTTAATTTTGTAAAGATTCAGTCTGGGTTCAAAATAATTGAAAAAATGTTTGGGAGGGTCTTTCTTCAAATCCTGTTGAGTGTTCATTTGGAAAGATAATGGGATTCTATCTTGGAAATTGCCCCATTTGAGATCCTTCAGGATGAATATTGCCAATCTTGTTATTCCAGTTCTGACTTTTAAATTAAGTTTCCTTTTCTTTCTGGACAGTTTTTAAGGACTTCATTTTGTCATAAGCATTTTAAGAATTACTCATTAAGTCTTATTATTTTGTGCTGAACACATTCTTCAGGATAAGGATTTATATTTCTAAATACTTAGCAATTTAATTTTAAGTATGCATACATACACTCACGAAAACATACATATACATATTACATGTCATATGAATGTTTATATATACATATTTTACATGCAGACTTGTCTAACCTTTTTATTGCTAATTTATTCTTTTGGTTGAAAATAGAAAATCAATGTATCCATCATAACTTGTTTAATCCATCTTTCTATCACTTCTATCAAGTGTTTATTGCAAGTTCTGAATTGATTGCTTTTCATGAATTAGTTCATTTCTGATTTTTATATATTTTTGTTATTATTTGCTATTTCTCTGAGTTGTTTTGAATTTCCAAGTATTTGTAGTCTATTGATTTTCAAACCATGGTACTTACTTTGAATTGATAGTTTACATTTTATATTCTGATCAGTCTTTTAAATTTTGGCATAATTCTACTGTTAAAGAACTTTTGCCAAGTTTTGTTTACTTCCCACGGGAGACTTTACTCTTTTTGAAGAGTAGATGGGGTGTGGGCTTGGGGGAAGGGGGCAGTGAGAGAGG
The DNA here is from genome assembly GCF_982192425.1 of Myodes glareolus. Lineage (NCBI taxonomy): Eukaryota > Metazoa > Chordata > Mammalia > Rodentia > Cricetidae > Myodes > Myodes glareolus. The sequence goes on along the minus strand of NC_142039.1, from coordinate 27,587,404 downwards.
GAAGGGAGGGAAAACTGTGTTTGGTATGCAAAATGAATAAAAAATTTTAAATTAAATAACTTTTGGTTTATTGTAAATTTTTGTCACTTTCCTACGAGTTGGTAAATTAAAATTTTAAAAGTTATGTTTAGTCTTTATTAATTTTGCTGATCAGTAGTTTTTGTCTTATACTTCAGACTCATGATTCTTTTTCATGGTGCATCAAATTTCTGGTAATCCATTTCTGTTTAGACCATCCTCTGAATAATTTTTGGTTAATATATAATGATGTTGTGCTATGTTTTTTGTACCCAATCATAGTCTTGTAGATCAGAGGATCATAATCAATGTAAAAACATTGGGAAAAGTGTTATGGAAAGGGAATGCATGTTAAGCCAGGTAGTGGTGGCCCACGCCTTTAATCCCAGCACTTGCCTTTAATCCCAGAGGCAGGCGGATCTCTGTGAGTTCAAGGCAGGCCTGGCCTATAAGAGCTAATTCCAGGACAGGAACCAATAACTACAGAGAATCCCTGAATCAAAAATCAAAAAAAAAGGAAGAAAGAAAGAAAGAAAAGAAATGCATGTTAAGCAAATTTTCAGTTCAAGTGGCTAAATCTAATTGGGAGAAACTGGTTAAGATCCGCTGAAGTTTCAAACTAATAGTTGGTCCTTTTGGACCAGAGCTTTTCACAACAGGACAATACAATGTTCAGTTGGTAATTAACTCTACACGTTTGTGCTGTGTTTGTATCTGAGGAATGAATTAAAAGCATGTGGTGACCTCCATAGATGACAATTGTTGAGGAAGGTGGACACCTCTGGGGACATTGTTCCTTTATTGGTGGCTTTCAACATGTCCTTTCCTTTTTTATCAACTAAAATTTAATAAAGCAAGCTCATCGTATTCCAACGTGTTCCTTCCTACTATTTCAATCTTTTGTATATGTGCCCCATGATGTTGAGCTAGAAATAGCCAAGTAAATTCATTAACTTTTCTTCTTAATCAATGATGTAGAGGTGAGCATGTCATGAATGTACTCTTTAATAGAGCATTCCAGAAGTGTTCTAGCCTTGAAAATCCTTTCCTATGTTAATTATCTATAGGTTCATGAGCAAAATCACCTTGTTTCTCTTGTTAGAGAAGGGCATTATTTTGGCAATAACTCCCATGGTTCCCCTTACCTGTTGCACTAATGAATCTTTCTCCATTTTATAATGATTATACTCGTTTTTCTTTGCATTCACCAATGTGAGAATTTATTGACTATTAAACAGTGAATTTGGAGCTTTATCAGAAACCCCCACTCTTTGAATTTACTATGAATTCACCTTAAGTTCTTTTTTATTGCTTTTTTTTGAGACAAGATTTCTCTATGTAACAGCATTCCTGAAACTCTCTAGTTAGACCAGACTGACTTAGAACTCACAGAAATCCACCTGCCTTTGCATCTCTAGTCATTGGATTAAAGGCATGCACCACCATGCCTGGAAACATGGTAAGTTCTTGCTACCTACTTGCCCCATTAATTTGGTACTGTGTCTTTTATACTTTGTTAAAATATTTCTACCAAAAGTCTTTTTGTTGGAGCTTTTACTGCTTCATTCCCATTAATGAATGTCATTTTTCAATCATATCTGGGAAATAATACACACTACAAATTATTTTAGCTATTGTTTATTCATTGCTTCAATTCTGTTGAAGTGTTTTCAGAAAGGTCTTTCCATTCATACCACCACAGACTTCATCCTGTGTATTCTTAAAATGTTTACTTGATTACAGAATTAATTATGTGTCTACTAGGATTGTTGGCTTCTCTCACTTTTGAAAGTGTGTGTGGTGTAAGTACATATGTACAAGTGTGTTAAAGCATGTTTTCATCTGTGTGTGTGTGCATGTGGAGGCCAGAGGCCAGTGTCAGATATATTCCTTTGTCATGCTCCACCATATTTTTGAGACAGCCTTTCTTGTACCTCAAGTTTGTGTTTTGACCAGACTGCTTGACAAAGCAAGCCCTGGGATAGGGTAGATAGTGTCTACCCCAGAATCACATATGTGTGCCCTCACATCCAGGTCTCACCTGGGTGCTGGGGAACTAAATGCAGGTACTCAGACTTGAGGCATTTAGAACAAACACTTTATTCACCAAGCCATGTTCACAGTACTGCTTTCTTATCCTCATATTGTGGAGATGATTGTTAAAGATCCAATGGTGTGTTGCCATTGTCACATCTTGTATCATGTCAAGATGCATTGTACAAAATTAAAAAAAGCGTTAGAACATCTAATCCAATGCTTTCATGGTCCATGATAAATGATGCCACTTTTAGATGTTTGTTTTTATTGGCAAAAATGTTATGAAATATGTCCAAAGAATATTAAGCAAACTAAAATACATACATCAGAAGTAAATTTGAGATGATTACTAGATTATAAACAGGTACTGGTAGAATCTGTAGAAATTGAAAATGTTTCTTTAAAACAGTTATTTTCTTTGTTTTAGTTGTCTATTTTCCTATTTGGAAATGTAACCTATCCTAGATCAACACATTCTTTTCCTAATGTTGCTTCTCTTCTTTATCTTTGGTAAAGACAAACACGGTAATAATAATAATAAAGTTCCTACTAATAGATAATGCATTCTCATAGCAAAGTGAAATATATCAATTAAGAGATATATACCTATGCTTTAATTATAATGAGTTATTATAGAATCATTGTTTTATAGTTAGTGCCCGGTCAAATAAAATAAAATAAAGCTTTAAATGAGTTCTCTCTCCCATGGATTGCCAAATAGAGATCAACTCACAAGCTTGGACATTAATTTTCTAGCCCAGGATGAGGAATACAGAGCTGGTCTGCATGGGAATAGTTTCTTTTGTTTTGATGTGTGTTTTTCTGTTATGTGCTTATGAGTGTGCAGGTGTATGGGGATATAGAGATCAGGAGCCAACACTGGATGTTGCTCCTTGAATCCATCCACTTTGTTTTTTACAGCATTGTCTTTTGCAGGATTAAGCTCGGCTGGCTGGTCAGTGATCTGCCAGGATTCCTCTGTTTCTACCTCTCCAGTTTTCTACTTGTAAAAACATGCCCCAGTTCTGGGTTTGTTTATGTGAGTTCTGGAGATTGAATTCAGGTGCCCAAGTCCACAAAAGTACTATATCAATTGTGCTAGTTCCCAAATCCTAAATGTCATAATTCATCCCCCCCACTGAGATTTCCATCAAGCTGATCCTAATGCAGATTGACTATTAAATGATTCATTTTCAGATTATGCCTAATATAATGCTTAGAGTTTCAGAACTTTTCAAAGTTCCTAATTTCCTCTCAAGAAGAGTTTTCTGGAAATATTGGGACTGAAAACAGATCTTTTCTTTTGTTTAAAGGTTCATACCACCAATGCTGAGTTAAAGTCATAGGACTGAGCCACATCTCCTCCATTTTCATCCTTCCTGTCCAGAGGTTGCAACCTCTGCTGGGCCACAAGTAAAGTAAGCTACATGGGGACAGAACTGCTGGCAGGTTTCTGTAAATTCACAAGACATAACTATCATATCACAATTTAAAGGAGCTTTTTGAGGCCTATTCTTCTGTCTCATTTCATAAATTGCCAAAGACAGTGAAAGACAACGCAAACGAGCTTAATTATTATCTTCTTCTGCTTGAGCATGCTGCGAGAAAAGATTAAGGGGAGGGGAAGGAGAAAGAGATAAAATATCCATGACACAAATTAGCATTTAGCATACATTTCTGAAATTACGCTGTTTCTGCCAGCTTCATTGCTTCTCACTTTCAGCACAGAACAGACCCCCAACTTTTCCTTTTTAGCACAATTCTGTTATTGTCTGCATATAAAATACTCTTTCTTTTATGTCCTGATATCTCAAATTGTCCTGTGCTATATAATTCTTCCTAGAAAGAAATGAACTTCTTGTGTCAAAACATATAGAATTAACTCTTAAGACTGAAGCCCACCCTTAGTAACATTCTCTACTACTCTGCTTAAACTTCAGAAAATCTGGATTTTGTGTTTCTCGATGAAATAAGAATTATAATGTCATTACCTGCCAGATTAAATAAAAATATAATCATGTAGTTTTGTCACATAAAAGAAAATCCATTTCAATTTTACTAAAAATGCCTGGAAGAAGGCACATTTTAGTGTTAACATCTAAGAAAGGCTCAAGATATTGCAAAGCACAATAATATATGCTCAGTTCCACAGGAAGCAAATCCATTAAAAATTAACCCATTCTTTTATTATTAAATGGTTGCCTTGCAGGTGCCAGCATGCAAAGACAGTAAGGAGCTGTGCCTGAACCTCATTGTTCTTCACCAGTACCAAGTCTACATGTCCAGTTTCTGTCACTGTGCCTATCCTCTGCAATAACCTGTTTCTTTCCCTAGTACTCTTTTCTCTCTCTACTTTTATCTCGTGTCTTCTCCCATGTATGAGCAACTCAAGATTATTAAGGGCTGGAAATGCCCTTGACCTCAAGTATTGAACGCAATCCCAGCATTTCAAATTTAAAATTTGGAAAGTAAGTAATTGGAGCAACTAAAGGTTCTTAAGACATGAGGTATGTTTCTGTGCTACATCATGGGGATGAATTTTATCTGAGCTCCTTTCTCCTCATTTTAAAAAGAAGACAACATCTTTCCCAAGAGTCCTCTTTTTCCCATTTCTCTGTTACAACAGTATTCCAATCTCTCCTTTTATATCACCTTCATATGGCTCAATTTTTCTATGTATTATAAAGACACTCTTCTCAATATTTAAATTGTTTAAGTATCAGGTCAACAAAGAGTAAGACTTGAGCATGAATTATCTGGTGGCCAATAGTCATCCAGCTTTGTTAACAATTAACTACTGCTAATAATCAATGATGTTCTGAACATCCCCATTGTGTTCCTTGTGCTTCTCAAAATTTTGCATAAACCAAAGTTGCTCTACACAAAAGGAGAGCAGTAAGAGAATATATAGGGATACCTGCATGTGTAGAATATGTGGTATTTGAAAACTATCATATAACCATATTTGCAATAGGAGGAGAAGGAACTAAGGCAGAACTTGTATGCAAAATTCACAAATTTATTGGTGATATATATCTTGAAATCAGATTCAAAACCTCAAGTCTTTTTCAAATCTCAAAATAAAAGCTGATCTTTAATATCAGTTATAGGCTCAGAATGGCAGATCTGCATGGTCAACATCTAGATTTATGAGAAATTTGAACTTCTAATAATGTTTCACACCTACATAGAATCAATGCTAAGAAACTAATTTAACAAAAATAATTATTGAGATGATCAAGGAAAAAAATCATGAAAATTTCCATTGGAATTTAAAATTAATGACTAGTATTGCACAAGCAAAATAAATATAATTCTTCATTCTATTATCTTCCATGACTCAGAAAATGAAAAACATATTAATAAACTTCTAGTTGGGGTATCTAACACCATTTCTAGTCACAATACTAAAAATTCAATTGCTTGATTTCAGTTGTTCATAGTATTTTAAATAAAAGATGAATAGTTTTTTAATAGCTAGTTTGAATACAGAATTTGCAGGAGATATACATAGGCCTGGTCTTGTGATATTAGAAATTTAAGCAACTTCTAATCTTTCATCTCTGTTCAACCAATAAAAGTCTCCCTAGATAATATATAGCATGATGACCCAAGCCAAATTGTTGTGTACCAGAAAAATTCTTTATCATAATCACTGTCAGATTTGAGGCCATATCTAATTGGTAGATAGAGCTGAACAAAAAGTACTTCAAAGACCATTTCTACAGCAGTCACATATATTCAAAAACGTATAAATCAAGACAAGAGGCAGAAGTTTGCCTGGAGAAGAGTTGAATGTATAAATATTTCCAAGTGGATGGAAATTGGATCAAATATTTTAAAAAGTCTTAAGGGTTCCATTGGAGTTGCAGAGACTCAAAGTCAATGACATAATTGGAAAGGGAATGAAACTGCCTGAAATATAAGAAAGAAAGAAGGAAAGAAGGAAATAAAGAAAGAAAGAAAGGAAGAAAGAGAGGGAGGAAGGAAGGAGGGACAGAAGAAAGAATGAACAAACAAAACAAACGAAAAGAGAAGAGAAGAGATGAGATGAGAAGAAAAAAATTAAAAAAAAATTAGAAGTACTCCAAGAACTCCCAGATTCCTTTTGGCATAAAAACAGAAATTTTCTCAGCTATTGTGGTCTGTTTCTTCTAAAATGCCATGTAGAATGATGTAGGGTGATGAAGAAGAAAGAATACTCAAAAGGAGAAGACAGACCTTTCAATTGCTGCTCCTTTGATGGAAAAAGAATGGATGCATGTTCTTCCCTCTTAGAGTATTTGACTAGAAGATCTGAGTCTGCTAAGGATCAATTAGTGTTTTATACATCATATTCTTTAATTCTTTAACTCTGTTCACTTGGGCATATTTATTCTCATATCACTGTGTTCAAGATGTGTGTAGGGTGGTGAACAAGGTGTCCCAGACTGTACTATGAAGGTCATGTCATTGGTGCCTTGAGATTGGTGATAATAGATATGCTAATAACATATCAGCCAGTGCTAAAGTTCAAGACTGTTTCAAGAAGGTTCCGTGTGTAACATTTATAAGCATACAATTTTTTCTGGATAAAGAAGACCTGACAATATTGGGTTTGAAGTTTGATGCAGAATTTGGATGAGGTCTATAAAGGCCTTCAGAGTGTATCTGTATGCTAAAGAAAGTGAATAATGTCATAATTAGATGATGGAGACCAGTTATCAAGACACTCATAATGAGTGGCATCATGTCTCCATGTATTTTTCTGTTTTGTTTGGAAGGGACAATTTAGGATTTATTTATTTTTATTTTGTGTATATGTATGTGTATATGTTTGTGAACCAAGTGTATTCCTGGTGACTGCACAGGCAAGATGGAGTATTGGATCCCCAGGAAATGGAGTTACAGGAAAATAGGAACTGCATTACCAATGCTGGTAAATAAACCCTCATCCTGGAACACATAAAGGGTATGTGTTCTTAACAACTTTTCTGTTTTACTCATTTTCCAAGGCCTTTTAGTATGAGTATCTCCTTCCATTTCCAGGTTGGTTCTGTTTACTTGTTCTGGGGGTTGCTTTCATTTATCATTGTTCTGATATTAATCTTAACTAAATCAACTTTATCTTAGCTCAAATAAAGTTAAGGAATGAATATTTTTCTCCTAGTGGTTTAGAATATATTCTGTAATGGGAAGGAAGGCATGGAAAGTGACTATTGATTTTGGCTATGGGGACATGTATGACTGCTTGCTTACAACTCAGAAGATCAGGAAGCAAAGAGCAGATGGGAAGTGGGGACCAATCAATAAACTATAAAACATGTTCCACGTAACTGACTTTCTTCAGTGAGGTTCCACCTCCTAAAGGTTTGAAACCGTTTAAAACAGTTTCACCAATGGTGGCCCAAGGGTTCAAGACATGAGACTGTGGGATATATTTTATATTGAGGCCATTACATTGTGTGTCAGGTTAAGACTTTACAGAATAATGATGAGTGAGTGACTATTCATTACTTCCAGCTACAGTGGAAAACAAATTTGTTAAACCACTCTATAACATATCAATTATTTTATATTTTATATAGTAGTTATTTTTTAAAACTTTCACTTTAGCATTTTCTTAGATTTATTGAATACTGTGTATAGAGTAGACATGAGCAAATTTCTTTGAGAGTCGTGTTTTACTTATGCAAAATTCAACTAGAGAAACATTTATCATCTTTTCTTTTACTTTTACTTCTTTTATTCTTTTCTTTTACTTCTTTTATTCTCTAGGAATTATGATATTACTTTAATGACAATTACATAAACATTATCAGATCAAATATACAAACCAATATATTGAAATACAATTCTAGTGCCTTTAAAAACTTTAAATATTCTGCCATCATCAACACCTTTACTCTAATTCTTAATTTTCTATATTCTGAAACATTATCATATAATTTACAGTGAACATTTAAGTATTTGTATACTTTTAATATGCACTGGTAATTTCACATACTTTGAGTAAGATTTTCATTTTCTCCTGGATTTAGAGAATTGAGTGATTGAAATAAAGGAATAATCTTAATGAACCTCATTTGAAATATTTTTTGATGAATTTGGGAAGTGAGATAGAAAATACAGTGACAGTGGTTACTTTGTATCACACACTACATAGACTACTAAGCTGATTTTTTAAAAAGATGTGTATTCATTTTCTTTGTAAAAAGTAAGAAGATCACTGTGTTGATAGATAGTTTTTGTCACCTTGAAAAAAGCAGAGTTATCTGGGACAAAGGAACCTCAACTGAGAAAATGCCCCTGTCAGATTCATTCTTTTTATCAGTGAAAATTTCGGGGGGGGCAGCCAACAGTGTGTGAGGGTGGTTCTACTCCTGTACTGATGGTCCTGGGAAGTGTAATAAATAAGGCTGAGCAAGCCTTGGGAGCAAGCTAGTAAGCAGTGTTTCTCCATGGTCTCTGCTACAGTTCCTGCTTCCAGTTTTCTGTCTTGAGTTCCTGCCTTGAGTTTTCTCAGTTTTGAACTGTGACCTGGGAGCTGTTAGCTGAAATAAATCCTTGCATCCCCAACTAGTTTTGGTCATAGTGTTTTATCACAATTGAAAACAAGCTGACAATAGCTAAAAGACACTCTTAGTTTATTTTTGTAAAGATGAGGCTAGCCCTTGTGCATACTAAATCAAAGACAACATGAAATATGAAGGGTCTCTTTCTGATAGTTTAAAGTTACAGATTTCAACCTACTTTTGGAGGAATTTAAGAAAATACTACTTTACTAGACAATTTTGTATTGCAACTAAATCTCTTGTCTTTTGTGAAATGTATATTTTAGAATGTGTTCAGCCGACTTCATTTTAATTATATAGGTGATCATTACTTCAGTTATAAATTTGACTTATGTGACTATAGGATTATTTATAGTTAGAATTATTTTTTGAAAAGGAGACACCATTGTTATTATTACATATGCAGCATGAGTTTTCATATTCAGTTAACAGAAGACCTCATTACCTGAGGAATAAACAGGTTTATTACATCCACTAAAATTGTTTTTATGTATTCTATAAAGCATCATATATTCAAAGTTTCTTTTCAAAGCAAATTATTTAGTGTTGTAGGGAATTTCACAAGCTTCAGAACAAAATAGAATCCAGGTTGTATTTTGTTGCTTATCACATAATTGTCATTAAGTAAATTATGTGAAATACGATTTGTTCTTTATTTGGTGGATGGAAATGATAACTATGAATTAAGAGCACTATGTGGACAAAATGGTTTTGTAGGTTAGACTATAGTAAACTATCCATTTTCCTGAAAGTAACTGAAAAATGCAAATAAAAACAGTGTTAAAAATGAACTAATGCAATTGAGGACATTTCATGGGACGGGAAGGAAAGAGCTTAGGTTTGGGGGTGGGTGGAAACAGCAAGGAATGGAGTACATGTGACAGGAAAACAGAAAGATGGTTATTTCAGGAGAGAAAAAGGCTCATCAGGAGTGGAGGAAGCAACAGGAGAGGCTGGCAGAGGTGGAAGTGGGAAACAAAATACCAAAGCATAACGACAAATGTAAGAAAATGCCAAAATGAAACCTATCACATTTTATCTTAAGTTAAAAAAAGTTAAAAGAATTGGAAGGAGTGGTTGGTTACTACCATAGAGCATGGTAACCACTATTCTTATGAGCCTGTCTTGCCTGGCAGGTAGGAGCTTAGTATGCAGGAGTCAGCACTGGAAAAGACCTTTGAGGTTATTTTTTTTCTCTATCAGGGCCAACAAAACACCATTTGGTTCCATAAAAGCTAGCTGAGAAGAACATTCCTGGAAATTTTAATTTCTCTATGTCCTTAGCTAAATGTGTAAAATCTTAAAAATAGTCAAATTATATAGTTATAGTGAGTAACCAAGGACGATAGAAATTGTCTTTATGTTTTGAAAAACTCTATAGCCTCTCAGACATAATTCATAGGGAAGAATCTGATGCTTGGAAGTGAAATTTTAATTTGATTACTCATATCTTTTGGGAGCAGCATTGTCTTCCCACACTGGACATTCAAACTTTTGTTACTCGTCTTTAAAACAATTTGCCTTGCCTACAAGATGTGCTAGGGTAAATGTGAAACAAAAATTAGGGGAATAGCCAATCAGTGACTGGTCCAGCTTGAGAGCCACATCATGAGAGGGCGCCCATCTGTGATACCTCCTGGATGGCCAGGACCCAGAGGCTGGACACCACAGAGACATAGGATAGAACCAAACATTACTAGCAATTAAAATAAAAGTCATGAATAAATATGCTTTCCTTTTTATTACATTATTTTTTCCAGACAAATCACAGTTTCCCCTCCCTCCCCCTCCGCCCAGTCCCTTCCCCCAAGCTCTTCTATCTCCATCTATTCCTCCTCCATTCTCTTCAGAAAAAGTCAAGACAATCATGTACATCAACCTGCCAAGGCATATCAAATGACCCTAAGACTAGGCAGCTCCCCTCTTACTAAGGCTGGACATGGCAACCAAGTAGGATGGAAGGGTTCCAAAAGCAGGTAACAGAGTCAGCGATAGCCACTGCTCCCACAGTTAAAAGTTCCAAAAAAAACCTACGTGACTCTAACATATATGCTTTGTGCCTAGATCAGAGCTATGCAAACTCTCTGGTTGTTGGTTCAGTCTCTGTGAGCTCCTATAAACCGAGGTTAGTTGATTCTTTGGGTTTTCTTATGGTATCCTTGACCTCTCTGATCCCACAATCTGTCCTACCCCTCTTCCCCAGGATTCCCCGAGTTCTGGCTAATGTTTTGCTGTAGGTCTGCTTTTTTTTCCCATCAGTTGCTGGTGAAGCTTCTCTGATGACAACAGGGCTAGGCAGCAATCTATTAGTATAGCAGAATATCATTAGGAATCATTTCATTGAAATAAGGTATAATAATGCCTCCCGAAGTACTACACTTAGGAGAGTAAAGATGGAGTGTAGCAAGCTCAAGGTCAATATGGTTAACTTAAAGACACTTTATCTCAAAATAAGAGGTGGAAATGGTGTTGATATAGCTTAGCTACACAGCTAATCTTGCCTCATATTCTGTTTGTGACGAGAGTTGAAACCCTGGTGTTAAAAAAACCTACTTGAGCTACTCATTTTCAGGACCCCTTCCTACTATTGGGGAAGTACTACTCTATTGATCAATACCTTTTTGCCTACCCTTCAAAATTAGTAACAAATAACAAAGTACTGTAAACATACTACAATATTGTGTGGTGTGCTATTTATGACTTTCTTGTTTATCTAACACTTATTGTAAGTTTAGGCCACTTGATATTATAAAATACTTATTTGATTAAGAATCAGGTACGAGTTTTTACTAAGTACCCATTCCTCAGTTAATAGAGAAGTTTCTTTGTTCCTATTTCCATTTGTCTTGCAGTCTTTTGCTTGGATCCCTCTGCTTTGTTTTCTGGGTTCAGACTTGTTATTGCATTTGTGGAGGAGGGCCTTGTGGTTACCAGCAGCAGAAGAGTCTCTTTAATGAAATGGAGATGGCTGCATTCGGTGACCTCTACACTTTCCAGCCTAATCATCCTATAGCTTTTAAGGGAAACTTTCGACCTTTTCTTGTCTTAAATTGCGTTTCTATGGCAACATTTCTTGCTAGCTTACTATCTATATAGCATTTGTTATTCTGTCTCCTACATTTTCTTATCAGCTGTTATTTTTTTTTAAACATCTGTCCATTACTTCTTTTGATGTTCTTTCTCGCCTAAATACTGGTTTGGCAACTGAAAAGTGTGGCTTCCATCTTGGCATTCTGTCTGTATAATTAAAGGACTCTCTTCTTGGAGTTCTTCATTAATGAAACCTGTCTTTTATTAAGTTCCCTTCGAGGCACTGTAATGTGTTTCCAGCTCAGTTTATTCTCAGACGGGTTTGAAAGACTGTGCTGACACTAACTCCCCATCATCCTCTTGTCGCTGTTACTAAGAAACAAAACTCTTGATGTCATAGGGTTCAAATTTTGACTCCTGGAAAAATTACTTTCCACTGAGTACCACTCTTTTCTACCACATTCTGTTCCTGCTGTAACTGTTAGAAGTCAAAACAGCTCTACGGTTCCACCACTTTCCTTTTCCTGGTGAAGGCAGATAATGCTGACCCTTCATTTCTAATTAGCTTCCTACAGTGTGTGTCTGAGTAAATGGCTTTGTAGGATCCAAGGTCATAAACTTTTATAGGCGTTAGACTGTTTTAACGATAACCACATATTCTAAATATATTTAGTACATTATCCTAGACACTACAGGTTCCAATGTGCACACAATGCCTTCTCCCTCCAGATAGTAAGTGGAAGCTTTGAAAGGCAAGAACCCAGTTCTTTGAACATGTGTATAGGCCCCTGATGAGGATTTACTTTGGATTTGGTATCTCAGAGGGATCCTCCAACATTAGGAGCATAAGGAGTGAACAAGAGAAATTGTTGCATTATTTAAACTCCAGTTTAAGTACAGGAGAGCAAGTTCAGTGATCAAGAGTACAAACTCTTCCAAAAGACCTCAATTCAGTTCCAGGAACCCTTATCTGGTGGCTCACAGTGACTTGTAACTCGAGCTCTGGGAACCAAATACCTTTGACCTTATAGAGTGTGTGCATATACCCATGCACAGACATACGAAGACACATAATTCAAGTTAAGCTTTTAAAACATTAATTAATCTCCTTATGTTCCTGATGCCAAACTATGGATTTCATTGTTTCACTACATATCTGAGCAAATGACAAAACTAACCTTTTTTTCTTATTCAGATACTTTTTCATGTTTCATTTTCTTGGACTCATATATGTGACCCAATACTATAAGGTATCACTTATTAAATATATTTCTCTGTTATTTGGGAAATTTTTATTAGGTTACTATTGATGTGATTGGCTCTATCATGATGTCTCTGAATCTGAAGCTGCATATTTTCTGTGCATAACGGTAATGGCGCTACATTAGAGGAGATAAAATGCCCCATTGGGCTTGGGTAGGAGGAGCAACACAAATGTGGCAGTTAATTTACTATGAAGGTGTAGATGGTAGTGTTGCAATTATGTCAAGAGGTGGGGGGAAATTATTAAAGTCTTTTAAGCCAGCCAATCTCTCCACCCTTTGTCCATTTAGAGATTATTTCTGAATTACAGTTATGAGCTTTGGCTGTAACGATGAGTCCAGGGCCAGGTGCTGTTGAGAGAATAATTAGCTTTGTTCACTCTTGGCTGATGTCTGATAGATACATTTGGCCCACGAGGCTCCCAATGGGAGCAATTCTGTGCTCATTAACCACACCTCCCCATATCACCATTCCTTGGTGTACTATCATGTAATCACATGTGGCTTTTACCTCATAAAGATCAAATAGTCATGATTTTGCTACCATTTTTCTGTGTTTTGCAGTAAGGTTCTTATTTGCCTTTAAGGAAATATTTTCTTTGTCATCTATGCTTTATATGTTTAATTATAATTTGAGAAAAAAATGGTGATTTCAGCTTATTTTCAAATTAGCTTTCATGGTAACTGGACAGAGAGTGAATGTCTTATTTTAAGAGTTTTCAAAATGAACAAAAATGAAATTATTTTCCCCTTCATTCTAGAAATATATCTTAAGAATTTTTAAAATAACTATCCAGAATAGAATAAGTACTCAAGTCCGTAACATCTACATATATTTGCCTTCTGATCACTCATATTTCTGTAATATATATTAGTAGCAATTATTCAAAACAAATCTCTAGATTAATATGGAGTGCTTATTTTGGTTTGTTTTAGTAGACATTAAGTCCATAGTGAAATTAAGTGTTCCCCTTCTCAATTTCTCTTTTTGTTTAATTGATGTGAGCAATATTACCTTTACATTTACTTCAATGAGATGTCCAGGTAACTTAAATTAGTTGGTTTCTTACGTTGATAGAAAAGTCATTTTACTACACTAAATCAGTATATTTAGTTTTAGATTTAAAAAAGCAAAAATATGTATATAAATACATACACACAGAGCATATAAATAGACATAGTTCATCTGAAAGTTGCCTTTACACTTGTATTTATTATGTTTGTGAGGTGCATGCTCTAGGGCTTAAATAAATCATTCTCATTGGTAATAGTTCTGTTTTTAATATGTGTGTACACCTTGTACAATACAATGCATATGTCCATGCCATAAAATTAGGCTGAGACTTGTGATCATGCTTTGAATCTGAAATGTCCTCCATAGGCTAATGTGCTTTGATGCTCTCTCCAGTAGGAGACACTATTCTGTGAGTTGTAACACCTTTGAGATGTAAGGCATGTCTGGGAGGAGTGGGCTTTTAAAAGCCTGGCATTATGCAGTTCTGATCTAACTTTCTGTCTTCTGGCTAACTACCACCTAAGAAATCCTTCCCACATGCCCCTGCTACCCTGCCTTCCTTACCATGGTGGATTGTAACCATCTGAACACATTAGCTAAAGTAAACCTTCCTTCCTTAAATTGTTTGTGGCAGATATTTTCTCATTGTGGGAACAATAATAAAAGTAACTAAAATATTCATTGATCAAACACTTACTGACCTGGATAGTTTTATATCAATTTGACATAGACTAGAGCCATCAGAGAGGAGAGATCCTTAATTGAGACAACGTCTCTATAAGATAGATCTGGTGGCAAACCTTTAGGGAGGTTCTCAACATGTAGGTCTCGACACTACCTAAAACATCAGAAAACATACACTTGTTATTATTCATAAAAGAAGCAAAATAAAGTTGCAAAAAAAATAACTTTGTGATTTGGGATCGCCACAACCTGAGAAACTGTACTAAAGTGTGACAGCATTAGGAAGGTTGAGAATGACAACTCTAGGGCATTTTCTTAACTAGTGATTGATGGGGGAGGGCTCAGCCCATTGTGTCTCAGGCCACAGTTGTATTGGTATTCCTGGTTTCTATAAGAAAGTAGGATGATATCAGCCCTCTGTTAGATGTGATGCTTGTGAAAATCTTTTCCCATTATATAGGCTACCATTTTGGTCTTTTGAGAGTGTCCTTTGCCTTCTTACTTTTCAGTTTCATGAAGTCCCTCTTATTAATTGTTGATCTTAGTGCTTGCGGGATTGGTATTCTCTTCAGAAAGTTGTCTTCTGTGCCAATGTGTTCAAGGCTATTCTCCATTCTCTCGTCTATCAGGATCAGTGTGTCTGGTTTTAGGCTGATGTTTTTATTTCCTTGTACTTGAGTTTGGGGCAGTGTGATAGATCGTGATCTATTTGTATTCTTCTACACATCAGCATCCAGTTAGATCAGCACCATTTGTTGGAGATTCTGTGATTTTTCCGTTGTATAATTCTGGTTTGTTTGCCAAACATTAAGTGTTCATAGGTATGTGAATTTACTTCTAGGTCTTGTGTTAGGTTCCCATAGATCAACCTGTCTGTTTTTATGCCAAGATAATGTGGATTTTATTACAATTTCTCTGTAGTACACTTGAAATAAGTAATGGTGACACTTCTCAAAGTTCTTTTATTGTACAAGACTGCTTTTAGCTGTTCTGGGGTTTTTGTGCTTCCATATGCAGCAGTATAGTTGTTTCGGGCTTGATGCTGCCTGTTGTGCAATCCCCACTTCCTGGGAGATGGGGTGAGAAGACACAGAGGCAATGACACGGATTCCAAGAGATTCCTATGCAGAAGGTCTTTATTCTAAAAATGTCAGGGTTTTTATGGGATTAAGGAAATTAAGCTTCTGCAAGAACATTTTTGGCTTTTGGTTGGTCCTTTTGAAACTGGTGGTTGTTGCTGGCATGTTGTGATTGGCTAGAACTGCACATTGCTAGTTATCATGCTTTGGGTCTGCGAATAGGATTTTTTGGCCAATTTTGCTTATTCATTGTGAGTTTGCATGCACTTGTTTGTGTTCACGCTATTGCCCTTCCTAATCTTACCCTTTTTATTTTATTTTTATTGGGCTACCCAGTGGCAGTTATGGATTTTTATAACCCCACCTTGGGGATACCACCACATTTTGAGTCGTGCCTGTCTTAGGTTGACCTGCTAGACAGGCTTTTACCATCGTTGACTACTAATACCCGAAGGATTCAGTTCCTGGAAGGTTCCAAGAAGTCAGAAGTAAGGGGAGACCTTTAGGAGAACTAGAGTTTTAAATGGCCTCCTGTATTTGCATTCCAAGCATGGACCACCTCTCTTGGAGGCTTTGTTTCAGCACACTCTATAGCCTTTAACACCTGCAGTGTTACCTTACAAGAACACCTGCTCTTGTAAGGATCATAGCTGTAGGAGACACATAAGCAAAGTATTAGATCCACCACCACCTTTCCCATAACGCACCATGCAATAAGTTGAGAGGAATCTAGCAGGGATTTTATGTGATTCCCTACTTGGCCAAAGAATGAGGTATACAAATCCAATGACTCGACTGCTGTCATAAGTTGCATAGTTTCTGATTAAATGTTTACAGCTGCGCAAGGGTAAACCAAGTAAAGAGATGTGCAAATTTTGAGGGGACAAATGAAATTACTGATGAAAGTGAGCCTAGCTTGTTCCAGCACAGGCAAGGCCACTATCATAGTCTTAATTAGGCAGTCTACTTTGTAGTTGTCTCTTGATAGCATTCCTGGCAGCCCCATATGAGACCTGATGTGGGATTTGTGCCAGTGGTGTCCTCTGGGCTGTAATAAGTCTTGAACAATTTTTATTGTTTTGGAGATGGAATCCTTTTGGGAGTTTACTTTTGCAAAAGATAGTATTTTGCAAGCTTGTGTGGCATAGTGGATACCAGAGAAAATGTTCACAAGTTCTGATTGCAATACCTTAAGGACTACCAATAACTCCCCTAATTGTATTGAACCAGGATTTAGTTAGGTATAGGCTCTTTCCTTATGATTGACTCCCATTATTATTAACCAAAAATTAGTTTCATTAGCATCTGAAAAGATTATAGTGATCTGGGGGATGGCATTTTTTTAATGGTGTGGCATAATTTTTTACCTTCAATTTTAAAAGATAGAGGAAAGAAAGTTGTCTGTCCTGAGGGAAATGATTATCTAGCATGACCATATTGGACATAGCAACCACTTTAAAACAGACTTCCTCTCTAAGTGTTTTGTTTGTTTGTTTGTTTGTTTGTTTTCTCCTGACTTTGCTTATGACAATGTCTCTTCAGTCTATATCTACAATTGTAACTCCTGGGTCAGGAAGTACACCAAGTACCATAAGCAGTGGCTGATTGGCCTGAAGGGCAGCAAATGTTTTATTTTCATAGACTGTCCTAGAAGGCTAGCTGAGCACATAGAGCATGAGCAACAGAAACTCCCTGCTGCCACCTTGGCTCTGGAAGAGGACCTAAAGGTGTTCCACAATGCTCTCAAGCTAGTTCACACAGACACCAAAATCTCTTTTAAGTTTGGTCATACTAAGTAACCTTAGCAGAAAGAACAAAAGTATTGGGGCAATCCTTCTTTTTAAATGATATCTACTATGCTTCTGAAATTAAAAAAGATCTTCCTAGTGGATGACAACCAGTTACCTTAACCATTAAAAAATAAGGCACGTTACTTACCTTTATGGACCAGGAATGTGAAGCAATTGTCCAGTCTATTATTTATATCAGGAGTCTCTGGGAGCTTCTACAGTCTAGTGCCCAATGATAGCCCTTTTGGCATTTAGGGAATTAGGTCTCTGTACTCACCGTGTGAGAATCCCTATGTAAGTGACCACACTGTCCATATACCCAACAAACATGGTCTGGTGGTACAAAATTATCCTTGTCAAGTTTGGCATTGACAAAGGCATTGGTGGAAGCTGTAAGGGTGGAAATGGGCCTATTCTGTGAGTCAATATCGTGGGTAGCCAAGACCTACTTGTGTATATTTTCATTTCTAACAGGTACAGTAACATTGCAGGTGATGGTACTGAGCCCTTCCCAGGTTAGCTATTTAATAAGAAAATCCTTGGTAGGCCCAGATGGGATGCACGTTTCAACATCATTGGTGTCAAGATTCGAGAAACGGTTCCACAGCCTGCTGGACAAGATTACAGAAAAAGCCTATATTGTCCTGGGGCATACCAGGACAGACACTTGCTAGAAATAGGCATGTAGGCCAATTATGGATTATGAAACATGATCAGTTTATTGCCTACAACCAGTAAGCATATCAAGTATAATATTAAGTCCCAAATTGCACATTTGTATGGGCTTGGGTCTCTTCTGCATCATAATAAGCAGAGCGCCATTAGAGAAAAACTCAGGGGTCAAGGACCACCTTCAACATAGTACCAATCATAATGCATTTGAAGCTGCATGGACTATTGTCTGAGTACTTGTTCAAAATAAGGAGAATTGGGATAGCACTGATCACCCTCACACACCCCTGCAAGGCTCTGAGCCTACTTCCAACTCTGCTGCTGCAAGGAATGTACACAGCTGACAAAGACAACAGCACTGGAGCCTCCAGACTCCACAGGGATGGTGTGCACCCAGAAGTGCTCAGGCATATCGAAAAAGGACTGGAACCGCAGATGTGGAACCCAACCATTGACCCTTCTCTTTCAGTGATGAACGCAGGTGCTTGGCCTTACCCTGGAAGCTGAAAGTGAGGACATATTCACCACATATTATCTCACCATGATGTATCAGAAAGACACCGTGGGAGCCAGTGCCTCCTTCCAGCACTAACTGGGCAGCCTTGAGTTGAGAGAGCATGCCATGGAACAAAGGATATTCTGAGAGGGGCTGACCCCCTTCAGCACCCTCTGACTCCCCCTGAAACAGAAATGCCCTGTGGCTGCTTCTGAGCTGTCCAGGGGAGAGGAGGGGGTAGAAGGGATGAGCTGTCTCTGCTGGGGGACCCTCCTCAATGGAAATGTGAGGGGCAATTCCGGAGGAAGCAGTTCCATTGAGTCAAAGTGGGAGGGAGCAATGGAGGCAGAATTAGGGGAGAAGGATGCTGACAACCAGTCAGAACAGCCCCCATAAGGCCCCTGCAACAAGTAATCTTTAATCTCGCTTGGTCCCATCAGCAGATCCTGGCTGGGCAGACTCTCTGAATGAGAAGGATCATAGGATGGGGGCTGATAGCAGGACAGAGTTCTGGGCTTAAGAACTCCTGGATGTCAGATATCCAGGCTTTCACATGAAGTGCCTCTGCTGTCCTTAGAATGTACTCTGAAGGGCCTTCTACCTTAATCCCAAATGTGTTCTCCCAGTCAGGCATCTCTAGGCTGTGGCTGTGCAGATATCAATGACAGCAGAACAGGGAATGCTGAGTCGGGGCTGGGATGCCTTGGTTGGAATGAAGAACTCCAAGTGACTTCCTCCACTTCTCCTTCACTTCAGAGCAGTAGGTGACATTTTGCCGCTGAGGCTGCTCTTTTCCCCACTGAGGTCAGCCAAGCTTCCCCTCTTCCATGACCCACTACTGCTGGGTTCAGGGGCAACTTCTTCAAGCCCCTTAAAACTGACAGAGGTCTGATTTCCAAAATATACAAAGAACTCAAGAAATTGGACATCAAAACAACAAATAATCCAATAAAAAATGGAGTAGAGACCTAAACAGAGAATTATCAACAGAGGAATCTAAAATGGCTGAAATACACTTAAGAAAATGCTCAACATCTTTAGTCATCAGAGAAATGCAGGTCAAAACAACTCTGATATTCCATCTTACACATGTAAGAATGGCCAAGCGCAAAAACTGAGCAACTCTTATCACTGTACCATTCCTGCTCTGTCTTTCAAGGCTCCCCTTCCATGGCCCAGTCTCAGCCTCTCGAAGCAGTGAGTCCATTTCCTTCTCCCAGAGAATGTACCATTCAATGCCTTACCAACCATCCCAGCACCACCAAATGAATTGGAGGTGCTGTTTCTACCTGGGGGATGTGATGTGGTATCCAGAGGCCCAGCTGGGAAAGAATTGTCAACAGCCTCTCACCATTGCAGGATGCCTCACACAGAATCTCTAGCTGAGTGACCCACTGAACATAAGGAAAAGCATTTCTTGAGTTTTGGCTTTGAGGATGTTGTAGAGGAGGAAGAGACTGAGGAAGAAAGGGGTCCAGGTAGGTCCTCAGAAGATAGAGACAGGTCCAACTATAGCCAGGGTTCCGCCAACCTTGCAGCTGTCAAGGGACAAGTCAAGTTGTGGTGTAATCTCCACACCAGGACTCAATGGAGCAGAGACCAGTGGGAAGCGTGAGAATGAGGCCTGGGCCACCTCAGCTTTGAAGTGCAGGAATAGCTCTGCAAAATGCCCAGAAAAGGCAGCTTCTCCTCCAGGCTCTGCATTTTGAGGGTGGAACCCCAGGTAGAGGTGAAAACAAGATCCAGGCAAGATCCATGGCAGTGCCCTCACATGGAACTCACAGAACTCTTGCCGACTCTGGGAAGGGGTGGGATGGTGGCAGCGTTGGGAGAGAAGAGAAGGCCGCATCCTCCAGGAAAGGAGAACCATTCTTTATGGGCCCCAGGAGGGGCCTGTGAGAAGGGGCAGCAAAGAAGAAAATGGCCAGAAAACACGGGGTGAGATGCAGCAGCGGAATCTCGCTTCCCACCCTCAGCTCTGGTGTCAAGCTAGTGGAAGTAACCATCGTCTAAAGAGAGTGTTCCAACCTGGAAGGCGAAGGAGATTCAACCACAGTCGAACAGTCAAAGTCTTTACGTAAATTAAGAGTATGGTCACCACCCTAATAGCCTTTAAAAGATGGTCACACAGCCGGATTAGTTGGGAAGAGAGACTAGGAGAGGAAGTCCAACAGTCTACACTCAGAAAAGCGGTCGGGAATCCCTGTAAAGCAAAAGAGCCTTCAAACAATGCCAGAGAGTGGCCCTGGGGAAAAGTTATCTGTTGCTCTCAGGCCACTAGGGAGTCCATGCGAAGACAAGGATGGAAGGGAAAGGGAAAGTAGTGTTTATGGACTGAATGTACTGCCTATAGTGTGGGACTTCTGCAGTTTGTTAGGCCATGGCTGTATGCTCACACAATATTTCTGGGTGAAAAGGACTTGTAGGAGGATCCATTATTGGTTCTACCTTCTGGGTGGTCAGCCCTTATGTGAAGGTACTGGGATGAACTGAGTCATGATGGAGAGTTCCTAACCATGAAGACAAACAGGGGAAAGAAAAGAAGATGTAAGGATAGGAAAGAAATGTTTGTTTGCTACATGTGTGACTGGTCCCCATGGAGGTCAGATGAGGGCATCAAATACTTGTAGAACAGGAGTTGCTGGCAGCTATGAACCAATGTGTGGGTGCGGGAAATTGAACCAGATCCTTTGCAAGAGCAGTCAGTGCTCTGTACCATTGACACATTTCTCAAGTCTATGGAAATCATACCTATTAAAATTTAGCACTGTTAAGTAAGTAGAATATATATTTTGAAAGGATTGATTTAATTATGAAATGTGGTGAATGGAGTTATGTATGTCTTGTGAAGGAAGGAAGGAACTACCAACCAGTCTCTGACACAGATTATTCCAGAGCATCAGGATCCCTATTCTCCCTTCTCTTAGTTTTGTAGTGCACAGAGATGGCTCACTATAAGAATATAAAAGCATAAGTAACATATAATTCAGTTCCATCTGTCATTTGCTGAGTTTTTTTCCCAGGGTTTTCCTTGTCTGGTTATTTAGGCAAGACAAGGACTTCCTGTTTCCACAGGCATTATTCAGTCAGGATTGTGGAGATTTGGGTGAATTTAAAATCTAACAGTCAACTTATATCTATAATCTCTCAAGATACGTAGAGAAATCATCAAAACAAAATTTTTAGCCCATTTACCTCCCTGTCAGGACCCATTCTTGCTGCACGGTATTAATTCTGTCTTGTTAGTGAGCATTTCTTTAAAAAAATAGAAAGCTACAATTACTGAAAGACAAAAAATAGAGTGATAAAATCAAATGATTAATTTCCTGATCACATTTGATTCTGTCTGGTTGCTGCCCATATTCATCATCTTCTCCTACACGAGTCTAGATTCCTCTCACTCTATGGCAATAGGCTTTCTGGTTTCATTACTGAGTGCCATGACTGCAGGACTTGGGTCAGATCCAGGTTACTGCCTGTTGAGAAACCTCTAGATGTGTATACAACCAGAGTGAGGATGCTAGAAGCCCTATGGGTTCCCAATATGTGCACTTCTGTGTCCACGTGTAGCAGGAAAATTACCAGCCCCTGACTATCAGGCTAAATTCTCCTCACTAGTATAGGAAACTCTTTTTATCAACAGGGTTTTTATGGTTTGAGGAAACCCTTTGGTCTTTGAACATTGAGTAGCAAGAAATGCAAACAAGAGAACACAGGCTTCAAATCCCTGCCCTGTAATTCTTAGAACTAAACAGAAACATCTACAAAACACTTTGTGTATTTTCTCTACTGAGTCAGTGCATGTGTAAAAGTGCATGTATCTTTTGCTAATCTTTGTGATTAATAGAACATAGTAATAAATAACCTTTCACATCTTTTAAGTGGTTTACATCTTTGTGTGCATTCTTCTGATGAACAGAATCAAGTGAATGCATAGGACTAGATACATGAGTTTCCAACTCCATCAACAGACTCATTTTTAAGGTTTATTTTATTTTTAATTATGTGAGTCCATACACATAAGTGCAGTGCCTACAGAGACCAGAGACCTTGGATCCCTTGAAGCTGGGGTTACAGTATTTGTGAACCACCCAACATAGGTGCTAGTTCTGCTTCAATAGCAAAATGCACTCTTAACCATTGAGCCATCGTGCAAACTTCCAACAGAATTTTGAGTGCTTAAAATATAGTAACTAGATTTTAAGTATATTTTTAGTATCACACATTTCTCTCCTTAGTTCTATTAATCTGAGATTTATTAATATGAAATTATCTTTCATTAGAAGAAATCTCACTTATGATGTATTATACCTTTAATTTAATACAAGACTCTATCTGCTCATATTTTAGTACTCGTATTTATTATAAAAATTCTAATTTTATTTTCTTGTAGAGGATTTGTCGTCCATTCTAAATAAAATTATCACTACTTCATCACAAGAACTGCAAAATTCATAGGTTTTGTGCTGAAAAATATTAGCTTTGCTCAAAGTTTGCTGCTGGCATTCTCTGTGACCTCTCTTGGCTGTGGTGTTCTTGTCTAGAGGTGGGGGGTAGAAGTAGGGTGTGAAGTAGTTGTGAGCTAATTCTCAGAAGGGCTTGTATGAGAACCCTTCTCAGCACTCTGATTTGTTGAGCCCTCTAGGCACTCAGCTTTCAGAACCAGAAGACACTTTAGTTGTGTATAAGATCCTTGACTTAAATGGTCTTTCTACAATGCTAACTTTTTCATTCTTTCTGTGACTGGATGTTGTTGTCAAGCATCAGTATAAGACTTACCTTTCTTTCCCTTAAAAATGATGTGACCTTTCTATTCTCCTCTTACCTGAGGTTTTTCTCAGAAATATCGCATGATTTTTTTTTCTGTACATTAATGATGGTTGCATTTTGTACCTAGAATGTCCCTAAAGGCTTGACCAATTTCCTATGTTGCTATTTTAAAAATTTAAAATCTTTAAAAGACAGGACCTAGTAACATGTCCTCAAGTTATTTCAAGCATACTCTTAATTTGTATAGTGCCCCCAACCCCCTACTTTTGATCTTAATTTTGCATGTGATAAAACAGGTTATTTGACTGGGTTGGCCTATATGCACTGTATTATCTCATATGTGTAAACAACCACATTAACCAGCCAAGGTTTAGAACCTCACAAACCATTGTACAAAGTAAACCTTATTGATTATTTTATTTTATAAGTTAATTCTCTTGGGTAATTATTATATTGGCTAAAAGTTACCTTACCCAATGAAATCCATTGTAATGTTCATTTTAGTTAAATATGAAATAACATGGTATGCTCTTTCTGTGGGTAGGTCTATATCTTACAATTAAGAATATTTTCTTGAATGTTAACTTGAATACTCTTCTACTGATCCATTATAGCAAAAACAAGCACAATGTTGAAGAAAGAATGTTTAAGTATCTAATACCCAGCTAAAAGGTCTTCTAATTCTAATGGGAAAGAGCAGTTCCGAACTGCTCAACACACAAGTACAGTGATGTTTTCTTTGTCTTTTAACAGATAAAATTTGCCTGAAGATCAGAGTGCAAAGCTAAGCCACTAGAAGTCAGACAGTAGTGGCACATACCTTTAATCCCAGGACTTGGGAGACAAAGGCAGAAGGATCTCTGTTAGTTCAAGACCACCCTGAGCGACACAAAATTGATTCAATCTAAAAGAGAAGCAGAGCTTACACAAAGGTTATTCTAGCACTTGGTATCATAGAACTTTAATCCCAGCACTAGAAAGATGGAGACAGGAGTGCTAGGGTTCAGTAGAGAGAGGAATATAAGGTGGGAGGAGACAGGAGCTCAGTACTGTTTGAGGCAGCAGTCTGAAGCACTCAGTTTGAGGAGCAGTCTGAGGCAGCAATCTGAAGCAGTCAGTCTGAGGAATATTCTGTTTGAGGAGCAGTCTGAGGCAGCAGTCCAAAGTAGTCTGAGAAGGAGTCTAAGGCAGCAGGTTGAAGCTTTCACCCCCTGATAGCTGGCTCCAAGGTTTTATTATTAAGAACAATCAGAATTCGTGATACACACAAGTACTGAGGATATCTCACATATAAGTGATTCTACTTCCTACTTTGGAGAATTAAACAGCCATGTCAACTGTATCTTCATGTAAATTTTCTGCATCTACTATAGTCTATGACTGCTTTGGGGGGAGTTGTTAGTTTTCTTCATGTCCAGCCCATGTAAAGGTGTTGTTGATGAGTATTTCACATCCTGTACTTGAAGTTAAGATGAAGTTAGCTTTATTTACACTTTCATTTCTACACCCTACTGTTGTCTGGAGCCATTTGTTCCTCCCATTGCCCCGAACCAAAATAATCACACAGAAACTATTAATTAAATCACTGCTTGGCCCATTAGCTCTAGCTTCTTATTGGCTAACTCTTACATCTTAATTTATCCCATTTTTATTAATCTGTATATCACCATGAGGTGGTGGCCTACCAGTAAAGTTTCAGCACATCTATCTCCAGTGGTGGATCCATGGTGTTTTCTGACTCCTGACTCTGCCCTCCTTTTCCAAGCATTCAGTCCAGTCCTCCCCACCTACCTAAGTTCTGCCCTATCAACAGGCCAAGGCAGTTTCTTTATTCACTAATGGTAATCACAGCACACAGAAGGACTCCCACATCACGCTACTATCTTCTAGTCTATATTCTTCGTTTTGTTTGTTTTTAAAACAAAGTCTTACTATGTAGCTCTGTATAGCCTGAAATTCATTATGTGTATTGGACTGGTCTCAGAGCCACAGATATCTACCTCTCTCTGCTTCCTGAATGCTGGGACCAACAGCATTTACCACCAACCTGAGGTTCCCAACCCACGTTTTACAAGTACTTTGACTTAGGCTTTCTACTGCTGTTAACAGACACCTGATCACAGCAACTCTTATACTGGAAAACATTTAACTGGGGTTGGCTTACAGTTCAGGTTTAGTCCATTGTTGTCAGTCCAGGAAGCATGGTGACACACAGGCAGGCACAGTGCCGGAGAGTTAGCCAAGAGTTCTGTTTCTGTACAGTCAGGGAACAAGAGACGGGGTGACGCTAGGCCTACCTTGAGCATCTGAAACTTTAAATCCCACCCCCAATGACATTCTTCTTCCAATAAGACATCACTTCCTAATAATGCCACTCCCTATGGGCCTATGAGGGCCATTTTCAATCAAACCACCACACCCTTGTTGTCTATTGTTGAACTGTCTGTTTTCTAAAATCTCGTATTTTAACACTGTGTTATGGTTTTTGTTATATGTTATTCGTATAAAATTATACATTTCATGATCTGCGAGGGTTGGATTAAGACTTTCAAATACTCTGTGAATTTGCTTTTATATTTTCTTAATGTATTAGGAACCAGTACTCTACTGTGCATTGTCCAGCAGCATTTTAATAAAAGTTATATTTATTTATTTTGCTGTGATATTGACATATAAATTGTGGCTATTATCCTAGATAAGCTCTGATAAATATTCATATAACAGGGATAGCACAATAAATTTCCAAAGGTCTCAAGCACAAGCTTCAGATATCTGCTTCATTTGAAAGTATGTCAGAGGTCTGTAACCGGACTCCTCTGAGTCTTTGCTTTGACAAAGAACATCTGATTGGCAATACCACATGCCCTTAAGAACCATCCTGAATACTGTACTCTCATCTAATTTCATTAATTATTCTACTTGGTTTTATATTGCATGGAATGATGTCATTTTTATATTTTACATTGTTAGTATATTTTATTTATTTTTGGTAATTTTATTCTTAAAATGGTTTATAATAAGAAAGATAAATCTTACAAACTCAGCTAAATTGTATTATAAACAAGTAAATGTGTAAATATTTCTATGCATACACAGAGAAAGAGAGAAAGAGAGAGGAGGAGGGAGGAGAGAGAGAGAGAGAGAGAGAGAGAGAGAGAGAGAGAATATCACCACATGCGTAAGAATACAAATCATATCTGGGACTCTGTGAGTTTGGCAATAACACATGCCCTTAAGCACCATCCTGAATACTGTACTCTCATCTAATTTCATTAATTATTCTACTTGGTTTTATATTGCATGGAATGATGTCATTTTTATACTTTTTGTTTTAAAATCTACCGCTCATCTTCACATCTGTTTCATCTGTTTGATGTTATATTCTTTTAACTCATCTCCCATTTTTATACCATGTTTCATTGTATGAATACTTTAAAGCATATTCTATTGTATTCCGGGTGGAATCATTATTGTTTCTAATAACCAGTTAATATTATTATGGCTGCCATAAACCTTAATGTATATTTCTTTTGGCCTTATAGACACAAGTTGCTTCAAGGCATCTGCAAAAGGAAATACACTGAATGGTAGACACTACCTTCAAATGTGCCTCTTTATCATGTCCCTTTTCTAAATAATGGTTAAGAGGGTCAAGTTTGAAACTTGTAAAATGGAGTCGTTAGCATTGCATTTTTCCTCTTTTATCCCAAGGAAATTTCTTTATACAAAATGTGATTTACTTGTACTTTAATACAATGAAAAGCTTTGCTTTTCCTCAAAGAGCATATTGTGGAAACTCTTCTGTCATAAAATTGTGTTTACTTTCCTTGCCTTTGGCAGGTCATGAAGGATGTCAGCTCAAGTAACTTAAAAAGCAATGCTCCTGAGAATTCAAAGAAAGTGCCTACAGGTGCAGAGAGAACAATAGGGCACATGAACAAAAGAAAAAAAATCAATCCTTGAAGAATAAATTAATTCTTGGTCTTTTGTCTGCAAATAGCTACAAGCCTTCAGTACATAATATTAGAAGACACAAACCTGTCTGTGAATGTTAAGTGTGGGACAGTCCCACACATTCAGTTTCTTCTTATGGAAAAAAGCAGTTTGACTTTAAATTAATAAGGACAAATGACAAACCAATCATTGTATTGAACTGGGTGGATCTCAAAACACTGCTTGTAGTTTTGGCTGTTCTTGGTTTGAATCTTAATTGTGCTGTAGACTGTGTGTATCCCTTTGAGCAAATTTACTCAGGTCCTTAAATCTTAATTCTTTTCTGAAACAAGAATAATGATGTATTTCATGGAATGTTACCCTGAGAATTCCAGAAAAAAATATGTAACAAAACCCAAAATTGGTAGGTCATTTTAGTGGGTATTTGTTAATTTTGTTTCTAAATATCCATTCACTAATTTCACAACTGTGTTCTTTTTTTTTAGTGTAAACATATAAGCCTAATGGGCTTATAGTTTGTGGTACAATCTTCTAGCAAAAAGAATTAAAGCAACATGGTTCGGGGGGTGGGATTGTCTTCCGGGCAATGCATTGTGTAAACCTAGGCAATTACAAGAGTTTTGGGGAAGATGTCAAGTCAGCTGCAGATAAGAAGTCAAAAGTTTGTCTAGGCTGTTTGCAGGTACTGGCTGTTGAAATTTTCAGGCAAACAAATGCATCTTGGAAAAAACATCCTGAGTGAGGGAACCCAGACCCAGAGAGACAAACATGGTGTGTGCTAACTCATAAGTAGGCACTAGATTACCAGTTTACAATCCACCCAGGGAAGCTAGGTAAAAAGGAGGACCCTAAGAGGAATACACATGGAGGGTCCCAGAGGAAAAAACTGTTAAGAGCTCCTGGGTAAATTGGGAAGGGGAGTAGAAGGGAGTCGATGGGGGATGGGAACATGAGGGTGCTGGAGATGGTCAAGTTGGGAGAGAGATGGAGACAGGGAGTAATGAAAGTGATATCTTGATAGAGGGAGTCATTATGGGGTTAAGGAGAAAGCAGGTGCTAGGGAAATTCTCAGGAATTCACAAGGATGATCCCAGCTAAGACTACTAACAATAATGGTAAGGGTGCCTGAACTGGCCTTCCCCTATAATCAGTTTAGTGACTGTGGCACAATGCCTGCTCTACCCACTACATGCGTGAGTCGGGCAAGGGCCTGGAGATTGAAACACACACACACACACACACACACACACACACACAAACACACACGTAATACTAAGAATGCCCCCAGAATTCCCCTTTATTGTGTTCCAGGGCAGCTTATATAGGGTCTCCTTGACTAATGGGCACACCCTAACTCTCAGCTGCAAGCCCACCAGAAACCACTCCCCTGCCATCAGGAACTCCTCGGGGTCTCGTGTTGAGAGCAGCTGCAAGCATAGGAAAACAAGTTGTTTACTACTCTGCCAGGCAGACGGTCACAGGAAATTCAGGGTCTGGGGGTCCACAGTCCCTAACAAGTGACTACTTCAATTGTTATTATAGAACCTATATCTAATAACTGATGGAAACAGATGCAATGACCCACAGCCAAGCACTGGGCTGAGCTACTGGAGCCTAGTTGAAGAGAGGGAGGAGAGATAAAACAAGCAAGGGGGCAGTCAAGATCACGACTGGGAAAACTACAGAGACAGCTGATCTAAGCTAATAGGAGTTCATGGACTCTGAACTGACAGCAGGGACCCTGCATGGGACTGATCTAAGCCCTCTAAATGTGAATGACAGTTGTATGACTTGATCTGTTCAGGGAGATCTGGCAGTGGGACCAGGACTACCCTGAATGCATGAACTGACTTTCTGTAGCCCGTTCCCTATGGTGGGATACCTTGCTCAGCCTTGATACTTGGTATGCCAGACTCTTTTGACTCCACAAGGGAGGCCTTACCTCCTCTGAGATATGGATGGGCAGAGGTG
Source organism: Myodes glareolus (assembly GCF_982192425.1). NCBI lineage: Eukaryota > Metazoa > Chordata > Mammalia > Rodentia > Cricetidae > Myodes > Myodes glareolus. Next base: position 27,558,072 of record NC_142039.1, on the reverse strand, counting down.
GAAGGGTGGGAGAAGGAGAAGGAGGGAGAACTGGGGCTAATTAATATGTAAAATTAAAAAAAAATTTAAATAAAAAAATTATTCTAAAACAGATGTCAAAAGTTTAGTACTGGTGAAGATGAAGAATGGCTTACTCCTCTGTGTTTGACTTGTTTCTTTTATACTCTGGCCCTGAGAGTCTCTTGATTACAACCTATCCTTATCCCTCAAACTTCATTCCCTTAGTGTTAAGTCTTACTTGCGTTGATGTTCCTCTAGTTTACTAGATAAATTGGGATGTCTTCTTTGCTATCTCAGATTCCTTACAGATAAAGATGGAGGGATAATAATATTGATTTATTGGCCTTTAGAATGTAATTTATTCATTTTATGCATGTATAAGAGTAAAAATATAATTATTATCAGCATTCACATGACAGATTAAAATATTGATAGACTTGCCATACGAGTTTAATCACCATTTTAACAAGGAAATAAAACACCAATTCAGAAAACATTAACCCAGGCATTATAAGCAAAACAATACTAAGACTATTATAATAAAAACTCTGTCCATTAATTTTGCTTTTTTTAAAGGTTTTTTATTTATTTATCTTATTTATTTATTTTTGGAGATCAGTAACTCCTTCTTTTCTAGAGATGGCCAGACTTTGCTTTAATGGACTAATTTTTTTTTCTTATTTATTTTTTTAAAGAATTTCCACTTCCTCCCCTTCTCCCAATACCCTCCCGCTCCCCCCATTCCCTCTCCTCCTCCCTCCCCCTTCCCAAGAATAGTCAGGGTTTCCTGCCCTGTGGGAAATTCAAGTTCCTCACCCGTCCCTCCAGGTCCAGGAAGGTGAGCATCCAAACAAACCAGGATCCCAAAAAGCCAGTCCATGCAAACGAATCAAGACCCAGTACCATTGTCAATGGCTTCTCAGTCAGCCCCCATTTCAGCCACATTCAGAGAATCCAGTTTGATCACATGCTCCTTCAGTCCCAGTCTAGCTGGCCTTGGTGCACTCTCATTCTATCAGTCCCCTTGTATCAGTGGGTAAACGCACCCTTCGCGGTCCTGACTTCCTTTTTCATGTTCTCCTTCCTTCTTTGCTTCATTTGGACCTTGGGGGCTCAGTCCAGGGCTCCAATGGGGGTCTCCGTCTCTATCTCCATCCATCTCTCCATACCTCTTCAATACAGTGCTTGAAGTTCTAGCAATAGCAATACAACAACATAAGGGGATCAAGGGGATTCGAATTGGAAAGGAAGAAGTTAAACTTTCGTTATTTGCAGACGATATGATAGTGTACATAAGCGACCCCAAAAACTCTACCAAAGAACTCCTACAGCTGATAAACACCTTTAGTAATGTGGCAGGATACAAGATCAACTCCAAAAAATCAGTTGCCCTCTTATACACAAAGGATAAAGAAGCAGAGAGGGAAATCAGAGAAACATCACCTTTCACGATAGCCACAAATAGTATAAAATATCTTGGGGTTACTCTAACCAACGAAGTGAAAGACCTCTTTGACAAGAACTTAAAGTCTTTTTTTTTCAAAGTTTATTAAATTATAAAAGTTTCCATTTCCGCCCCTCCTCCCAACACCCTCCCACTCCCCCCACTCCCTCTCCTCCTCCCTCTCCATCCCTAAGAGTAGTCAGGGTTTCCTGCCCTGTGGGAAATTCAAGTTCCTCTCCCCTCCCTCCAGGTCCAGGAAGGTGAGTATCCAAACAGACTGGATCCCAAAAATCCAGTATATGCAGAGGAAACAAGTCCCAGTGTCATTGTCAATGGCTTTTCAGAAAGACTCCGGGCCAGTCACATTCAGAGAATCTGGTTGGATCACGTGCTCGTTCAGTTCCAGTCCAACTGGCCTTGGTGAACTCTCCTTAGATCAGTCCCCTTGTATCAGTGGGTGATCGCACCCCTCGTGGTTTATTCGTGATCCTAGAGAAGCTAAATAAGAAGGTGAACCTGAAGAAAATCATGTAGTTATCCTCATGGAGATTGGAAATAGACAAGAGGGCCAGAACCTTCATCTGGTGATGGATGGAGATAGAGAAAGAGACACACATTGGAACACTGGACTTAACTCCCTAGGTCCAAACGAGAAGCAGAAGGAAAGAGAACGTGAGCAAAGAAGGCAAGACCAGAGGGAACCTTCATCTGACAATGGATGGCGATACAGATGGAGACCCACATTGGAGCACCGGACTGAGCCCCCCAAGGTGCAAATGAGGAGCAGAAGGAGGAAGAACATGAAAAAGGAAATCAAGAACTTTAAGTCTTTGAAGAAAGAAATTGAGGAGGATACCAGAAAATGGAAAGACCTCCCCTGCTCTTGGATTGGGAGAATTAACATAGGAAAAATGGCAATTCTACCAAAAGCAATCTATAGATTCAATGCAATCCCCATCAAAATCTCATCAAACTTCTTCACAGACCTTGAGAAAACAATAATCAAGTTTATATGGCAAAACAAAAAACCCAGGATAGCCAAAACAATCTTATACAATAAAGGAACTTCTGGAGGCATTACCATCCCTGACTTCAAACTCTATTACAGAGCTACAGTATTGAAAACAGCTTGGTTTTGGCATAAGAACAGAGAAGTCAACCTATGGAATCGAATAGAAGACCCGGATATTAACCCACAAAACTATGAACACCTAATTTTCGACAAGGGAGCTAAAGATAAACAATGGAAGAAGGAAAGCATCTTTAACAAATGGTGCTGGCATAACTGGATGTCAACCTGTAGAAGAATGAAAGTAGATCCATATCTAATTTTGTTTTTTGACTAATATTCCACAAGCCCATTTTTTTTTAATTTTAATCATCTTCTACAAACCATAAATTTTCTTCTCCGACTATTGTTTTTCAATTTCTTCAGAAAAGTACTATACTTGCAGGATTTTATACTATATATATAGTATTTATACTTTAGCATACTATACTTTTGTATAACCCACATTTTGTAATTTTTATCAGATTAATTAGCTATAGTTCAACCACTCCAACATAGTTTGTAACCATAAAATCAATACACAGATAAATGTTCCTCTAATTCTCCTTTTTCTTCAGTCACTTAAGGTTTATGTGCCTTTCTTACTCATTTTGGATAGTCTTGTTGTTGTTGTTTTGTGTGTGGTGATAGTGAAGATCCAATTTCATTTTCTGTATAACAGATACCAACCTAGTGTTTCTCCTACTGTTTGTTGATGAAGCATTCTTTTCCCCACTACAGACTCTTGATACCTTTGCCAAAAATGAACAGGCCATAAACCCTTCAAATAAAATGCTGGGAATATAACAGTAAATAAATAAATTGTGAAAAAACATCCCATAAGCCGTGAGAAAATATTTAGCTACAACAAATCTAATGAAACAATAGTATCTCCCATATTTGAATGCAAATGTTACATTTTGCCCCATCTACCTATTTTTAAACACCTGGCAGCTGCTTCACAAAAAAAATGACTCAAAAATTTAATATTAATTGTAAATGATTGACTGATAGCTCAGGCTTATTAGTAGCCAACTCTCACACTTAAGTTAATTCTTAAATAATTATACTTAAATAATGTAAACAGAGACTACACTTTTATTTCCTGTCTGTCCAGACCAGAATAATTACACAGAAACTATATTAATTACAACATTGTTTGGCCAATGACAGATGCATATTTCTATATAGCGCTTATATTTTAAATTAACCCATATGTATTAGTCTATGTATTGTCACATGGCCAAGGTGTTTCCTCATTTTCTACATGTCTTGTTTCCTTGGCTGTCATCTGCTTCATTTCACCTACTCTCTATATATCTCTCTTTGGAGTTTCTGCCAGGCTTTATTCTTCTAAGCCATTGGCCAAAACAGCTTTATTCATCAACCAATAACAGTAATACATATACAGAAGGATGTTCCACATCAACATAATTCTTATCTATCCTTAGGCATGTGGTTTGGTATATTTACTCAGTGTGGCATTCTCATCTTGTTCCCTTTGAGTCTGCTAGCATCTCCTGACTCTGCCCTTCTCCCTCCCATCATCTTTAATTTTTATTTATTTATTTTTTATTCTGACTGCACTTCCACCTATACTTCCTGCCTGGCTACTGGTCAATCAGCATTTTATTAAATCAGTTCAGGTGGCAAATCTTCATAGTATATAAATATATAAAAGGATTTTCCACCGCATTTGAATGCTTTCAACAGCTCAATAGGAGAGAAACAAACTGTGTTCAATAGTTTTATTATGTTAATTTGACACTAAAGTCATCTGAGAGGAGGGAATCTCAATTAAGAAAAATTAAGAAAATGTTTTCATAAAATGGGGTTATAGGCAATCCTATAGGGCATTTTCTTAATTAATTAATGATATGGGAAGGCCCAGCCCATTATTGGTAGTGCTGTTCCTGGGCTGGTAATCCTGGGTTCTATAAGAAAGCAGGTTGAACAGGCTATGAGGAGCAAGTTAGTGAGTAGCAGAACTCCATAGTCTCTGCATCAGCTCCTGCCTCCAGGTTCCTGTCCTGTTTGAATTTCAGTCCTAACTTCCTACAATGAAAAACAGTGATACAGAAATGTAAGGCAAATAAATCCTTTACTCCCTAACTTTTTGTCATGTTGTTTCATCACAGCATTAGAAACACTAACCAAGACACCCAAATATTCACATTCATCAATCTTTAGAAATGCTTATAGGGCTTTCTACTATTGGTTATTGATAATATTTCTTATATTATGAGTTTTCTAAGAAACAGATTTTACTTTATGGAATATGTAACATTTTTAGTTGTCTAATCTAATAATATTTGTGATATTTTCTTATCTTAAGTGGTATATTATTTATAGTAAATTTTTCTTTACCAAGTTATTAAGTTAAGACTGTATTTGTTTAATAAAATAATTTCAACTTATGCTGTTTTGATCTTGGAAATCTTAATAAGATTGTCTTGGGTCTTTAACACTTTAACATTTAAATAACTGGAACCTGAGAAAGTAAATGGTTATGTCTTTGATGATATTTTAATTTCTACCTTCTTGCTTTATTGAATATTTTTCTTCTGATCAGAATTTTGGGCTATACAATAATTAAGTTTTTATACAGAATAAAATAATCAAAGAAGAAAAATCTTATTCAACCACAACAAAACTATATGTGGCAATGTTCACATAGGCAGGTCATATTAAAGGGATGCAAATACCTTCTAAGTGGAGCACATCTTGTTCACATGGCCTAGGAAGTTGGAGAGAAGTGACATGCAGCATACCTACTATGCTCAGGAATCTGAGTTCTGTTTTAAATGAGCTTAATTCAGTCTTGCACACACACACACACACACACTTCTCTGTGAATTGCACATGTGTTTTGACCTTATTCTGCTCAGTCTTCCGATTCAACTCATCCAAGAGCCTTCTCATCCAAAATTATGTTCTTTTCTCTTCACTAAGGCTAATTGGTGTTATCTGTTTTATCCAAATAGTTTGGATGTGTGGTTGACGTATACTTTTTTGAAAAACCTGATCCTTCCCTCTACAGCTAAGAATTTTCAGTAATTCCCACTAGGGGTAGAGCCTTCTGCCAAACTCTATTCTCTTACACTATTTCTTCCCCTTCTTGTTCCATTATCCCTGACCATGTGGAGGAAGGAAAATGGTATGTGGCCCCTTATTCTCAGCACCTTGGCCAGTTGTGGGTCTCTGTATTGATAAGTATCTACTGCAAACAGAAGCGGCTATGTTGAGTGTTGAAAAATTCCTTATCAAATTAGAACAATGATCACTCATTTGGAGTTGGTTTACACTCATGTAGGTCTAGCAGAATAATGTTAGTGGGTACTCTCCTAAAATGTTTAAACACACACACATACACGCGCACAAATGCTTACATAAAAATGAATCAAAAATTTGTCTCTAAAGCATTTGACAATTTTGTTTATTATCTGAAAGTTAGTGTGGAATTATGTTTGTATTTAGCTTTCTCAAGGGGTACTTAGTGTGCCATCCAGAATGCTTGCTTCCTCCACTGTAGATTAGGCCACACAGCATGATGATGAAAAGCCAGCAATCTGGTTCTGGACTTTGTGAAGATGTCAACTGTTGCCAAACCATCTTTGTTAACACTGTTCACATCCCATGCTTCAAATTCCACAGCTGCTAAATGGGAGAATAGAGAAGAATGACTGTGATCATCACTATGACACTGACTAATGTGTGGATCAAGGAGAAGAGCAAATATACAGCAGTTATTATCATCTCCTAAAATACTTACTTGTAATCAATGTAAACTTATAAAACAATAGGCCATATAGCATTCAATAGCCAGAGCAAGGTTATGAAAATGTCAAACACTTTATTTTTCAAAAAAAAAAGCAGCTCATGAAGAACAAGTCAAATGTTAAGAAGTTTACAGATTCAGAGGTAAATTGAGGATAAATATATTGATATTAAAATCTGGAGGAAAACGCTCCAAAAATAAACTGTTAGTTTTTCCCATTACATTCACTGAGTCGGAACGTCTGTTTTCATGATTAAAAATAAACTAATTTCCTTACACAATACATTTTTATGGAACACCAGGAATTGAGAAAAATAATTGATCCATGTTTCAGTTAATCTCCTAAGTAAATTGTATACAGTCGTTTCTATATGAGAGCACATTCTCTAAAGAAGGAAAGCTCAGTTGTGCTTGGAAGAGGGACATATAGACATAGTTAAAGGGACCTGGTGAGGGCACTGTGAAGAATTTGACATGTGTCTTAAAATCTTGATTTTCTATTTTAATATTGTAACCTGACTTAAAATAAGACCACTTGCAAGATAGTACTTTCATTGATTTAAAAATTCTGACTTTTATATAATATTTTATATTTAATTATGCTTTCTCAAAATACTAAAGATAGGATGCAGAGGTAATCTTATTGGTTAATAGACTTGCAGGAAGCAGTAACCGGAGTTCAAGCAAAGATTTTGGAGATGTCAAAGTCAGGTCTCTACCTGCTTCAACCAGAACCTTGGTCCATAACTGATTGCTTTGCATTTTGGAATACCGAAGCTTTAATGCTCAGATCAGATTTTCAGGGTTCTGACCTCTGATCCTAAACTTGTCTTGACATCACAATTAGAAATTATGGGTTCCTGATTTACCTGATTTTAATGTATTTGTTACTTTGAAATTCTGACCTCAAAATTTCCAATTGCAAGTAGCCTGACTTTCCCAATTCCCCACTTGTGTTTTGTACTTTCTTCTACTGCTTGATAAATTGCTTGGCAGGTTATGACATATGCATAATTAGCATAGAAATTGTAGAGACTCTGAATAATGGTCAAATTGCATGGATCGTATTCAAAACACATATGAAACTTGTGGCTATATAAATGAAAGTTAATTTTTAAGTCCCTTTTTTACTATATTAGACCCAATTAGTTAAACTTTCATGCATTTTGCTACAGGTATGTTTCTGTCTGATAAATGAACAATTTGCTAAATATAAACTTTTAAAAGGTCTGATATTTACTGTAGTTTAAAAGTATAAAATTGGCTTGCCACAATATCCTATGTTTATACTGAAGGAAGAAACAAGCCTCTTGTATCAGGGAAAGGATGTTTATATTACAGGCAGAACTGCCAGAGTAAATATCTGCATTAATTGATTGTATCTTAGTTCCCTCAAGATGATGTTCTGGGGCCTTATGTATATATATTAATGTATTGGTTTCAGCCACAGGGAAGGAACATTCTAAGTAAGATGAACCAAGTTTTCCTTAATATCCTCTATCTTGGTGTTTTCACTCTCTTACAAGGATGCAGAGGAGGATGACATGAACTATCTCCAGCAAGTGAGATATATCTAACTTTAAAAAGGAAATATCTGGATATTAGCAGTTAAGTCAGTGCTAGCCAAGCAAAAATTGGTAGAACTACAGAGGTTAGATATAGAGGAAGAGACATAAAGATTTCCCTAAGAAAGAGATACAAAATAGATAGTTATTAATGGATGGGAGATGGATGGAGACTGGAATGGGAACATCTGTTAGGGAAGAGGAGGGAAGAAGGGGGCAATGGAAGGAATAGAGAGAGAGAGAGAGAGAGAGAGAGAGAGAGAGAGAGAGAGAGAGAGAGAGAAAATAAAGGGACATTTAAGGGGCAGTATAGAACTCTAATACAGTAAAAACTTCCTAAAATGTATACATATATGAAAGCAATCTAAATGAAATCACCAAATAAAGGGGGAAGTAGAGTCCCCATTTGGCCATCTCTTATCACCAAAGGAAACTTCTAGTACTGGAAATAGGTTACATCTAATTGAGTTATTGGCCAAAAGAGTTCATGGACTCCCCAAACCCTCAAAACTGCTATCAAGACTCTAGGATGCTCTCCACAACTGATAGCATGGCCCATTACTGAAGGCAGCCTCCGGATAACTCATTAAACATGGAGAAGTTGAGCTGATGCCTATATAGAGCCTTCACCCCTACTCTTAAGCACTGTTGGTAAAGGAAGGTACTCTACATACTACCAAAAAAAGAAATGCAAATACCAAACCAGTCAGAAACCCTATGATCTACAATTGTATCCTGTTAGGGCAATGTTGGTACAATGCTTGTGGGATACAAGCGAGTGTAACCAACCGATATCTAATTTGGCTTAAGGCCCACTCAACCATGAGATAAAACGAGATAAAACCCATACTCATCATGAAACCATGTCTGGATGACTGAGAACCTGAGACTAGATAACCCAGAGATGGAGGGTAATACAAAATACTACTGTTCTTAGAAAGAAAAAAAATTGATCCTATTGACAAGGGCACAGGGGATCCGTGGAAGACCTGGCCCCATTCCTCATCTGCCACATGGCAGTATGGATGGGAAATATGACTTGGGGTCATAAGACCAGAAGAGCTGCCCCCACCAGCTGCAACACTTTCGAGAACAGGCCCTGGCTCTCTCTTGGGCAGCACAAGAAAGTCAACTCTGTTGGCAGAGGTGTAGCAGAGCAAAGGTGTGAGTGTGAAAAAGTTGTCATCATTAATCCACTGTCAGGTGGTGGTGTGGGCAGGGGAGAGATGTTCCTCTCTTTCCCATCATCCCTCACTACCTGCTGATACCAGCTGCAGCACTAGGGAAAGTGGGCCAAGCACCTCGGCAGCACAGTAGAGCTGACCCTGTTGGCAGAGGTGTGGGTGAACCCACCTCGAAGTTGTCAGCATGGAAATGCTGTACCCATTGTTTGTGTGGTGGTGACATGGTAGGGGAGAGATCTTGCCCTCCATCAATACCTGAGGCAGGTGGAAGAACTGTCCCTATTTTTGTCATGTGGAGGCACAGGTCAAGGAGAGACAACCTGCTCCGGACTCAGGTGGGAGAACTGATCCTGCTCTGTATCTGCTGCAGCTCCGGGAAGAGTGACCCCTACACCTCAACTGAGCAACACAGTAGAGCTGACTTTGAAGGTGTAAGTGTGGGAGAACCTACCCTGAGGATGTGAAAGCAGGAGGACTGGCCTCACCCCTGGCTTTTAGCTGCAAGAGGTGAACTAGCCAGGGCTGTGGAACTCAGCCTGGTGATGGAGACAAGGGAGAGAGAGTAGATGGGGCAAACCAGTCCTGCAACTCCCCAGGCACAGAACCAGGGTTAGTTATTGGCTCACCTCAATATCCACCTCATCTGTGATCTGCTGGAGCAAAGGTTGGGGGTGAGGTGTTGAGGACACAGGGCAATGGGATCTCCATGACACAGGGCTGTAAACAAAAAAGTCCCAGTGAACGTCCAAGGTTGATAGTGTAGCGGAGATCAGGGCCTTCAAACCAAACCAATGATTCTTTGCAATAAATGCCTGCATGTAAATATGTATGGATAAAGGGGTTTAGTGTGTGACTCACTGTTTCACACTGCAGCTTCCATGATGAGATTTCTTGCTTCTTCCTTTTTAAATTTCTTTCTTTTTTCCCTTTTTATCTTAAATTTTATTTTGTTTTGTTTTGGGTGGGAGGGAGGTTGCAGGACCAGAAGGTGGATATGAGGGGGTGTGAGATGTGTGGGATTAGGATGCATGGTGTGAAAGATACAAAGAATAAATAGAGATAAAGTTATGAAAAAAGGTAACAAAATAATAGCTCCTAATGACAGCCCGTTGTATTAATACATAATCTTCTTGATCAATCTTCATCATAGAAGCGTCCTCCTGCAGCGAATGGGAACAAATACAGAATCATTCTTGGAAATATAGAGGCTTCAGAAGTTACTATCACAACACTATCAATAAAAACAAAGCTGCTCTCTTAGTATACTGGTGATACATGTCGATATTAATACCAATTAACTGAAAGCACTAAGAGCTTGTGCAATTGCTCCACAATAAAACAAAGTGTTCACTGAAATGCACACGAGCTTTATTTTTAATCAAGAAATTAGAAAGTTATGTTATGATAAACGGAAAGTAAATGAATGCCACGGAACCAACAATGCCACCTAGAAAATACATGTCACAGTAGCAATTGTAATTATGGATGGCATGCTTTAAACTGTCAGTAGTCTCAAAATCAATCTACTGAAAAATTCCATGAAGTGAAAGTACTTAAAATGTTTTTTTTTGAGAAAGGTTTGAAAATATGGAGATGAGATTGTGGTATGATGCTGACTTATATTTTAGCATGATGCTTCCAACACCTACTAGGTAAATGTATCCAAATTAAAAAGATTATTTAAAAATTCTTGTGCAAGAGTATATAATTGTGATATTTTTATTAGACGCTACATGTCTAATGAGGTATGCCTAACGCTTTTGTAATGTTTTTCATTATCATTTGAGGAATGATTTTGATTGTTACAAAAGAAATAGAACCAGCAGTATAGCTTATGGGAAAAAAAATAACTCTTGCCACCAGGCCTGATATTTGAGTTCATTGCCTGTGACCTACAAAGTAGAAGGAGAGAATCAACTCTTGCAAGGTTTCCTTTGAATATGACCCTATACCACTCATGAATACATTCACACAAACTAAATAAATGCATACAGAAAGGAAATTATGGGATTCAGTTTCTTGAAAAGGAAGATAGTATATTTTGAAGAAAAAGTTGAAAATCTTCATATAAAATCTCTGTATTTACGTTGATCTTGCCTTCAGAGTAATGAGAATAATTTTGTTTGGGCCTGGGTCAATTTCTAATGGTTGAATGGCATAAGAACGGAGGGAAACTTAAAAATTATAAAGAGCATAATGTATCCAAGAACAAAAGGAAGTGTATTTTTATCCTTTTAAGTGAATAAATTAATATGGCTTATACTGTGTTGCTTTAGGACATCAAAGTCAGCATTGTTTAGAATCCCTCTACATCTTCTGATTTGCATTTTTAAAAAAGGGATGCTGGGACTTTAGCACAGCATAGAGTTTTGTCTTTGTATGTATGATGTCCTCAGTTCAATCTTCCATACAACCAGAAAAGTAAAAGGAAGCTACTGAATTGAAGCACAAAACAGGCAAACTAAGAAAAACAAAACGTCCTGAGCTTTTGGGTACTATTTAATAAGACAGTATATGTTTGATTTCTTTTGAGAAGTAAAGTATGTCTTTTACTTAAAGACCTTTGAAAAGTCGACTAGATTGTCTTACTTAAATTATGTGAAACAATTCTTTTTTAAATATTTATTTATTTATAAAAATTTCCACTTCCTCCCCTCCTCCCAATACTCGCCCATTCCCCCAACTCCCTCTCCAGTATTAAAAACAGTCAGGGTTTCCTGCCCTGTAGGAAGTTCAAGTTCCTCCCCCATCGCTTCAGGTCTAGGAAGGTGAGCATCCAAACAGACTAGGATCCCAAAAAGCCAGTACATGCAGACGAAACAAGTCCCAGTGCCATTATCAATGGCTTCTCAGTCAGCCCCCATGTCAGCCAAATTCAGAGAATCCGGTTTGATCACATGCTCGTTCAGTTCCTGTCCAGCTGGCCTTGGTGAGCTCTCATTAGATCAGCCCCTTGTATCAGTGGGTGAACGCACCCCTCATGGTCCTAACTTCCTTGTTCATGTTCTCCCTCCTTCTGCTCCTCATTTGGACCTAGGGGGCTCAGTCCAGCGCTCCAATGTGGGTCTCTGTCTCCATCTCCATCCATCGCCGGATGAAGGTTCCCTCTGATCCTGACTTCCTTGCTCACATTCTCCCTCCTTCTGCTTCTCATTTGGACCTAGGGAGTTAAGTCCAGTGTTCCATTGTGGGTCTCTGTCTCTATCTCCATCCATCGACAGATGAAGGTTCTATGGTGATATGCAAAATATTCATCGGTATGGTTATGGGTCAAGCTCAGTTCAGGCACCTCTCCTCTGCTGCCCAGGGAACAATCTGGGGACCTCTCCTTGGACCTGGGAGCCCCTCCAGAATCAAGTCTCTTGCAAACCCTAAAATGGCTCCCTTAGTTGAGATATATACTTCCCTGCTCCCATATCCATCCTTCCTCCCTCCCCCATCCAATTCCCCCAAGCTAACCCCAAACCTTCCCTTCTCCCTTCTCTCTAACCATCTCCCCTTACTTCCACACCCTCCCCCCACCCCGTGCACCCAAGTTTGCCTGACAATCTTGTCTACTTCCAATATCCAGGAGGATAACTACATGATTTTCTTCAGGTTCACCTTCTTATTTAGCTTCTCTAGGATCACGAATTATAGGCTCAAAGACCTTTAATTATGGCTAGAATCCATTTATGAGTGAGTACATACCATATTCCTCTTTTTGGGACTGGGTTACCTCATTCAGTAAACCGTTTTCTATTTCCATCCATTTGCATGCAAAATTCAAGATGTCATTGTTTTTTACCGCTGAGTAAAACTCTGATGTGTATATGTTCCACACCTTCTTTAACCATTTTTCTATTGAGGGGCACCTAGGTTGTTTACATGTTCTGGCTATTACAAATAGTGCTACTATGAACATAGCTAAACAAAGACTTTTCTAGTATGATAGGGCATCTCTTGGATATATTCCCAAGAATGGAATTGCTGGATCCTGAGGGAGGTTGATTCCCAGTTTCCTGAGAAACTGCCACACTGATTTCCACAGTGGCTGCACACATTTGCATTCCCACCAACAATGGATGAGAGTTCCCTGCATTCCACATCCTCTCCAGCATAGGCTATCATTGGTGTTTTTGAGTTTAGCTATTCTGACAGGTGTAAGATGGTATCTCAAAGTAGTTTTGATTTGCATTTCCCTGATCACTAAGGAGATTGAACATGACTTTAAGTGCCTTTTGGACATTCGAAGTTCTTCTGTTGAGAATTCTCTGTTCAGTTCAGTACGTCATTTTTTAATTGGATTACATAGAGTTTTAGTGGCCTGTTTCTTGAGTTCTTTGTATATTCTGGAGATCAGACCTTTGTCTGATGAGGGGTTGGTGAAGATCTTCTCCCAGTCCGAAGGTAGTCTTTTTGTCTTAGTGACAGTGTCCTTTGCTTTACAGAAGCTTCTCAGTTTCAGGAGGTCCCATTTATTCATTGTTTATCTTATTGTCTGTACTACTGGGGTTTTACCTAGGAAATGGTCTCCTGTGCCTATGTCTTATAGACTACTTACCACTTTCTCTTCTATCAGGTTCAAAGTGGTCAGATTAATGTTGATGTCTTTAATCCATTTGGACTTGAGTTTTGTGCATGGTGATAGATACCAATCTACTTTCATTCTTCTACAGGTTGACATCAACTATGCCAGCTGATTCACCCAGGAGGAGTAGAAGACTGGAAATAATCAAACTGAGGGCTGAAATTAACAAAATAGAAACACAGAAAATAATCCAAAGAATCAATGAAACATAAAGCTGGTTCTTGGAGAAAATCAACAAGATCAACAAAACCCTATCCAAACTAATCAAACGGCAGAGAGAGAACATGCAAATTAATAAGATCAGAAATGAAAAGGGGGACATAACCACAGACACAGAGGAAATACAGAGAATCATTAGATCTTACTACAAAAGTTTATATTCCTCAAAGTTGGAAAATGTAAAAGAAATGAACATTTTTTAAGATAAGTACCATATACGAAAGTTGAACCAAGAACAGGTGAACAATCTAAATGGACCTGTTAATCGCGAAGAATTAGAAGCTGTTATCAAAAATCTCCCTACCAAAAAAAGCCCAGGACCAGATGGTTTCAATGCAGAATTCTACCAGAACTTCCCGGAAGAGCTAATACCTATACTCCTTAATGTATTTCACAATATAGAAACAGAAGAGTCATTGCCAAACTCCTTTTATGAAGCTACAGTTACTCTGATACCAAAACCACACAAAAACACAACCAAGAAAGAGAATTACAGGTCAATCTCACTCATGAACATCGACGCGAAAATTCTCAATAAAATACTGGCAAACCGAATCCAAGAACACATTAGAAAAATTATCCATTATGATCATGTAGGCTTCATCCCTGAGATGCAGGGCTGGTTCAACATACACAAATCTATCAATGTAATCCATCATATAAATAAACTGAAAGAAAAAAACCATATGATCATTTCACTGGATGCTGAAAAAGCATCTGACAAAATTCAACACCCATTTATGATAAAGGTGTTGGAGAGACTGGGGATACAAAGATTATACCTAAATATAATAAAAGCAATATACAGCAAGCCAACAGCTAACATCAAATTGAATGGAGAGAAACTCAAAGCCTTTCCACTAAAATCAGGAACACAACAAGGTTGTCCACTCTCTCCTTACCTTTTCAATATAGTGCTTGAAGTTCTAGCAATAGTAATAAGACAAAATAAGGGGATCAAGTGGATTCGAATTGGATAGGATGAAGTTAAACTTTCGTTATTTGCAGACGATATGATAGTGTACATAAGCGACCCCAAAAACTCTATCAAAGAACTCCTACAGCTGATAAACACCTTTAGTAATATGGCAGGATACAAGATCAACTCCAAAAAATCGGTTGCCATCCTATACATAAAGGATAAAGAAGCAGAGAGGGAAATCAGAGAAACATCACCCTTCACAATAGCCACAAATAGCATAAAATATCTTGCGGTTACTCTAACCAAGGAAGTGAAAGAACTATTTGACAAGAACTATAAGTCTTTTAAGAAAGAAATTGAGGAGGATACCAGAAAATGGAAAGACCTCCTCTGCCCTTGGATTGGGAGAATCAACATAGTAAAAAATGGCAATTCTACCTAAAGCAATCTATAGATTCAATGCAATCCCCATCAAAATCCCATCAAACTTCTTCACAGACCTTGAGAGAACAATAATCAAGTTTATATGGCAAAACAAAAAACCCAGGATAGCAAAAACAATCTTATACAATAAAGGAACTTCTGGAGGCATTACCATCCCTGACATCAAACTCTATTACAGAGCTACAGTATTGAAAACAGCTTGGTATTGGCATAACAACAGAGAAGTCGAACTATGGAATCGAATAGAAGACCCGGATTTTAACCCACAAACCTATGAACACCTAATTTTCGACAAGGGAGCTAAAGGTATACAATGGAAAAAAGAAAGCATCTTCAACAAATGGTGCTGGCATAACTGGATGTCAACCTGTAGAAGAATGAAAGTAGATCGGTATCTATCACCATGCACAAAACTCCAGTCCAAATGGATTAAAGACATCAACATTAATCTGTCCACTTTGAACCTGATAGAAGAGAAAGTGGGAAGTAGTCTACAAGATATAGGCACAGGAAACTACTTCCTAAGTAGAACCCCAGTAGCACAGACAATAAGAGAATCAATGAATGAATGGGACCTACTGAAACTGAGAAGCTTCTGTAAAGCAAAGGACACTGTCAGTAAGACAAAAAGACTACCTTTGGACTAGGAGAAGATCTTCACCAACCCCTCATCAGACAAAGGTCTGATCTCCAAAATATACAAAGAACTCAAGAAACTAGACACTAAAACTCTAATTAACCCAATTAAAAAATGGGGTACTGAACTGAACAGAGAATTTACAACAGATGAACTTCGAATGGCCAAAAGACACTTAAGGTCATGCTCAACCTCCTTAGCGATCAGGGAAATGCAAATCAAAACCATTTGAGATTCCATCTTACACCTGTCAGAATAGCTAAACTCAAAAACACCAATGATAGCCTATGCTGGAGAGGATGTGGAGTGAGGGGAACACTCATCCATTGTTGGTGGGAATGCAAATGTGTGCAGCCACTGTGGAAATCAGTGTGACAGTTTCTCAGGAAACTGGGAATCAACCTCCCTCAGGATCCAGCAATTCCACTCTTGGGAATATACCCAAGAGATGCCCTATCATACTACAAAAGTATTTGTTCAACTATGTTCATAGCTGCACTATTTGTAATAGCCAGAATATGGAAACAACCTAGGTGCCCCTCAATAGAAGAATGGTTAAAGAAGGTGTGGAACAAATACACATCAGAGTTTTACTCAGCGGTAAAAAACAATGACATCTTGAATTTTGCTTGCAAATGGATGGAAATAGAAAACGGTTTACTGAATGAGGTAACCCAGACCCCAAAAGAGGAATATGGTATGTACTCACTCATAAGTGGATTCTAGCCATAACTAAAGGTCTTTGAGTTTATAATTCATGATCCTCGAGAACCTAAATAAGAAGGTGAACCTGAAGAAAATCATATAGTTATCCTCCTGGATATTAGAAGTAGACAAGATTGTCAGCCAAACTTGGGTGCACGGGGGTAGGGGGGGTGGAGGTAAGGGGAGATGGTTAGGGAGAGGGGAGAGGGCGAGGATTGGGGATGGTTTGGGGGAATGGAAGGGGGGAGGGAGGAAGGATGGCTATGGAAGCAGGTAAGTTTATATTTCAACTAAGGGAGCCATTTTAGGGTTTGCAAGAGACTTGATTCTGGAGGGGTTCCCAGGCCCAAGGAGAGGTACCCAGATTGTTCCCTGGGCAGCAGAGGAGAGGGTACCTGAACTGGCCTGGGCCCATAACCATACTGATGATTATTTTGCATGTCACCACAGAACCTTCATATGGCGAAGGATGGAGATAGAGATAGAGACCCACAATGGAACACTGGACCTAACTACCTAGGTCCAAATGAGAAGCAGAGGGATGGAGATCGTGAGCAATGAAAGCAGAACCGCAGGGAACCTTCATCCGGCATTGGATGGAGATAGAGGCGGTGACCCACATTGGAGCACTGGATTGATCCCCCAAGGTCCAAATGAAGAGCAGAAGGAAGGAGAACATGAAAAAGGAAGTCAGGACCGCGAAGGGTGTGTTCACCTATTGATACAAGGGGACTGATAGAATGAGAGCTCATCAAGGCCAGCTGGACTGGGACTGAACGAGCATGTGATCAAACCAGAGTCTCTGAATGTGGCTGACATGGGAGCTGACTGAGAAGCCATTGACAATGGCACTGGGTCTTGATTCCTTTGCAGGGACTGGCTTTTCGGGATCCTGCTCTGTTTGGATGCTCACCTTCCTGGACCTGGAGGGAGGGGGGAGGAACTTGGATTTCCCACAGGGCAGGAAACCTGGACTGCTCTTGGGATTGGGGAGGGTGGAGGAGAGGGAGTGAGGGGAGCGGGAGCGGGAGGGTATTGGGAGGAGGGGAGGAAATGGAAATTCTTTACATAAATAAATAAGGGGAAAAAAAGAAATGTCCTGCAGTCTTGCCCACAGGTTAATCTTGTTGGGACATTTTCTCAGTTGACGTTCTCACCTTACAAATAATTCTATCTTGGGTCAAGTTGACATAAAACCAACTGTGATAACCATCTTTCTCTCTGTACCCTGGTAATATTAGTAGAGCTAGTAGTAAAACATTAAGATCAAGAACTCTATGTCTTTGAAAAAAATATCTGTCCTGGTTTGCTGTAGCTGTCAACTTGATAAAACCCAGTGTCAATTTTGAACATTTCCATTGGGGATTTTTCCCAGATCACATTGGCTTGTGGCCATATCTGTGAGGAACTGTCTTAAGTTTTGACTGATGTAGGAGGGCACAACCCATTGTGGGCAGTGTCATTCCTAGGTAAATGTAATGGTTTAAGTAAAATGCTGCATTTCCCTGAGTGGCAGCAGGCAGCAGACAGCAGGTCCCAAGACTAAGGTTGGCCATGAAGGCAGCTGGGTCCCAGGCAGGAAGCCACATGGCGGGTGAGAGACGGAGACATTTAGGTGTGCCATACAGAGGGAAGTTGGGTATTTATTTAGTAGATTATGGAAGGGAAGGGGAGAAGGGGAAAAGCAGAGAGATAAAGAGAGGGGAAGGGGGAAGGAAGAGACAGAAGCTGCCTGGGAGAGAGAGAAAGAGAGAGAGAGACAGACTACAGAAAAGGAGGGACTCAGGCTGGAAGCTGAAGATCAGCTTGCCTTGGTGGAGGGGGGGATGGCCGTGGCTTGTCTCTTAATGGATAGGACAGACCATTACAGGTGGTGCTGGGCTAGTTAAGAAAGGTAGTTGAGCATGAATTTGCAAACAAACAGGCAAACAGTTTTTGCTCTGGTTCCTCCCTCTGGATTGCGTTCTCCAAGTGTAAGTCAGAATCTAGCCTTTCTTTCCCAAACAGCTTTGCATCAGAACATTTTTTTTTTCACAGCAATAGAAAAGCAAAATAAGTTGCCAGGGATTATGTTTCCCTCAGGAATGAATATTCAGTCTGAATATCTCTCAATGAGAGGCATGGACCTGAGAAGCCCTCGCTGAACCTCGCATACCTCCAACTAACATATTTAACTATTCCTAACTGATAAATCTGAGAAACACAAATGCTCATTTTTTAATGTCGCCCAGGAATTTGTGATCATCTGTTTTATGGTAAATACACACGGACAAGTAATTTCAATTTAAGTTATGGGATATCTGATTCTTCATCACTTGATATATTATACACAGGATCTTTTTCTAAAGACTGTTGGTGAAGATTATAATTCTTACTGGTCTTTGGATTTTTTTCTGGAGCATTTTATGCTATACATGGTTTCTCTGCAAAGTCTTGGCAGTCCTGGATCACTATGAAGAAGTCCATTTAAAACAATTATTGACTTCTTTCACCTTACTCTAGTTCCAGGTTTATGATTCTTCTGCTTTATTTGTGTTGATCTTTGCTAGGAGTAGAACTCTGTCTGGTTACAGTCATCCTCAGCTCAACTATTCAGGGACACTAAGCAATGAAATCCAATATTCAGCTCTGTAAAATCCTCTTAAACTGAACAAAGGAAATATCCTTAGGTTCTCTAGGGAAATCCTGCAACTCTCCCACCATGTGGAAAAATCCTAACTCTACCGTTATACCAATTTATAAGTCTGAGGTTGCCTGAAAAGTCATTCTTAGAGTAACCTAGAACTTCTTACGTGTTTAGGCTTGTATTCATGTATTTGTCTTTGCTTTTTGGTTTGTAAGAATATTCTAGAGTGAACTTACACATTACCTTTTCTCTAGTTGTATACAAAATAAAACAATAATTATAAATTACTCAATAGTCATATGCCATATTTCATTGGTTTATATTTAGACACATACTATCACACTTCAAAATATACTTTTAAATATTTTACAAATAAGGGTATTTTTGTAGTAATTATTGGATTAATTATTTGGTAAAAATATAAGGATATTATTTTGAATGCGCTAATATTTTGAAATAAGCAACATTCTAGGACAGAAACCTAAGCAGAACAGGATAATGTGTGTGTGTGTGTGTGTGTGTGTGTGTGTGTGTGTGTGTAAATGCATGAGTGAGCACATGCCTTTGGGCACACTTGCACATGCATGTAGAGGCCAGAGGACATCATTAGGTATCATTACTCAGGAGCCATGTTCCTTCTTCTGTAACATAGAGTCCTTAGCAGCTTGGAGCTCATCAATTAGTCCAGACTGGTTGGCCATTGAGCTCCTGGGATTCTCTCGTCCACTTTCCAATGTTGGAAATCATTACTTTTAGAGCCCAAACTCAGGTCCCCATGCTTTCATGGAAAGTATTTTACTGACTGAACCATCTCCTAAGCCTGATTAACTCTGAAACTTAACCATAGTGTGTATACATCTTTAAAGACATGGAAATGAGTTTTTAAAAATAAACCAAGCATCCATTTCTTTTCTACTGAACATTTAAGATCAAATTAAGAGTTAAAAAAAAATCTAAGGAGATTCAGCTTCTATTCTGCAGTTCAGAAATAAAAATTCTTATTTGACAGATTTGTAAGGACATTCTTTTCTTGGCTGTAAGAGAAAGACATGCAATTACTGTGCCAGGTGTTAATTTTCTGTTCATGGTCCAGTTAGTTATATGTCCAACTTATCCTGCAGGTTGCTTTTCCCTGCCTGGGAAGGCTACATTCTCACTCAGTATTTCTAAAGGAATCAAATTATTCCCAGTTCAGCTAATGGTAGTAGAACATATTTGAGGAGGAGCCACCTGATGGGATCTGAGGCTGCTAGCATGATCTCAAGTTAAACTTTAAAAACCTAGCTCAAGGGGAAATTTCCCTGCTACTTAGAGCAGTCTGCCCAGCAGCACTGGCTACAGGCAACCATCTTGACTCAGGTGGATTGAGCTTTTTAATTACTGAGGCTGTCCAAGCTTCAAGCTCAATGAGCAAGACAAAGAATTTAGGATGCCCCATCCCCCAGCCCCTGGTCATCATGGAGCTTCCTGGACCAGGACATCCTAATGAAAAGGCAATTCACCAAAGCAATCACTCCCTTCTGTCACATGAGAAATATCATGTTCTTGCACAGATAAATGAGGGGTGATTTAAAAGATCCTGTGAGGACAAATCACACATGACTGTGGATCAGCGAGGACTCTTCTCTTTGGGTTCAGATGCATTCAGTTCAGCAATGAAAAGGGAACAGCCATAGCAAATTTTTACATCAATTTATTCATTTACGTATACTTATTTGAATTGTTGGTAAAGACTATACCTGGGTCCTTCTCCTTGATAAGTAAATGCCCTTGATGCGGGAGAATTGTCTGTATTCTGTCAATCATATTTTAATAAAACGCTGATTGGCCAGGCAGGCAGTATAGGCGGGAAAACCAGACAGGAAGTAGAGGTGATGCAATGAGAACAGGAGAATTCTGGGAAGCAGGGAGCTTCCTCTGCCATTCCTGTGCAGACCACTGAAGAGGCAGCATGTAACTTGCCCTGCTGAGAAAGGCAAGGAGCCATGTGCTAACATAGATAAGGATAATGGGGTAACATAAGTTATAAGAGCTAATAAGTAGCCTGACCTAATGGGCCAATCAGTTTATAACTTATAGAGATCTCTGTGTGACTGATTTTCTCTGGAAGTTGCCGGTTGTGGGGTACTGGGTGGGACAGAAACCCCAACAAGCCTGCCCTCATGATACATATGACGCCCATGTGGGTAACTACATCCACATAAAGCCTGAGACAGCTTGGGAAATAATTCTAGAACAAAATAACAGCATTATGTATGGTTTCTTGATAGCAGCAATTCTTCGGTTCTACTCTGCTTGCTAGAGGCAAGCAAGCGCTCTCATCTAAGAGAGGCTTCCTGACTCAGCTTTAGCTGCAAAATCCTGCAGCTCTTTTAAGAGGTCCTGCCGTGAAACACTTCAACGGTGTTGATGAAAAGCTAAACGCATGCTTTTTGGTTTTCAGCCGTAGCCGGAAAAAAGCAGTGCTGTTTTAAAATGCCGGCTTTCTGGGCTGTCCTGCCAGGGCAATCTCTGACTCTTTCAGGCAGGCAGTCCAAATGAGTGTGGTCTGTGAGCAGAATGCTGCGGCTTGCTGGCTAGCAAGGACCTTGAAACGCCATAGAGTTGTGGCAGTGAACACAGCTCTGGCTGGTATCTCAGCCATGAGGCTGGAAAGCTAAGAAATGGGCTAATTTCAGCTGTAAAAGCCACAGTTTTAGTCTTCTCATTGAAGACTCGTGTGGTCACAAAAAGAGAGATATACAGTAAAGAGATTCAAAGAGGAAGAAAACTTCTAAATGGTTTACAGTGTGTTAAAAATATATGCAGGCTAATGGTTAAAATCATTAAAAATAAGAAAGAAAGGGAGAAATAGGGTGTGGTGGTACACACCTTTAATCCCAGTGCCTGGGAGGCAGAGACTGATCTCTGTGAGTTCAAGGTGTGGTAGCAAACACCTTTAATCCCAGTGCTGGGGAGGCTGAGACAGTGGGATCTCTGAGTTCAAGGACAGCCTGATCTACAGAGTTATTCCAGGACAAAGATATACAGAGAACCTGTCTCAAGAAGTTAAAAGTAAAAATATAAGAAATAGAGGTTAAAATAAAGCCACATAAAGATGGAAAATAAACAGAGAATCTTGATACTGTATGCTATTATGCTCTCTTTGAATTGTTTGAATGCTGAGGAAGGAGCAACAGCTGCTAAAGGACTGTTGTTTATAAATACTGCTGAACTAACCCCAAGATAGGTATTTTGGAAATACCTTGGCTTCAAAACTGAAGTCAAAAAGTTTGTGTAGATATAAAGTATAGTTTTTTCCATAAAACAGATGTTTATTTTGTATTAAAAATACCACTGTACTTGTTTTACACCATTTGTATACATGTGGTGATATAATGTAAAATTCTGGAATTAAAATGTGACCCTGTAATTCCATGATTGAGGCTTGTGTTTCTTTCATTATAAATATAATAAGTAAACTATTTTTGAGATAAAAAAAATGGTTTGTTACTTTGGAGAAGAGATTTTGCTTTTGTTTCCACAGAAAATGAGAGGTTGTGGATTCATTCTGAGTTAAGAAAAATCCAGTATGATCAAGGAAGGCCTCCTGAGAAATCTCCGACAGGAACAGATGGCCCAGATGTCTGAGTTCTTCATCCAGAACAGGTTCAGGACTGCTGCCCGAGATGATTAAGACTCACAGGATACTCCAGTCAGGATTTGATGATAATTCTAAATTTTCTTTAGGTCCCCATAAGATTATCAGCGCCCCCAACAAGCAGGAAGTAGCCTGAAATACTACGCCCACATTCCCAACAAATGGACTATGGGTATTTTCCATTGTTTAAAAAAAAAGAGGGAAATGATGTGGGAGAATTGTCTGTATTCTGTCAATCATATTTTAATAAAACGCTGATTGGCCAGGCAGGCAGTATAGGCGGGAAAACCAGACAGGAAGTAGAGGTGATGCAATGAGAACAGGAGAATTCTGGGAAGCAGGGAGCTTCCTCTGCCATTCCTGTGCAGACCACTGAAGTGGCAGCATGTAACCTGTCCTGCTGAGAAAGGTATGGAGCCATGTGCTAACATAGATAAGGATAATGGGGTAACATAAGTTATAAGAGCTAATAAGTAGCCTGACCTAATGGGCCAATCAGTTTATAACTTATAGAGATCTCTATGTGATTGATTTTCTCTGGGAGTTGCCGGTTGTGGGGTACCGGGCGGGAACAGATACCCCTACAAGCCGGCCCCCTCATGCTACATGCCCTGAACAATATCCCCAGAGGTCTTTTCACTTTTAATCTTAGAGACAGCAAAGATCTCTTGCTTTGAATATACCCAATATACTAATTAGACCTTAAATTTGAAATTCTCTTGCTTAAATCTCCCTCAAATTCCAGAGGAGCTTGAGTTTCTAGCTTGCCTCATCACATATACCTCCTTTTTATTTTCCCTTAAATTCTCCTCAACTATAAAAATGATGAAATAAAACCGGAAAAGGTTACCTTCATTAACAAAGCATGGAAATTACAAACTGATTTACCTATTATTAATAGCTCCAAATCATTTTTATTATCTTCAACAGAAAACAGGAGAATTATTTTTACTCATGAAAATTCAGTTTGTTTTTCATGTGAATCAATAGGTAGTGATTCAGTATTAACTGTGTGTTAGTTTGCTGAGTGCTAAGTAAAAATAAATTATGAAAGAAATGAAATATCCAAATTTTAGACAATCTATCATTAAAGATCCAATGGCTAAGTAGGTAGTCTTAAATCAATACATATTTTCAAACAATTAACACTTGGGTAAAATAATAATAATTATGTATATATATTGCATAGTTTATAATAATAATGTAATATACTTAATATTAATTTGTCCTTTAGGTTTGGCTTTGGGTTTGCTCATAGTTGCCAGCTATTATTCCCAGTCCTTGTAGTCTTCCAAATTAATCTTCTTCAGATCTTCTGTTTCTGAGATCTTGAGTTCTTGTTCAAGATACAATTTTGTTTTCAAAGTGTATTCTAGAATACCTATTACTAAATACCTAAAATGCATACTGATGATATGCTTTGGATGTTTTGGGATTTGTCTCGTACCTTCCAGAAGTTCTGTGCCTTACTAATGGAGTTCATTATCTTATCTTACCTAGCATATGTATAAAAAAAAAAATGAGATGCCCTTTAGGAATCCTGGTGGCCCAATTGTTTGGAATAAACTACAAAAAGGAATTTAAAATGATTCAACTCTTGGGGAAGATCCTGATTGTATGTTGTCCTGAGTGAGTTTCCATAGTTTCAAGTATTCATAATATTAAAACGACAAAGGTCACATTACTTGCATACACCAAGGACCATGTTCCCTGAAAGTCAAGATGCAGGATATACATCAGGTAAAACGTGAGAAGTGCAGTTGGGGATATTGTTTTCTTTCTTATTATATTTTTGGCTTTTTAGGAACAAAATTGGGGAAGGACATGAGTATATGGTGTGTCCCTGCATCTTTTAGATCTTCAAGAGAGATACTGCCTTGGTTATTGAGTTTGGAGGTTTTTTCTTTATTATGTTGGCAAGAGAATAGACACAGAAGACAGTGTCAGTGATTTGACCTGGTTCATCACAACTTCATAGGAAGTTGACTTGGGTGTTGTTTTTTGCTTATTGCACTTTCAAGTTCAGAGCAAAGAAAAAATTACTCACCACTAATAATTATTTGTTAGCTGGTCCTAGGACAGACATTCGTTTATTGAATTATTTCCATTTCTACCAATTATATTTGTGGAGATCCTATTATTCTTTTTCTGTTTTTGAGGAGCTTGCCTCTGTATTAGCATTTATTAGCATATCTAATGACTGGTGAGAGCAGTGTTCATACAACTTCAGTGCTTCCTCTTATTTTGGTGGAATTCTGTCCTTCCTTCTGTAATGGTCTCAAGATCTTCCAGATATATAAGCCCTAAACCCTGGAACCATGGATGCCACTTGATTCTAAGACGTGGATTTTTCCAATGTAATTTCCACTAAGGATCTGAAAACTAGAGTAAACTAGAATATTGTCTTCAATTATCTAGATATAACTGAACTGTAAACACAGGGACCTTGTGGGATGTAGACTCTACAACAGAAGGTAGATATCATGCTACCTTCTTCAGAGAAGAGGGTGCTACACTGTGGATGATATGGAAGGGAAATCATAGGGTTAGCAATATGAGCCAGGTACAACTAACTTCCTGGATTTCATTTCTTTTTCCATTGGTGCTGTAAAATACCCTGATGAGAGTAAGTTAAGGAAGAAAAAGATAATTTTGATTCACAGTTTAAGGTTATAGTCCTACATGGCATAGAATTCACAACAGCAGATTGAGTCACCTGGCTCCTAGAGACCCAAGAGAAGCATAGCCTTGGAACAGTCTGTTTTCATCCCCAAGCCCAGAATCCAGAGTTTCTGTCCCCAAACAGTTAGAGGATATGCACATGTTGTTTTAGTCCACCTAGGGTTTCCTACTTTAATCCAGACAGATTAATGTGTGACTCACCCTGGTGGTTATACCTTTTTTAGACTTTTTGGTTCTCTCTCATATTAATGATAATAGTATTCTTTCTCTGTGAACACTCACTGTTTCTGCTTTTTTAAGAGCCATGCTTCGTATGCACTTCTCTTTTTCTCCTTTCTTCTCCATTGATAAGATGTCACTTGCACAATTGTCTGTCTGCCTGGATTGAACCCAAGCACTAAGCATCCAGACCAGAAGTAGTTCATCCCCAGCAGGGATCAGTACTTGGCTCATTTGGGCAACTTCTTTGGGGACACTGTGCCTTTGTTCTTCAATAAATTCTATGTCCATAATCAATTTTTTCTAACTGTCTAACTGTAGTTCCAGGCCTGGGTGCAGATCATTACACTCCCATACACTGTCTTGCCAAGCAAGGCTTCAGCACGTCTCTTGAAGCAATGAGAAAATTGAGGCCATCAGTGATTCTGTGATTCTTATAGAAATGAAAATGTGATTAAGAAACAGCTAAACCTTAACATATTGTAGAAGCACAGAATACATGACATAAAAACAATAAGATGAAGCAAAAACCTTATGTTTTATTTGAATCAAATCGCAAGTGTTGTGTCTATATTTTCTTTTGTTTTGTTTATTTCAATGCTAGTTTACCTTGTGTCACAATTCAATAATATCTTCAGTATAGAGTCAGCATTAAATTGGAGAAAGAGAGAGAGAGAGAATATGAGAGACTATATAAGCCACTATTTATACAAATAAATGTATAACTGCACATTTGGTCTTGCTTAGAAAATAATCAGTGAGACTTAGATTCACCCTGTGCTCAACTTGATCATCATATATTCCAAAAATATAATTCTTTCAGCACATATAAATGAGTATTTCCAAGTGAAACAAAAGCATAGCCAACCCAGCGTTATGCTACTAGATCATGTCTGCCAAGTGCACGGCTTAAAAACAGTATGTAATTACACAGTGTTTTTATTATCTCAGTAAAAATACTGTTTATCATAGGGAATGCTGCGTTTCTCCATTTCTGAAATTAAAGAACCTGGGAGCTGGCTCCAGTGTGATAAGAAGAATTCACATTCTTCCACAACTGTCGTCTTATTTAATTAGTTGCAAAGCTATAACACATTCATTTCATCATATCTCTTTTCAATGATCTTCTAAATCTATACATTGTATGTGGTTGTGTGTGCACACTTCTATGGCAATGCTAGATAATGTAATATTATAGAAAACCACCATTATTTGGAATCCTTGCATTAATAATAGTTCCATCCTACCAATTGACCCAGATACTATAGCTTTTTCCCACTGAGATTCTTAAATGTTTTTCCATCCTCATGTAGAAAGTTAGTAAATTTGTCAGAGTAGAGTGTTCTCGACTTAAGTGAATCTTTTCTCTAGTGTATTTGCTATGACAAATGTCTTAGATCTTCAACTATTTTCAACTATTTCCAATGACAATATTAAAGCAAAGTTATAATTTAAAGATAGACCAATTTTATGGCTAATAGAAATGTTTAGAGTAGCTATTTCCTCTTCTTTTTAAAATAGTTATTTGCTATACAGGTAAGCAGGGTTGTTCCTACCCCCTGGTATTGATGCTTCTAGGTGCATTAAATTTGTTCCTAAAAAAGATAGAGAAGAGATAGATAATAAAAAGTTATCCAATTATGAATGTGCCAAGACACATCAACATTTCCAACAAGACTGCATCGTATGTAAGAAGCGGAATTTCTTATTACAATGAGTAATGAAATATACAAATACTTATGAATTAAAAATACAAATATCCAAAATATGTTGTATTGTAGTTGATAGAAAATAGAGAGCTACATTTCAGGAAGAAACTGGGACAAAACAGAACATCGAAGACAGGCCCCTATCTACTTTTTCTAGCCAGGCTCCATTTCATAAAGTTTCTAGATTCTGAAAATGAAGTTGCACCACCAGCTATTCATCAGTGTGAAGAAATGGCTCTTTATTAGTTGTGTTGATAACACCAAAGGCTGTGGGGAGGGGAGAGACCATGGACAACATTAGATTTTCTACTTGATATTGCTGAGGTCCTAACTCTTCAGGAGACAGACTTTTCAAAATTGTTACAGATGGAGATTTCAGACTCAAAGAGTAGTGTGCAGAATATCTGAATTAATACATAAAGGATGTATTGTATAGATGTGAGTCAAAAAATTACCTTACAACAAATGTTAGTCAGCAAAATACTTAACAGTAATAATAATAATAATAATAACCTGTCATTCCTACTTAATTTGTGTCTCATATCCACAAATGTTAGTCAGCAAAATACTTAACAGTAATAATAATAATAATAATAATAATAATAATAATAATAATAATAATAATAATAACCTGTCATTCCTACTTAGTTTGTGTCTCAGATCCCTTGCTATGCAAGGTGAGAGAATGAAAACACAGAAACACAGAGCCATGTGCAGTGAATCTGGGTTCAGTTCTAGTTTTCTAAATCTGCCATGGCAATCTAGAACATCAACTTGTTTATTGGGTACAGCACAGGGGGCACTAGTTGGCAAGACTCTGTAAGAGGTCTCAATGGTGAGCAGTTCCAGGCCATGAAAATCCATGAGGAGGAACCTCAGTTGCTGCCCTCTGCACACGCTGATTAACTGGTTATAAACAATCAGACTTGAGAGGAAAACTTGATCATTTCTCCTGAGCCTGGATCATGTGGGTAAAGACTTTGCAATTTACCATGTGTCAGTTGACTTAGAGTCATTGACGTGGCATTGCCCAAACCAAAGTCTCATTCATTCAAAACTTCACTTACTCAGGGCTTTCTCTACTCCATACAAAAAAGCAAACAGTCATTATTGGCAAACAAAACACTAAATAGTATTAATAAACAAAAAAATTAAAAGCCGAAAAATGAGCAGATAATACTCGTCTTACTACTAGGCCCATCGTCCTCCAAACTGAGCTAAACAAACTTTACATTGAAAGGAAAAAAGGAGATAATGTTAGTTTAGAAAATTGTTTACTACATATAAGTAATACAACAGGAAATATGTCTAAATCTTCTTTCATTTATGTAGGACTGTATACAACTGTACAACTATATATTCACTTATTTAAGAATATGTATGCCAGCATGTGTTTATGCCCCTGATTACTATTAGTAACTGTATTAGTAACATTATTCATGTTTTCATATATGGAATTTAAATATAATTTCATATATTTTATTTTAATATTCTATGTCCCTTCAAATTTAAAGTTATGTTTTTTTGACAAAAAGTGTTTCAAAACAATACATTTAGGTAAAGTAGTCCTGAGATGTCACAAAATATTGAATTTGTTGAGGGATCCTAGATGATTATTTTACAGAATTCTCTCACTTTGTGCTTGCTTTGATGAATATTATTTTTCAGTCACCTTCCACTGGCATAATTGAGATGAAGCAACATGAGTTTCTCAATTAAGGTTTGATATCATGTCTCATACTCAAAAAAAGAAAAATCTTCATTTTTATGGTGTTTGATATAAGAGACATCACAATATTTTAATAAATTTAATCTTGAAATAAAAATGAATAAGTGCTATGGTGATCCAACAAATTAATAGAAAAAATTACATTTTGAACTAGAATGGATAAATTCTACTGTAACAATTTAAATTATCAAATTACTCCATTGGTTTATAGTGA
This sequence comes from Myodes glareolus, assembly GCF_982192425.1. NCBI lineage: Eukaryota > Metazoa > Chordata > Mammalia > Rodentia > Cricetidae > Myodes > Myodes glareolus. The sequence goes on along the minus strand of NC_142039.1, from coordinate 27,528,737 downwards.
CAGAGATGTCTGAACAGGACTTGATAATTCCTTTTGAAATAATAAAACAGTACCTTTCTTGAGAAATTGAGTAACAGTGTCAACTTTTTATACAACTCAATTCTCAAACACAGCGTTAAACTTAAAAAAAAGACCTACTATTTTTTATCTGTATGACAATTGTCAGGATGTGCTTTCTGAAAATTTGGCATGCACTTGATAATTCTTTCCTAAAAAATAAGAATTTGTAAAGTTAGCAGAAATTGGAGAGGAGCCAAAGGTATTGTGCGTGACAAGCCTGTCCCACTCTTACCAAGCTGTCATGTGTTTTTTCCACCTTTATAGTTATAATTAATGAATTGAGCATGCTCAGGGATAAGATTCACCTCTGCCCTTGTTTCCTCTGATGACATCTGTATGTCCTGTGTCATCATTTGTTCCCAGCATGCGCCATGGTTTCTTTAACATGCAATTAGTCTGTCTTCCACTTTAAAAGACAACGTTGTCTTTATTGGATAAATATACAATGACATTGAAAGTACAACTTAATTTTTTTGTATGTTTATGTGAGTGCAAACTTTTCAGTAGCTAAGACCTGTATTTTTCACCCCTCCTAACTAAAAACCAAACTCATAAAATTATCAGAGTATGATTCTAAACTAAATTCAACTCTTTTTGAAAAAATGTTCACCACTCCTATCCAGTCACTTGCTTCTGTAATCCCTGAATTATAATTTTGAATTATAAAATGATGTCTATATGGAGTTCACATTGCTATGTTCACTGTGTCAGGAGATGACAAACTTGGCTTGTCAATTAGCCCAAGAATGTATTTTCATTTGATCCTCAGGACAATAATATCTTCATATTTTTATGTGGTTGAAAAATACCAAAATAATAAGCTAAAACTACATTATATATGAAGTTTGAATTTTAACATCCAAAATTAGAATTTGATTGGAATGGAACCACATCTTTTTGTACACACAAGCATGAGCACACACACACACACACACACACACATACACACACACACACACACACACACACACACACACACACACAATGTATTAGAGCGACTTGTAGAAGGTGATCTTGGCAATTCTACACTTTGTTTTAGTATCTGAAAGCTATTTACTCAACAACAGTATAGGTTCCTGTTCCATACCCTCTTGTATGTGTTGTCATTAGAAGGTCTTCCTCATATTTAAGGTGGGTATTCTCACTTGAATTAGTGTAGTCAAGAAAATATCTCTTAGTGTTGACCAGCGACTTGTGTCTTAGTTTCAGAGGCAACCAAAATGGTAAAGAAGATTAATGACCTAGAGTTCAGGAATGTTTGGATTGTAAATATGAACCACTGCATCTAGAAGTCTTTTATTCTGTACTTTTGGTTCATAAACCTCTTTGTTTTCCTCCTATATACAAACTTAAAGACCAAAATCTCCGTTCTCTGTTTTCAGGTTCTCATTTCTACTCCTTATGTGTAAAAAAAAACAACTTTAAGATGGAAGAGCTTATGAATATTAAACACATGGATGAAGGAAGGGGTTCACTGTTAATGTATTGTGGCAAAGCAGAGCATCATGATGGAAAGAGAATATGGGGGCATGGATTGCTCACCTTATGGCAGCTATGAAGTAGACAAGAAATTAAGATGAATCCTTCAACGGTATGACACCAAGGACCTACTCCCTTGTTTAATTTGTCTCCAAATAGTTTATTCATCTCTGCAGTTGGTTTAATTCACTAATGAGCCTAATGTCATAAAGAATCAATCAACTATCAGTGACACCACAAGTGGGGTGGAAGGACAACGTATGAGTCTCTGCAGAGGATGTGACCTTTAATATTTCAACCACAAACCATTACCCATCTAGTCCCTCTGCCTCATAGAACAAGGCAAACTACACACTCTTTAGTTGCTTTTATTGTTCCTACCCCAATTATCATCTTTATAACAATGTTTAGTATGTTTTAGTTGATATTACATATTTTCCTCATTGTTGTATAGTCACTTTTAAGAATACAGTCCAAAGCTCTATAGTTGCCTAGACATATTTCTCTAAACAGAAAATTGACAGATAATAGGTGAGCCATATTCAGATGATTTGATTTATAAAATGTACATAGAGTGTTTTCTCCAAATATTTACTTATGTTGCTGAAAACCAGTGGTGAGAACACAGGAAAGGGCTGTGAATTAAAAGGTGAATTTAATTTATTTCCTTCGTAGTTCAATAAAGTTTTTACCTCAACTCGTTATAGGAAAGGCAGAAATAACTTAATAATTCTAGATCTGTAGTCATCTTTGTTCTTGCAGCTGCCCATTAGAAGCTATTTCTGTGCAAATTAGGAATTTTAAAGGAAAATTTTAAGAGGGATTATTGTTTCAAATCCATTCCTTATTATCTGAGCTATTTACAAAATTGAAACATTTTTATCATAACTTGTTCCATTCCTGTGATGAGGGTGCCTCATTGAAGAATTTCCTTCATTGATCAAATTGGCCTTTGGACATACCTTTGAATCATTTTACCATTTGCTAATTTACTTAAGAGGTTGTAGTTCACTGTGGGCAATACCATCACTAGGCAGATGTATCTCGACTGTATGAAAAAAAAGTAGGTTTAAAAAAAGTAAGGCATGGCAATCGGTTAAACAACACTCGTCTTTAATCTCACATGAATTATTTATTCCCAGGTCCTTCCTTGGTTTCTTCGTAACCTATTGTTGTGTAGCAGTTTTCACCAAGACTGAAACATTCTATTCCTCAGGGAACCTGATCAAGCAGAACAGTAAACAACTCAAAATAGTGAGACTTGAGGAAGTCCCTGAAACTGACCAGATTCACACTGCTTCTTTCCAGAGTAAGCAATAAAGCTGCCAAAAGTAACTTTCAGTCAAATTAGCCCTGAAGAATTACCTGGAAGAAACAGAACTTGGAAGAGACTATGTGTTAAGCTTAACAATTTGAGCTGCCTGTAGGCTTCTCAGAGTTCTCCAGTTTCCCAGACTTTGTGAATTTCATCCATGCTCGGGTGGCCTTTGATGATGTGGTGGTCGTTGAATTGTTTCTGTTCCTGTACGTCTGTATCTCCTGTGCTTCTCTACCTCTCTCATTCCTCTAAGTAATTCCAACAAAACTCTTTTATCTACCAAATTGTTCTTTGGCAGTATTTGTACTTTGTATTGTCATTGGCTTCCCATATGGGGTGAGTAGACAAGTGTGTAGTGTTCTTCAGGGAGAAAGTTTTGTCACATAACAACTGTAGTGCAAATAAATCTCTTTCTCCACATTATTTTTTGTTAATGTGTTAAGCAACAGAGAAGCACACTGGCTCTTTAGTGTTTAATATATTTAGACATAAAATGAGATCATATCTGAGTCAACAAATATTTTTATCTCTTCCCTCTACGTTTTCTTTCCTAATTCAGAACATTTTGCTGCTGGCCTATTTTTTTCTAAAGGAAAGTGAAGGAGAAGTGAATCTGGGGGAGAGGATTAAGGATTTTGGAAAAGTGGGGGGAAGGGAAACAGCAGTAAGGATGTATTGTATGAGAGAAGAATTAAAAATTCTAATGGATATATTTTACTTTTGCAAAAGCATTTCAGCTCTCAGCACACTTTGCTTAGGATTATGGATGAGAAATAACATAATAACCATGTAGGGCTTTGTCAAGGAATTAAAGCATGTTTTGGCACAGGAAAACATAGTAATTGTGGTTATTATATTAAGAGACTAATGGAAAGTAGGTCTAGTTCTTCACATATCTTCCATGAATAGATATGACTTTCTTTTTTAAAAAAAATCCATTAACTTGCATTTGTTAACATCACATTAGTTAAGAAACCTGCAGATGCTCTGAATTCTTCTCATTTAAATGAGTTGTAGAATTAAACAAAATGCTTCAGAGAAATGTTGAATTCTTAACATGTCTGAGTGTTGCATGTTACAGGTCTCCAGAAATCCTCAGTTCAACAGGTGGAAAATAACATAGTTGACAGTAGGAGTGAGACACAGTTAAAGAATCACTTCCTGCTGTAGAAGAAGGTTGACAAATGATTGTCATTTTCAAGAAATCTCCAATAGGTTGTCTTATATTTCTCTAAAAATAGACGAACTTTCTATTAGATTCATATCAAAATAAAGATATTGAAATATTACCATATAGGCAAGGTAGACATCTAACCCATAAAACTTCACATGCCCCAAAATTAAAGGGATGCTTTAGATGATAGAACCATGCTGTACCAGACCTTGAGGACATGGACACAGGATATAAAGTTACAGAAGTTACTATCCTGCTGCACTCTCTTTCACTGTCAGTAAACACCTTGAAATCTAAGAGGAGGGTGGATTGGAAGTGTTTGGGCAGGTGAATTAAGACGGATTGAGAATAGATTCTTAGAATAGAAAAGTTAACAGCCTTCAGAACTCATTCTAGACTGAAGCATAATGTAGTTCATTGTATAAACTGACATTGGTTCTGAGAAAATATTTAAGACAATCAACTTGGGAGGAAGGATTTGTTTGGCTCTTGTTTCATAGATTTCAGTCTGTAACCAACTCCGACTATATAAGGCAGAAAAAACATTTTAGTATGGGGTGGCTGATTAAACACAGCTCTTAATCTCATGGTCTCTGAGAAACAAGGAGAACATTAATATGTGTTTGTTTCTCAAGTGAACATGGGATATGTTGTGATGATCAATCTGTCTGAAAAAAAGGGTTGGGCTGAGACATCTGTTACAAGTTTAGCAAAGCACACCTGTACATGTGTCTATTGTGGTTATAGAAATTATTGAATCATGAGGTATTTCATACAATGCAAGTTATTTCCCACTGATGGATTCAAAATCTGAGATGTTAGTGGATTTGTGCAAGAAAGCAGGCCACTGAGGGTGTACAGTATCTTTTCTGCCACTATGTGAGTTTATTTGCTTCACCATGACTTCCCTGTATGATGGACAGAATCCTCAGAAACTGTGAGGAAATGCATTTCTTCCTTACTTAAGTTGCTTTTGTCATATACCTTGTAAGGCACATAAAATAGGGCTAACACAATACACTTTCTCCTCAAAAAGCCTGACAGCAGTTTATTAGGGTATCAGTTTTTACCATCCTCTTTCTGACATCTAAAGGTGTCAACACTCAACTGTCATACATTATCTTCACAGTGTATTGTCACTGTGAGCAATGTAATACGAGTGATGACTAGCTGTACTTTTAATAAACTATCTTAAGATCCTTTTCTTACATTTAAAATCAGTTGTTGTTGTTAAATACTTGCATGTTTATAATTCATTAAGACAAGCTTTATAAATAAATTGATTTTTCAGAATATAAAGAAACTATGACATTTGTTATAAATTTTAAATAGATATTACATTAATTGCTATTTAAAAATGCCTTATGGATAACAGTAGCATTGTTATGCTAACATCATTTTATTTCAGTCATTATTACACTTATGACAATTTATGATAATTTTCACCTAAAAACAACTGATTAAACTAATTAAAGTATCTCTGAGAGCTACCATATACATATAAGTAATGCACAGACAGAGTGGGTTGTGTTTATGTATTTAGTAACATCTGTACACACATATATCTAACAGTAACTATAGTAAAAGACATTATCAATTTTATAGTGATAGTTGAAGGAAGGAAATGGAAGGGGAAAGTGATTTAATTATAATTGTAAAGTAATATTAAAATGTCATAATTTAAAATTAAGACTTTTTAAGTGCCTTTCTATATCCTGTAGAAAAATGATGGTTATCTATATTATACAGACTTGAAGACAATATTTGGTTGGTTAACAAAATGTTATGTGTGAGTGGTCTAGAAGAGAGTGTTTTGTCATAGTCTTTGAAGAAGAAATTAGGCTCCACTGTAAAGTGAATTATTTTAGACTATTTGTTTTGATTTTTCTGAATACTAATTTTTTGACTATATGTTCTCTAGAAGCAATGATATCTTTGCCATGCCATGTGCCCCTTGAGGACAGTGTGGAAATGATTATTATTTCTTTCAGTTGTTCTCAAATTTTAATATGTACTGACTTACCATAAAGGCTCCTTAAAGCATAACTCATTGAGCATCATCCCCAGGATGACAGTTATTTAATCTTAGTGTGTAGTCTGGTACTACCTTTCTAATTGTTTTGTAAGAAATGTGTCTATAACAGTAGGTTTGGAAAAACAATTTAGGCACTTGTAAATTCTGTATGGTGACCATAATATTTCGATGAATTTTCATGCTATCTTGGTAGGATCTGCTATACATAAAAATACTGTCCTATGAGTGCACTGCATGTTTCTAGACTCAAAAAGCTAAATCCTCATACTCAATATGATTCAGTTGAGGTATTTTAATATTATTAGGCTTCAAGGTAAGTGTATCTTTATGGAATTGGTGTTCTTTTAAAGAGAAAGAGTTATAAGATCTCTCATAACACAAGATCTAAAAATTAGTTTCAGACCTCTCAGCAAAGCCTTAGCATAATGGTATATTAGTATTTGACATTCAAGTTTTCAGACTGTGAAAACTAAATATTGTTTACACAATTTATGGCACTCTATTAGAGCAGTGAAAACTGAATAAACAGTGCCTTTCAATGAACAATGAAAAATTGGTCCGGGTATCATTTCTCAAAGATACAATGCCAACATCTTGTTTATCTTGGAGGTGTTTAAAGAGCAATTCAGGGCAGATATGTATAGAATCAAAAACATAGAAATAGGGATTATCAAATAATTCTTGGGAATTTCCTACAAGTCCCTCTGAATCAAGTAAGCAAGACATATATGAATTCACTGAGATGGAAACAGCAAGCACAGGGCCTATATGGGTCTGAGCAAAGTCCCCTGTAGTTATTAGCTTAGTAATTTTATGGGACTTTCACTGTGAGAACAAGTAGGTATCTGACTCTTGTGTCTCCTCTTGGAACTCTTCCTGCTGTTGGGTTACCAAGTGTCACTGAATAGAACATTTGTTTAGTTATGTAAACATGTGCTACTTTGGTTTATGCTACATTTGTTTAACTATGTAAAGGATGTGTTGTTGTTTCACCTTGCCTGCCTAAAGCACCTTATTGGTCTAATAGAAAGCTAAATGGCCAATAGCTAGACAGAGGATGGACAGGCAGGGCTGGCAGGAAGAAAGAAAAGGGGAGCGAGCCAGCCAGCCAGGTAGCCAGGGGCCAGCCAGGCAGACAAAGAGGAAGTAGGAAAGTAGGATAGACAGACAGTATGTAGATGAAACAAACAAGACTTGGGGCAGTACATAGATTAATAGAAATTGGTTAATTTAAGTTAAAAATAGGTGATTAGAAATAAGCCAAAACTAAGGTCAAGCATTCATAATTAATAATAAATCTCATACAATGAATTAGGGATTGGTAGTCCAATAAGGTCTGCTATATTTGTCACCCAATATGGGGCATATTTTTCTTCATAGGACCAGAGAGAGATTAAAGAGAAAAGAAAAGAAAAAAGTCAACAATACCTCCTTGTAGCCCTGTACTAATAGCTACAGAGGTATGGTTCTGTCATGCAGGAAACATATGACATGTTAAATAAGAACCAACAACCTAAGTAAAAGCACCTGCCACATTGTGGACAGCAAAGTTCCTAGAGATGGGGGTTAAAAGTAGCTCCCAGTTAAACACAGTTCTTAGACAGGCCCAAATATCATAAAGGTTGGCCTTTATGGACCCAAGTGGACAAAACCACCAACCAACACAAAGCTAATGTTTAGCAGTTTAAGGATCATGCAGTCAGAGTATGCTACAGGTTCACAGTAAAATATGTCCAGACTGAAAAAAACTCTCTAAATAAGTTGCAATATGTTTACAAATGTCTGTAGGCACTTAAGAAAGAAAAGAAAATGGGTATAGACATTCATAGGGAAAAACACCTAATTTAAAAGCAATAAAGACTTTAAAGAAAGAGTAAATCAATACAAAGGGGAAAAAAACAACATAATAATGGGAAATATACAGCAAGTCTGGATCCTGTATGGTGTTGTACTGAGTTCGATTTAGTTTAATGCTGATGAGCAAATGACAGCTGCTGAAAGATATTGAATGATAAATGAAACTGAAGAATTAAACAAGCCTAGATGCTTTACAGTTATCTTAAGTATAAATGGAATTCAGAAAATATGTTGCACTGAGGGAGAAATTATGCTTTTGTTTCCACAGGAAATAAAAGACTGTGGATACATTCAAGATTGGTAGAGATCAGGTTTTATTGGGGAAGACCTCCTAAAAATGTTGGTTATATACATAAGAAATAATACAAGAAAAACTACAAGACAGGTGATGTGTATACTGACCCCTTTGCATGTTAGCAGTTCTGACAATGGACAACACATGTTACAACTAGTTTTTCCAGGACTGACCACTTCCTCAATTTTCTCAGGGTCTCCTGAGGATGCCGTTGCCCCCAGACAACAGAAAGCATTCTAGAGCATACAATGCTCACATTCCCAAAGGGTGGGGTTGATGGTTTTTGGTCATATGGTTGGTTATGGATGTTTGTCATCACATAGGGAAAATATAGGAATATAGAATAAAAAGACAACTATTAACCTTAAATATTTTGCATTGGTATAAATTTTGAAATATCGATACAAATTTAAAGTTGTTTTATTATGCATGTATATGTATGTTTCTACTCTTATATGGGGTATTATGCTTATGCAGTCCACTTAAAATGTAACTTATAATTAAGAAATGCAGGTTAGTAGTCATTTATAAAAGTCAAACTTGTAATCATATTAAGTATGTTTTCAAGATAAAGCAGATATATTTTAGATAAATATGTGATCTTCAAATGCTTTAGAAACACACAAAAGATATTTAATAGCCCAAGACTTTTTCAAGACAGTGAGACACACCTGTTCCTGGCAGCACCAATCTACTTCACAAAAGGATGATGGACATTGAAAAACCTCCATATGGAGTTTGCTTTTATTGTAGCAAAGCTAGCCATTTGGTTAAGAAATTATCCTAATCCTCACTGCTGACAGTATATCATCCAAACTGGACATGGAGGACACAAAATCAACTGCAACACTATGCCAAGACAAGGCAGGAAAGTTCTTCAAAATTCCTGTTTCATAGAAAAGTCTGGCAGGACAGGAGCAGGCCTTAGGCAGGATTTCCACAGAAACAGGACTGAGCAAGCTACCTGGGCCAGAGCATGCCTGTGACAATGAGCTCCATGAAAGCAGGAGCAGATCCAGACCAGGAACATTTACAGAAGCAGGACTGGGCAAGGAACCTAGGCCAGAGCAGGCCTGAGGTAGCAAGCTCCACAGGAGCTGGACTGACCCAGTGACCTAAGAGGAGTGGGCCTGAGATGGCAAGCTCCACGGGAGTGGGAACTGATCCAGAGCAGGGATATTTTGCAGAGGCAGGACTGAGGCAGCAACCTGACCTGGAGTAGACCTGAGACAGCAAAATCCCTAGGAGCAGGTACAGGGGAGCAAATGCTAAGCAAGTGGGCCAGAACCAGAGACCTCTGAGGTTCTGGGAGTGAATCTGGAACTTTAAAGGGAGTAGACCTGAGCCAGGACCCATCAGGGTCCAAATGTGAGTCTGGGACCTCTGAGGAACTAGGCTTGAGCCAGGACCTCTGCAGGTCTGGGTATGAGTCTTGGACCTCCAAGGGAGAAGGCAGGAACCAGTGACCTCTGTGAGTCCAGGTGTGAATATGGGACATCTGAGGGAGTAGGCATGATCCAGGTATTGCAGAACCCAATTTTGGGACCTTTAAGGGAATATATCAGAGCTAGAGACCTTTTCAGGACCAACTCAAAGTCAGGACCAACTCAAAGTCAGGACCTCTGCAGGAGTAGATCAAGACCAGAGACATTAACAGAAACAGATTTGAGCTGGCAACATAGGCCAGAGTAGGCCTGAGACAACAAACTCCATAGGAGTAGAACAAACCCTGGAAGTGCTGAGCAACCTCCAGGATCATGGAGTGATCAACAGGGTAACTGAAACCCTGACACTGACTGCACTGTGAGGAGCAACCATCAGAGTCTTGAATCCACTGTCACCTGGAAGATTAATCTCCAGAGTCACAGACAGCCCCAAATACACCAATTAAACAAAAAGATGAGTAGACAAGGTAAGAACACATGCAACATCACAAAGAGCAACATTACACCAGTAAAATCTAATTGTTCTACCAGAACAAGACTTGAATAACCAAATATAGATGAAGCAGAAGAAAATGACTTGAAAAATAACTTCAGGAGATTGTTTGAGACTCTTAAAGAGGAAGTGAGAAATTCCTTCAAGGAAATGGAGGAAAAGACAAACAAAAATTGGAAGATATCAACAAATCCATTTAAGAAAACCAAGAAAAAGTAATCAAACATATGAAAGAAACTATTCAAGACTTGAAAACTGATATAAAGGAAATACAAACCAAGGAAATTATAGAAAGACAAATCATTAGAAAACAATCAAGAACCACAAATGTAAGCATAAACAGCAGTACAAGAGGGGGAAGAGAAAATCTCAAGTCCTGAAGATAAAATAGAGGAAATACACTCACCAATCAAAGAAAGGATTAAATCTAACAAAAGCTTAATACAAAATATCCAGGAATATAGGACACCATGAAAAGACCACAACTAAAAATAATTAGTACAGAAGAAGTTCAACTCAAAGACACAGAAAATATATTTAATAAAATCATAAAAGAAAACTTTCTCAACCTAAACAAAGATACAAGAAGCTTACAGAACACCAAATAGACTGGATCAAAATAAGTCCCCTTACCAAATAATAATCAATACACTAAACATACAGAATAAAGAAAGAATATTAAGAGCTACAAAAGGAAAAGGCCAAATAACCTATAAAGGCAGATCTACCAGATTTTTACCTGACTTCTCAAGGGAAAAAATGAAAGCCAGAAGGTCCTGGTCAAGCATTATACAGGCATTAAGAGACCATGAATGTCAGCCCAGACTGCTATACCTAGCAAAACATTCAATCACCACAGAAGTACAAAACAAGATATTGCATGACAAAACCAGATTTAACCAACACCTAGCCACAAACCCAGGCCTACACAAAGTACTAGAAAGAAAACTCCAACTCAAGGGAGTTGGCTTCATCAAAAAACAAAACAAAACAAAACAAAGCAAAGACAATTGGTGATTCCACAGCAACAAATCCCAAAGATGGGAAAACACAAAAATTAACATCACCAACAACGAAAACCAAATTGACAGAAGATAGCAATCACTGGTCATTAGTATCTCTTAATGTAAAGGGACTCAACTCACCTATTAAAAAGACACAGGCAAGCAGATTGGTTGTGAAAACAGAATCCATCCTTCTTCTGCATACAAGAAATACACCTCAACCTCAAAAACAGACATCACCTCATAGTAAAGGGTTAGGAAAAATATTCTAATCAAATGAACCTAAGAAACAAGCTGGTGTAGCTATCATAATATCTAACAAAATAGACTTCAAACTAAAATCAATCCAAAGAGACAAAGAAGGACATTCATATTAGTCACAGGAAAACTCAATTAAGAGAAAATCTCAATATTGAATGTCTATGCCCCAAATACAAGGGAAGCCTCATATGAAATGGAAACACTTCTAAAGCCTAAAATCATACATTAAACACCAAACACTAGTAGTGGGTGACTTCAGTACTACACTCTCAACTGAAGAGGTCAGTCAGACAAAAAAATTAACAGAGAAATAAAGAAACTAACAGATGTTATGACTCAAATGGACTTAACAGACATCTATAGAATATTTCATCCAAACATAAAAGAAAATACCTTCTTCTCAGCACCTCATGGAACCTTCTCATAAACTAACCACACTCTCGGTAACAAAACAAACCTCAACAAAAATAAATCTTCTCAGAACCTCATGGAGCCTTCTCAAAAACTGACCACACACTTGGTTATAAAACAAACCTCATCAGTTATAAAAAAAAATTAGAATGACCCCATGTATCTTATCAGATAACCTTTGCTTAAAACTAGAATTCAACAGCAACATTAATTCCAGAAAGCCCACAAACACATGGGAATTAAACAATGCTCACCTGAATTATCAATGGCTTAAATGAACAAATAAAGACATCCTAAAATTCAATGGAAATTACCACAAAACATACCCAGATTTATGGAACATAATGAAAGAAGTGTTAAGAAAAAAGTTCACAGCACTAAATGCCTACATAAAGAAGCTGGAAAAATCCCACATTAGGGAATAAGAGAACATTTGAAAACTTTAGAAGAAAAAGAAGCAAACTCACCCAGGAGAGCTAGATGGCAAAAAATAATCAAATTGAAATGTGAAATCAGCAAAATAGAGACAAACAAACAAACAAAAAAACAATACAAAGAATCAATGAGATAAAGAGCTGGTTCTTTAAGAAAATCAATAAAATAGACAAATCTTTAACCCAACTAACCAAAAGGCAGAGAGATAATACCCAAATTAACAAAACTAGAAATGAAAACATTATATAGACATAAAAACAGACATGGAGGAAATACAGAGAATTATTAGGTCATATTTCAAAAACCTGTACTCTGAAAAACTGGAAAACTTAAAAGTAATGGACAACTTTGGGTAAATATCACTTACCAAAATTAAATCAAGACCAGATAAGCAAATTTAACAGGCCTAGAACTGCTAAAGAATAGAAACAGTCATCAAAAATCTCCCAACCAAAAAAAGCCCAGGAACAGATGGCATCAGCTCAGAATTCTACAAAAATTTCAAAGAAGAACTAATACCAAAACTCCTCAAATTGTTCCACACAATAGAAACAGAAGGAACATTGCCAAACACATTTTATGAGGCTACAATTACTCTGATACCCAAACCACAGAAAGACATTACTAAGAAAGAGAATTACAGAGCAATCTCACTCATGAACATTGATGCAAAAATACTCAATAAAATGCTGGCAAATAGAATCCAAGAACATATCAGAATCATCATCCACCATTATCAAGTAGGCTTCATTCCAGAGATTTGAGGATGGTTCAACATATGAAAAGCTGTCAACATAATCCACCATATAAACAAACTAAAAAATAAAAAGCTCATGATCATTTCATTAGATGCCAAATAAGCTTTCAACAAAATACAACATCTCTCATGATACAGGTCTTGGAGACAGCAAGGATACAAGAAGCATACCTAAACACAATAAAGGCAATATATGGCGAGCCATCAGCCATCATTAAACTAAATGGAGAGAAACTCACAGTGATCCCACTGAAATCAGGAACAGGAGAAGGTTGTCCTCTTTCTCCATATCTATTCAATATATTTCTTGAGGTCCTAGCTAGAGAAATAAGACAACAAGTGGAGATCAAGGGGATACAAATCAGAAAAGAAGAAGTCAAACTCACTTCTGTCTATGTGTTGCTTTCATTGGTTGAGTAAAGAAACTGGCTTGGCCTTTTATAGGGCAGCACTTAGGTAGGTGGAGTAGACAGAACTGAATACTGGGAAGGAGGGCAGAGAGAGAGAGAGAGAGTCGCCATGGAGTTGCCAGGTCAGACATGCTGAATCCTTCCCAGTAAGCTTGACCATGCTAACAGTGCATTGTGCATGGCTCAGAGGCACAAGCAGCTCCGCCATGCTTAAATGGGCAGGGCAAACCCACAGTATTTGTTTTTGACCTAGGAATGTTACATCTTAGATCCTTAAATGCTTAGCAATTTAAAACTACAAAACAAAACTGTTCTTGGACAGTAAAGAATTATAGATTCACAATAGGACAGATTCAGAAATAAAAGACCTCTAAGTGGGTCACACTGTTAAATAAATGTATGTAGGCTTGGAAGAGAAAAAGAGTATACAGAGTCATAAAAATAAAGTTAATGCTTTAAAAAAAGGATAAAGTCGAGACACCCAGGTCGCCCTGCAGTGCTGGCTACCCCCTCCCGCCTGCCATCCCGGCTCCCATCCAGCAGGGGCCCTGACTTCTAGCAGAGGACCATCGGTGGGGTGAGTTTCCTTCGGGCCGTGACAGGGTCCCGGTAAGGAGGAGCTTGGGTGTTCCCCGACCCCATAGACGCCCAGGGCGCCCTGCAGTGCTGGCTACCCCCTCCCGCCTGCCATCCTAGCTCCCATCCAGGTACGAATTCCTATATTTCTCCCTTCCGCCTGGGGCCATAAAATTTCCCCAGCTCAGCTGCCTTGCAAGCTGGGCCTTGGCTGTAGGCGCAGCTCGGCTCGAGGCATTTCCTGGGTCCTAAAGGCCTCCCTGAGGACAGGTGGTCCAGGTGCCAGCTCAGCCACATTCCTGACCAGCAGGGACCCTGACTTCTAGCAGAGAACCATCAGTGGGGTGAGTTTCCTTCGGTCCGTAGCAGGGTCCCGGTGAGGAGGAGCTTGGGTGTTCCCCGATCCCATAGACGCCCAGTTTGCCCTGCAGTGCTGGCTACCCCCTCCTGCCTGCCATCCCAGCTCCCATCCAGGTACGAATTCCTATATTTCTCCCTTCCCCCTGGGGCCATAAAATTTCCCCAGATCAGCTGCCTTGCTAGCTGGGCCTGGGCTGTAGGCACAGCCCAGCTCGAGGCAGTTCCTGGGTCTTAAAGGCCTCCCTGAGGACAGGTGGACCAGGTGCCAGCTCAGTCACATTCCTGACCAGCAGGGGCCCTGACTTCTAGCAGAGGGCCATTGGTGGGGTGAGTTTGCTTCGGGCCTTGACAGGGTCCTGGTGAGGAAGAGCTTTGGCGTTCCCCGACCCCACAGTCGCCCAGGTCGCCCTGCAGTGCTGGCTACCCCCTCCCGCCTGCCATCCCAGCTCCCATCCAGGTACGAATTCCTATATTTCTCCCTTCCCCCTGGGGCCATAAAATTTTCCCCAGCTCAGCTGCCTTGCAAGCTGAGCCTGCATTGTAAGCGCATCCAGGAAAGAGGGAGTGCCTGTGCTTCAATAGCCTGCCTGAGGAAAGGTGGGCATTCTGTCAGTGAAGTCCCTGCCCAAGAAGGGAACCTGACCCAGTAACAGAAGTTCCAATAGAGAACATTTGAAGTAAGAGATGGGCAGACGCCAAGGCAAGACCTCATCCAACAATCTGAAAAACAACATGAAAACACCAGATCCCAAGGACCCTACAACAGAAGGGCTTGAACACCTTAACCCAGAAGACGTGGAAAAAAGTGCCATTATGAAAGCAATAGAGTCCCTTAAACAGGATATGAATAACTCCCTTAAAGAATTGGATGAGAAATATAACAAAAAGTTTGAAGAAATGAGTATAGAAATAGATGAGAAATATAACAAAAAGTTTGAAGAAATAAGTAAATCCGTGAATGAGACCCTGAGAAACCAAGAAAAAACAATCAAACAAGTAAAGGAAACAGTGCAAGAATTGAAAACTGAAATGGAGGCAATGAAGAAAACACAAACGGAGAACCGGCTGGATATGGAAAACCTAGGTAAACGAACGGAGACTACAGAATCAAGCATAACCAATAGAATACAAGAGATAGAAGAACGAATCTCGGAATCTGAAGATACCATAGAGAAAATAAATGCTCTGGTCAAAGAAAACGGCAAATCCAACAAATTCTCTTCACAAAACATTCAGGAAATCTGGGACACAATAAAAAAACCAAATCTAAGAATAATAGGGATTGAAGAAGGAGAAGAACTGCAGATCAAAGGCCCAGAAAATATATTCAACAAAATTATAGAAGAAAACTTTCCCAACCTAAAGAACGATATTCCTATGAAGGTTCAAGAAGCATACAGAACACCGAATAGACTGGATCAGAAAAAAACATACCCTCGCCATATAATAATCAAAACACAAAACATACATATTAAAGAAAAAATTTTAAGAGCTGCAAAGGAAAAAGGTCAAGTAACTTATAAAGGTAAACCTATCAGGCTTACACCGGATTTCTCTATGGAAACCATGAAAGCCAGAAGATCCTGGATAGAGGTACTGCAGAAACTAAGAGACCATGGATGCAAACCCAGACTACTATACCCAGCCAAGCTATTGTTCACTATCAACGGAGAAAACAAAATATTCCAGGATAAAAACAAATTTAAACAATACGTAGCTACTAATCCAGTCTTACAGAGAATATTAGAAGGAAAATCACTACCGAAGGAATCCAACATTCCCGACACAGCCTACAATAACTCGAACATCTAGCGACCATTCACAAGCACAAATCAAAGAAGAAAAACACATACACTCTACTACCTAAAAAAAAAAAAGACCGGAGTCAACAACCACTGGTCATTAATATCACTTAATATCAATGGACTCAATTCACCTATAAAGAGGCACAGACTTAGAGATTGGATACGAAAACAGGATCCAACATTCTGCTGTTTACAAGAAACACACCTCAACCACAAAGACAGACACCTACTCAGAGTAAAGGGTTGGGAAAAGGTTTTCCAAGCAAATGGACCTAAGAAACAAGCGGGCGTGGCCATTCTAATATCTAACAAAATCGACTTCAAACTAAAATCAATCAGAAGAAATGGAGATGGACATTTCATACTCATAACTGGAACAATTCATCAGGAGGAAGTCTCAATCCTGAATATCTATGCCCCTAATATAAAGGCACCCACATATGTAAAAGAAACTTTTCTAGAATTCAAGGCAGTCATCAAACCACACACACTAATAGTAGGAGACTTCAACACTCCTCTCTCAACAATGGACAGGTCAATCAGACAGAAACCTAACAGAGAATTGAGAGATATATTGGAGGTATTGAATCATATGGACTTAACAGACATCTATAGAACACTCCACCCAAATAGGAAAGAATATACCTTTTTCTCTGCAGCTCATGGAATCTTCTTGAAAATTGACCACATACTCGGTAACAAAGCAAACTTCCACAGATACAAAAAAATATTAGTAACTACCTGTGTCTTGTCAGATCACCATGGACTAAAATTAGAATTCAACAACAATGCTCCCCCCAGGAAGCCAACAAACTCATGGAAACTGAACAGTCAACTACTAAATCACCCCTGGGTCAAGGAAGAAATAAAGAAAGAAATTAAAGTCTTCCTTGAATTTAATGAAAACAAAGACACAACATACTCAAACCTATGGGACACTATGAAAGCAGTGCTAAGAGGAAACTTCATAGCACTAAGTGCCCAATTAAAGAAAACGGAGAA